>NC_057863.1:573301949-573620283 GCF_019393635.1 Dromiciops gliroides | reverse complement strand
GATCAGTACAATAATCTAAGATAATTCCAACTAAAGGACATATGATGAAAAAATTCTATCTACGTGCAAAGAGGGAAGTAATGAAGTCTAGTGGAAATCGAAGTGTCATTTTTTCACTTTATTTTTCTTGCTTTTTGGGGAAATATAGCCAATATAGAAATGTGTTTTGCATGACATCACATGTATAATTGATATCATATTGCTTGCCTTCTCAGTGGGTGAAGGAAAGAGTGGGAGGGCAGGAGAGAATTTGGAATTCAAAATTAAAAAAAAAAAAGAATGTTTAAATGAGCAATTTGAAAAGAATACATCACAATACACATATTAACCTGTAAAAAAAAATAACCTCTTGAGTATCTCCTTTTGAGTTCAAGAGGCTGGTGCTCATCCTTCTAACACACATCCTTTGTACCAATTTGCCAGTTGGCAATTCAGTTGGATTTTATATTCTAATTTCAAATGAACAATAGATAGCATGTGTCCTATGAGTATTGACTGTCCAAGACGGCACTTGAAAATACTTGTATATTTTGTTAGCTCTGCAAGGCCCCCATACATACTAATTATATCAGTCACTCATTGTCAGTTCTGAATACTTTTTTGTTATATTCTCTCCAATACTGCCCAGGAGGGTTTGTTACATGACCACTGGTATCACAGTTACTTCAAGGGTGCAATGAAGTTGCCTGTGACTTCCATTAGCGTGGGTGGAAGAAACCATTGGCTGTACCTATAATTGTTGTTTTATGTACATTTATAGGAGAGAAACAGTGATAGTCAACTTGTAAACAGAAAAGATCTGGGTTCAAGTCCCATCTCTGATACATACTTCCATAATGACCTTTGGTATGTCATTTAACCCCTTAGTGCCCTGGGCAGGTCTCTAAGACTATAAATTGTTAAGGAGGTACTGACCTACCTTGGAAGAGGAAGTTCCCTTATCCAGGGTGGTTCCCATATCACCGAAAGCACAGGGTTCTGTCCCCTGTTGTTATCTCGTAGGTTTTTTAAAACCATGTTTTGTACTTCCATGTCTTGCCATATAAAATTTCATATTTATTATTAAAATGTCAAATGATATTTTTTTTTGCTGCCTTGTAGGTATAGGGGCCTTATATTCTGGACTGAAACCTACTTTGATCCGAGCTTTCCCTGCCAATGGATCCCTGTTTTTGGCATATGAATACAGTAGGAAGTTGATGATGAACCAATTTGAAGCCTACTAAAGTATCTTGGTGGAACTGCATAAAAAGACTGCTGCTGTCCATCTCTGGGTCTCATAGAATATGAAGAACAACATGGAATTGTTCTAACTTCATGGGACCTTTTTCCCTCCTCTTCCCATCCATTTCCATTTCCCCCAAAAACTGAAATTGTACATGCACTAGTTCCTGCTAGTGTTTTTGTCAGAGATAAAGTTCTATTTTTTTCTCCTAACTGGGAATAAATCCAATGAGCTGTCTCTCCAGTGAACCTGTCTTGTGAATGGGTTCAGATGCGTCTATGGAGGCTCTTTGCATCCCTCTGTCCTTGTCTTTGGCATGTGGATATTTTAAGGGCTTGAAGTGTAGGATATAGTTTGGCTTCTCATCTTTTTTTTTTTTTTTTTTGCATTTGGGGTTAAGTGGCTTGCCCAGGGTCACACAGCTAGTAAGTGTCAAGTGTCTGGGGTCAGATTTGAACTCAGGTCCTCCTGAATCCAGGGCCACTGCTGTATCTACTGTGCCACCTAGCTGCCCCAGGTTTCTCATCTTTAACATAAATTTCACCAGAAAAGACCTAGGGCTGATCATGTGTTAATACAGCATTAAAAGTAGATCAAAAGAAGTTGTAAATAATTAACTAACACACTAAATTTTTAGCTTCTTTTTCAAAAATACCTATTGAGACATCTTGAGCAGTCAATTTGTAAAATAAACTTTTCTTTATCTCTGATGCTTAGAAATGGAGGTATCTCTCCTCCAGAATTTAACGGAGAAGCCTATGGCTTCCAGAATGGCATGGTTTCCATTTTTCTGACATTGGGTAAGTTTCAGAGCTGATGTTTCCCCAGAAAATCCATTGGATAGTCTTACCTGAAATAACCCCAACAGTTATTTTTTTAAAGTGGGACAGGCATCTGCTCTGATGTTATACAGGTAAATTTGGCCTGAGATCAAATCATCCCAAATCCAATGACAATATCATTGGTGTTTGCCTCCTTTTTTCTCTTAGATCCTCTTCAGAAAACAACAACAACAAAAAAACTTCATGTTTCCATGGTTGGATTGAGTTTAGGGAAGTCCATAGGAGAGTGATGGAGTACTGCTCTGAAGAGACAGCTCTTGAACTTCTGGTCTCTACTTGCCATACCCTTGTATGAATAAAGTGACATAGTCTAGGGTACCAACAAGAAATCTACTTCTGGTCATTCTTTGGTCCACTTTTCTGTGGTCTCCAACTTTCAAAGAGGGAAAGATGGAAGACACCTACTTTGTACATGTACGAAGTAAATCCCCTTTTGCCCTTGTAATTGTCAACTGATGATGGTGTGTGGGGTTCACTGCTCAATCACACAAATAGCACTGGATAGGAAGTTAATCTCTTTTTGGGGGGGGGCAGGATGATGAGGGTTAAGTGACTTGCCCAGGGTCACACAGCTAGTGTCAATTGTCTGAGGCTGGTTTTGAACTCGGGTCCTCCTGAATCCAGGGCCGGTGCTTTATCCACTGCGCCACCTAGCTGCCTGGAAGTTAATCTCTTTGTAGTGAGTAATGTTGATGTTAATGCATTCTGAAGTTCATATAAAGGTCCATATGTCACCATTTAATTTTTTAATCCCTCTGAAATTTGTCCCAGAGAATGACTGAGTTTTAGAAATGGTGCTTAATGATTTCTGATTGTTAATGTGTATGTGATGTGAATACAAAATTGCAAAACTGATTTCTGTAAGCCATAAGAAAAAAATCTCATTACTTTGTCATAGATCTGTGTGTATGTATGTGTGTGTAACATTACAGTTTATCTTAAAGGACTATTTACCTGCTTACTTGCTAATAGCTGGGTTTTTTCTCCTTCACCCAATGGTCATTGTGATAGCTAAATTTTTAAGCATGTTCATTGTGTGCACAGAATTGGGTGGGTGGAGGAGCCCGAAGTTATGGCTCACTCATAAATGACATCAACAAACATGTGAAGCTGAAACCAAGGACAATGGCAGCCACACAGTCTCTACTTACTGGGACACTTTAGGATGTTTCCATGCTGATATTCACAAATCCTTATTTTAGCCTCTTCCCCAGCACTATTTTTTGGTTTGGTTGGGGTTTTTTTTAACCAATGGTGAACTCTCCCTTTAAAATGGATGATTGGCAATAACGGTCTCTGACAGCAGATTGGAAAATTCTGCCTTAAAAAAGCTGATTTCTTTCATTTTAAATAATTGTTATGAAGCTATCTCTACCCTACATTTCTAGCACTAACTAGAAACAAGGGCAGAGGAGAAGTAGTGATTTTGCTGAAATTAGACAAGTGATGATTCTCTGGGGTAGGGCTCCAGCTACCTGAGAGGCTTCAGGTAGACTGGCCTTAGCCTCCCTCTGAGTCAGGGTCTCCTAACCTGGAATCCATTACCCTCATGGATAGATTTTAGGGGGTTAAGTGAACTTGGATGGGATATAAATTACATCTTTATTTTCATTAACCTTTAAATGAAATTTAGCATTTGCTTTAATACTTTCTGAGATTAGATAATTAGACTGGATCTACTTTCTGATTCTGAGAAGGGGTCCATAGGTTTCATTAAAATGCCAAAAAGGGGTCCAGGACACACAAAAAAGGGGAACCCCTACTCATAGTGAATATTTTGGTATTTCTCTTAAAATTATTTGTCATTATCTTTTGGCTAATTGAGGTAGAGGAAAGAAACAAAATGCCTACTTTATCCCCTCTCAAAGGAATCTTGTGCACAAAGACCTTCCTGCTCCTGCTCTAATCTCCTGTTGTTAGCCCTGCCCTCAACCCAGCCAGGTTTCTGCAAAACACACGTCCTTTCAACATGCTACATGATTTAGCAGGAGTCGTTTGAAGTACGGTGGGTGGAGTTGTAGACTCACCAAGTCACTTTTATGGAATCTATTGGATGAATTCATGTTTAACTTTGGAGTACAACTGGCACCATTCAACATTTTTTTTCCCAACAGGAGTATTACTTCAAATACCGTGTTTAAAGATTCTCTGGTATTTCAATCATTAAATTATTTCCCTAATATATGAATATGTTATTTGAATTTTGTTGTCTGAATGAGTGTCCTTCCCTTCCTCCTTCCCTTCCTCCCTCCCTCCCTCTCTTCCTCCTTGCTTCCTGCCTCCCTTCCTCCTTCCCTTCCTTCATTCCTTCCTTCTTTCCCTCACATCTCTACCATCAAAAATTTCTTCCACCCTTATACCTGGTCAGAAATATGTTTAAATGTGGAATGTGGTAATATTCCAAAGTACTGGCTTAATTCCAGGAAGTTTTCGTTAAACAAGATTTTGTCATAATGTTTTCTACCATATAAAATCTGGAAAAAAATACACATTTATAGCACTTGAAACTAAACAAGAGCACCCCTCCACCCCATTTTGCTGGATGTAATGTCACTGCTTCTGGGAATATGAAAAACATATACATGTGTGTATACATATACATATGTACATATAGCTACATGTGTCTATACCTGTGACTTGGAAGTAATTTTAGGAGCTAGAACATGCAAGATTGCCCATGTACATATAGATCTAATTTTAATCCTCCTCCTCCCACCCACTATGTAGTAAATTTTTCCTTCTATACTACCTCTACTGGATTTTTTCCCCCTTTTTCAACAAGCCTGTTCAGGTTCCCCTGTATCCTAATAAAACAATGACCACTGTTCCATTTACATTCCTTCACTGTCAAATTTCTCAAAAAGAGTAATTTTTTCAAAAATTTTCCTGCAATCCTTGCCTCCACATCACTGTCTATTCATTCCATGCCTTAAAATCTATTTTCATCCTCCCCATCTCCTGACATTCCTCTCAAAAGTCACCAATGATCAGTAGATCAATGGCATTCTGATGTATTCTCTTTGACCCCTCTCATGCTACACCGCCCTTGCCTTCTCTGACTTTGTACTTTCATGGATCTCCCTCTTCCTACTCTGATCTCACTCTTTTCTACTCCTGACCTTTAAATGTTGGTGTATGTACAAATACACACAAATGAGGAGGAATCTGGTTTCTCTCTCTCTCTCTCTTTTTTTTTTTTTTTTTGGTGAGGCAATTGGGATTAAGTGACTTGCCCAGGGTCACAGAGCTAGTAAGTGTCAAGTGTCTGAGGCCGGGTTTGAACTCAGGTCCTCCTGACTCCAGGGCCGGTGCTCTATCCACTGTGCCACCTGGCTGCCCCTGGTCTCTCTCTTGATAGCACATTCTACTGGTTTTTGAAAGCTCTTCTAAGGGAGATAAGTTCTATGTTCTAAACTTAACTGAAGACTCAGTTACTAATTTTGTCTAAAATAAGTCATAGAATCATAGGTTTAGATCTGGAAGGGACCTTAGTTGTGTAAGATATAATGGGCTTGGGGGCAGCTAGGTGGTGCAGTGGATAGAGCACCAGCCCTGGATTCAGGAGGACTTGAGTTCAAATCCGGCCTTAGACACTTAACACTTACTAGCTATGTGACCTGGGCAAGTCATTTAACCTTTATTGCCCCAGCAAAAAAAAAAAAAGAAGAAGAAGATATAATGAGCTTTTTGTCAGTGCCCAAAGGCCCCAACCAGAGGAGATTAATCTAGACTGAATTGAGATTGACTGACTCTGCTGATTAACTCACTTAAAGTTGACTTGATTAAAACCACACTTGCCTGACTCCCAAGAGGGACTGATCTCAGAGACTGTGGAGACATCAATAGGAGACTACCCTCAAATCCAGTGAACCAATGGATTTGGATGATACTAACCAATCAGCTTGAAGCAATGTGTAAGGACCACCTCTTCTCCGGACCTATAAAAAGCTTCCACATTCAGTTTGCTCTAGCAGTTTGTGGCTGAAGCAGGGTCATGGTGGAAGACTTGAGGAAGAACCAGACCAGGCTGGAACTCTAGGCTAGATAGGCCTTTTCTTAACTTTCTGAACTCCACGTGTTCTCCTTTTACTAATACCTAGTATACTTTAATAAATGCTTAATGCCCAAAGATTGGTGCTAAAGCTTCTAATTTAAGGCAACCACACATTTAGTTTTAAACGTCACAGTTGCAATCTAGACTAATGTCCTCATTTTACAGATGAAAAATTAAGTGATTTGCCCTCGGTAAAAGAACCAAGATTTGAACACAGGTTCCCTGAGTCTATACACAATCCACTTTCTACTGCAATGCATTGACTCACTTTTCTTGAAAGTCCCTGTAAGAAAGTATATAAGAAAATGAGCATATGCCTTTTTTTCTTTTCTTTTTTTTTGGTTGGGGAAATGAGGATTAAGTGACTTGCCCAGGGTCACACAGCTAGTAAGTGTCAAGTGTCTGAGGCCTTATTTGCACTCAGATCTTTCTGCATCCAGGGTAGGTGCTTTATCCACTGTGCCACCTAGCTGCCCCCAGCATATGTCTTTTACCTGTAACATTTAATAGAATTCTTAAATACATAGAGTACAAATGAATACACTAACAAAGAAATGTAGATTTAGAAGATGACTCTATGTAGTAAGGGGTTCACAGGAACATGATTCTTTAATAGAAGGGAGTAACATTTAAACAAATATATACTTCTGTAGATCATGTCTTCAGAAACAGTAATTCCACTGCAAAATCTTCACGGTAAACATGCCATGTTTTTGGTTTATGGGGATTATCCAATTCATTTCTGTGAAGATAGAGCCTAAGAGGGGGGAAAATAATGAAATTTGATCTTTTCTGAGCTTTGAAAAAGCAGGAGTTTACTAATTTTCTATAGAGCATCCTCTTCCTGCCTTTTTATACTTCTTCCCTTTCCAAAGCAATTCAAAGTAGCAAGCAAAAATTTAGATAACACATATTGATTCTCTTAGTGGTTTATAGGTGCAAACTTCTTTCCCATATGAAATTTTCGGGTGGGTGGGGTGGAGGGCAGGGCAATGAAGGTTAAGTGACTTGCCCAAGGTCACAGCTAGTAAGTGTCAAGTGTCTGAGACTGGATTTGAACTCAGATCCTCCTGAATCCAGGGTCAGTATTTTATCCACTGCACCATCTAGCTGCTCCCTCCCATATGCAATTAAAAACAAAGATAAAACACCTTTTTTTAGAAGTGTTTTAGTGTCAAATACAAATCATCCTGAGTTTATGTCTTCTTTTGTAACTAGCTCCTTCTATTTTTTTTTTCTCCCTGCCCTTGTATTTCCCTCCTACAATGGAAAGGTTAGATATTGTTTTGGAAGAAATAACTTGCTGAAAGCCTTTATTGAATTCTTCTGAAACCATTTCTTTTATAGAATTAAAACAATGCATTTTTTTTTTTTGGTGAGGCAATTGGGGTTAAGTGACTTGCCCAGGGTCACACAGCTAGTAAGTGTCAAGTGTCTGAGGCCAAATTCGAATTCAGGTCCTCCTGACTCCAGGCCCGGTGCTCCATCCACTGCACCACCTAGCTGCCCCAAAGCAATGCACTTTTTTTTTTTTGGCAGGGCAATGAGGGTGAAGTGACTTGCCCAGGGTCACACAGCTAGTAAGTGTCAAGTGTTTCAGGCCAGATTTGAACTCAGGTCCTACTGAATCCAGGGCCCGCTGCTTTATCCACTGTACCACCTAGCTGCCCCCACTTTTTACATTTAAAACATTAAACCAATTTCTGGGTATGATGGAACTCAGGCAGAAATTAAGCACCAAGAATAATATTCAGCTTTTTCTCCAGGAATTTCTACTAGGTATAATACTACTCATTCTCCAGACCCAAAATTAATATTTTAAAATCAAAGTTTTCTTTTTGTATAAAGAGTGGTACCTCAGCAATGCCAACAAATATGCAATTTTTAGGGGACTACTCCCTTCACTACAGAGAAATAGAACCCCAGATACCCTCTCCTAGGCTTGGGATTCTCACACACATTGGAAGTTTCTTTGGTATATTAACCTCAAAAACATTTTTTTTACTTCCCTGCTGTCAAATTTAAGTGATAACTGACATTTCAATTTTTAATTCTTTGAACCCATCATTGCACACATCTAAATGTGAGCTGATAATGGCTATTTACCCATTGCCTCTCTTTTTTTATTCCTCCTTTTAAAATACACACACACCTATTCCCCACCCCCCACACACATACACACCCCTAGGGTGAATTTATTTTAATTAGGTTATATTTCATACCTGTTGTTTTCTATAAAAGCTGTATTGAACCAAAAGAAAAATGGACACTTCTCATATAGGTTAGGAAGGGCCTAAAAATACATAAAATATATACGATGTTAAAAGGGTTACTTTTTCTTAGCAAAATTTCAAGAACTAGTTATTTCAATTCTAAAAAGAATTAAGTCCCAGCCCCCATCCTTCAGTTAAATATTGGTCATTTATATTAGTTTAAGTTAGTTTAAAGAGTAATAGAATGTATAAAAGTTTTCATATCATATATCATTGTCTATCAGAAACTAAGTATTAAAGACAACTAATAATTATGAGTATTTAATATTTTCAAAATACTTTCAATCCATTGTTTGATTTTAACCATGAGAGGTTAAGAGATTTTCACATGTGTACATATCCTTTACAGAATTTTATTAGAGAAACTGAGACATGCATTGTTTAAATGTCCATGGTTATATTGCTAATAAGTTATGGAATCAGGACTAACACCCAGGCTTCCTAATGTTTTGTCCAGTGTTCTTTCCATTATTCAAATTTAATGATTGAGGGTATCATTCCAGGTTACTCAGTTGCATGGGGGCCAGAAGATGATGGTCTATTCTATAAATCAATCATCCTCAGCCAGTTCTTCTGTCTTTTACCATTTTATTATTGATTAACTCTTTTCCAGTGGAGGAATAGCAGGAATTGAATGGAGCTAAAATTAATGTCATCAGTCAGTTTAGCTGATACCAAACTTTTATTGGTTAACAGTTCTAGTGAAAGTTTTGGTGGCTAAGGAAATTGAACTTATTGGAAAAGCTCGAATTTGAAACTTCATTGTGAATTTCCATGATCTATACATTCTTTATTCCCTACTTCCATTGAAAATTAATAGCTGGTTGGTTCTCCATTAGGAAACTGCTGGAGAAAATTTCAAGCTAAGAATTGCATTGATTGTTTCTGTTAGAATATATTACCAGGGGCCCCCTGCTGTGAGAGCATGGGTTGACCTTTCTAAGGTTCAGTGTCTCGAAGTTCCCGCACATCAACATGAGACCAGTCTCAACCAATTAGTTTGAAGCAGTGTGTGAGGCAGTTGGTTTTGTCAGTTGGTGATTGGAACCTCGTGAGAGGTAGAGCTCTGATTGCTCCTGGAGGGTAGGTTAGTTTTTCCTATTCTTTCAGAGATACTTATTCTCTCTTTGTTAACCTCTAATATATTTTTATTTTATTTTATTGTTATTATTATTTTTAACCTCTAATATATTTTAATAAATGTTTAATATCTAAACTGTTAAACTGTTGTCCTAGTTAGCTTTCTCCACATTGGGGACAGGTAGGGTGACCACACACATTTAGTTATACCCATCACACTTCTTGTACTTACAGAATTGTAGAAAAACTTTATTTTCACATCACCAGAGATGTCTGGACAGTTATTTAGTCGGATATTTACAGAATTCTTGTCATCATCAAAAGATACCTGTGATTGAAAAATGTGACTTAGAAGCATTAATAAGCAAGGTGCCCAGGGTGGAGTCAAGATGATGGAGTAGAAGTAGGAACTCACCAGAACTCTCCTGAATTCCCCTCGAAATAACTTGAAAATAATGCTTCAAATTGAATTCTGGAGCAGCAGAACCAACAGAAGGTTGAAGTTAAATAATTCTCCAGCCCAAGACAACTTAAGAAGTCAGCAGAAAAGGCTAAGGCCAGCAGCAGGCCTTGAAGGTGGCTGCATTGGTATCAGTTGTACATTTTGGTGTTCTCAGTCCATAGATGGTAAGGGGGTTATACAACTGGTCAAAAGCGATTACAAGTGACCCTTTACAGTCACTGAGTTCAGGACCATTTTGTATTGCCCATATTTAGTTCCAGGGTGAAGAAGAACACTTACCACTCACAAAGGAGCAGGGGCCCTTGTCTAAGTTCCAAAGCTGAAAAGAACATTAGCACTTGCAGAAGAGAAGGGTCCCAAGTCACAGTCACAAGGCCAAAAGGAATGATAACACTTATGGCTACAGGGGAACAAAGTCCTTCCTGGATAAAGACCAGAGCACAGTCCAGGAGAGAAGTGACCACACCTCTTCTTAGATACAGAGTCCCAGAATTAGCTAAGAAAACAGTAGTGTGAAACACTCTTGGGACAGTGCCCTCTCCGTCCTGGGAGCAAAGTCCAACTTTTAGATAAAATTAAAAGTAAAGAAATAGGCTAGAAAAATGAGCAAAAGACAAAAAATTAACCATAAAAAGTTATTATGGTGACAGGGAAAATCAAGATACAAACTCAGAAGACAATGATGTCAAAACAGCTATAAGCAAAGCCTCAAATAAAAATGTAAATTAGATACAAATTCAATAAGAATTCTTGGAATAGTTCAAAAAGGATTTTAAAGCTCAAATAAGAGGAGTAGAGGAAAAATTGAGAGAAGAAAGAAAAGAAAAGAAAATGATGCAAGAAAATTAGTGGAAGAAATTCAATGGCTTAGTAAAAGAGTCACAAAAAATACTGGGGGGAAAAAAACAACTTAAAAAGCAGAATTGGCCAATGGAAAAAAGAGGCATAAAAGCTCACTGAAGAAAATAATACTTTCAAAATTAGAATTGAGCAGGTGGAAGCTAATGACTGTATGAGACATCAAGAAGCAATGAAACAGGGGGCAGCTAGGTGGTACAGTGGATAAAGCATTGGCCCTGGATTCAGGAGGACCTGAGTTCAAATCTGGCCTCAGATACTTGACACTTACTAGTTGTGTAACCCTGGGCAAGTCACAACCCTCATTGCATTGCAAAAGAAAAAAAATGAAACAAAATTTTAAAAATGGAAAAAATAGAAGAAAGCATAAGGTATTTTATAGGAAAAACAATTAATCTGTAAAATACATTGAAGAGAAATAATTTAAGAATTATTGAATCTGAAAGCCATGATTAAAAAAAGGCTAGACATCATGTTTCGAGGAATTATCAAGCAAAACTTCCCTTATATCCTAGAATGAGTGTGTAAAATAGAAATTGAACGAATCCACTGATCACCTCCTGAAAGAGATCCCTAAATGGAAAGTCCTAGGAATATTACAGCCAAATTCCTGAGTTTCTAGATCAAGGAGAAAATATTGTATAAGTATCCAGAAAGAAACAATTCAAATTCTATGGAGTCATAGTAAGGATCACACAAGATTTAGCAGTTGCCATATTAAAGAATTAGAGGGTTTGGAATATGATATTCTGGAAGGCAAAGGAGTTAGGATCATAGCAAAACTGCGTATAATTCTTCAGAATAAAAAATGGTTATTTAATAAAATAGAGCACTTTCAAGCATTCCTAATGAAAAGACCAGAGCTGAATAGAAAATCTGACTTTCAGATACAAGATTCAAAAGAAACATAAAAAGGTATATGGGAAAGAGAAATCATAAGGGATTTATAAGGTTAAATTGTTCACATTCATATATGGGAAGATGATTCTTATAACTTCTATGCTAGAAACCTTTCCAATAAGATCAGGGGTAAAGCAAGGATGCCCATTATCACCACTATTCAGTATTATATTAGAAATGCTAACTATAACAATAAGAGAAATTAAAGAAATTAGAATAGACAATGAGGAAACAGAACTATCACTCTTTACAGATGATAAGATGGTATACTTAGAGAATCAACTTAAAAACTAGTTGAAATAATGAACAACTTCAGGAAAGTTGCAGGATATAAAATAAAGTCACATAAAATATGTTTAACATGATTGTACTGTATAACCTGTATCAGATTGCTTGTTGTCTTGGGGAGGAGGGAGAAAAATTTGGAACTCAAAATCTTACAAAAATGAATGTTGAAAACTTTGCATGTAACTGGAAAAATAAAACAAAATATTATTAAAAAAAATAAAATAAGGCCACATAAATCATCAGTATTTTTTTATATTACCAACAAATTCCAGTAGGAAGAGATGAAAGAGAAAGTTTATTCAACTGTAGATAATATTAAAATATTTGTACCTGCCAAGAAAAACCCAGGAACTTTATGAATACAATTATAAAACACTTTTCACACACAGTCACATGCAAATAATTGGAGAAATATTAATTGCTCATGGGTAGGCCAAGTCAATGTAATAAAAATGACAATTCTACCTATATTAATTAATTTATTTGGTGCCATATCAATAAAATTAATACAAACATCTTGTATAGAGTTAGGAAATAACAAAATTCAACTGGAAGAACAAAAGGTCAAGAATATCAAGGGAATCACTGAAAAAAACAATAGGAAGAAAAGTGGCAATACCAGGTCTCAAACTGTGTTACAAAGTGGTAATTATTAAAATGGGGCAGCTATGTGGAACTGTGTATAGAGCACTGGGTCTGGAGTGAGGAAAACTCTTTGTGAGTTCAAATTAGGTCTCAGAGATGTCCTAGCTGTATCATTCTGGGCAAGTCACTTAACCCTGTTTGCCCCAGTTTTCTCATCCTTAAAATGAGCTGGAGAAGGAAATGGCAAACCACTCCAGTATTGTAATGATTAAAAATGAGATACATAGCCTCTGGATAATTTAATCATTTTATCAATAGGACAGCAAGTTATTAATAAAAGGATGATACATGGCCATCTCTCTCAGACCAAAGACCCCAATGGTGGTGGGGTCACAGAATATATGCCCATTGAAGAGGAGGTGTTTCTGAGGGATTCCTAATCACCTCTGATTAGTTAACTTAATTTGGAGGTATACTATATTAAAATTAAGGACTAATAGCAGGCCCCCCCCCAACTTTGGGCTGACTATTAATCTTCACCCCAGACCAAATTTTTATTGCCCCAACAAGAATTTAGAAGGGTCATTCTTATCAAGATTCCTAAAGGCTTATAGCCCTGACCAGGACCAAGAAGAATTGACTTTATTTTATCAAGGAGGTCTTTGGAATGGGGGAAATCAGGATTGAATCTCCAAGATATTGGCTACAAAAATAATTTCTCACAGTATTCTTGCCAAGAGAACCCCAAATGGGGTCACAAAGATTCATACATGGCTGAAAAATGACTCAACAACAACAAAAAATTATCAAAACAATTTAGTACTGGTTAAGAAATAGAATAGTAGATCAGTGGAATAGATTAGTCATACAATACACAGTAATAAATGACCATAGTGATTTAGTCTTTGATAAACCCAAAGAACCAAGCTTTGAGAGCAAGAACTTATAAAAATTGCTGGGAAAAATGAAAAATAGTTTGGCAGAAATTAGGTCTAGACCAACATATCACACTATATACAAAGATATGGTCAAAATGGAAGCATGATTTAGACATAAAGAGTGATATCATAAGCAAATTAGGGGAGCATGGAAACTTTTACTTATGTAGATAAGGGAATAATATATTACTCAATAAGAGAGCAAGAACATTAAATTAAATTTAAATGTTTTTGCACAAACAAAACTAATGTTGTCAGGATCGAAAGAAAGCAAGAAACTGAGAAAAAATGTTATAATAAGTGTCTCTGATAAAGTCCTCATTTTCCAAATATATCTCAATATAACTGAGTCAAATTTATGGGAAAATGAGTAATTCCCTAACTGATAAATGGTTAAAAGGATATAAACAAGTCATTTTCAGACAAAGAGATCACAGCTATCTATAGTCATAAGAAAAAAATGCTCTAAATCACTATTGATTAGAGAACTGCAAATTACTTCACATCTACCAAAACTGCCCCCTCTGAGATCACTTTAAAAATCACTTAATTGGGGGGCAGCTAGGTGGCACAGTGGATAGAGCACCGGCCCTGGAGTCAGGAGGACCTGAGTTCAAATCCGGCCTCAGACTTGATACTTACTAGCTGTATGACTCTGGGCAAGTCACTTAACCCTCATTGCCCCACAAAAAAAAAATCACTTAATTGTCACCAAAACCAGTGGTTCCTTTTTCATTCTCCACCTTCTTTGATTCTTTTGCAGCTTTTGACATTTTTCTTCTTGCTACTTTCATGTCTTGGCTCTCTCCTGATTTTTTCCTCCTCTGACTGCTTTATCTTGGCTTCATATTTATTCTCCTACTTCCTACACATAAGTGATATTGGGCCAGCTACAAGGCACAGCAGATAGAGCACCAGCCCTGGAATCAGGAGGACCTGAGTTCAAATCCAGCCTCAGATACTTGACACTTACTAGCTGTGTGACCCTGAGAAAGTCACTTAACCCCGATTGCCTCAAATATCCATGGCCATCTCCAGTCATGCTGATATATATCTTGCTACTGGACCCAGATGGCTTTGGAGGAAAGAGTGAAGCTGGTAACTTTTCACAGCCCTTCCTCACTTACATCCAATTCACTGCAAGTCATGACATCACCCTGAAGGACAAACAACAAAACACTTAAGTGGTCTTGCAAAGTTTTCTCCTGGTCCCTCCCTCTTCTCTCTCAACAATCTTTTCCTCAGTGATCTTATCTGCTTCTAAGGCTTCAATCATAATTTTTCTGCAGAAAACTCCCTTATCTATGTAGCTAGAGAAGAGATCATCCAGTAATGGTCAGAGGAAGAATTCATTAACTTGTATCTGTGCAGTTTCACAGAGAGCCTCCTGGGAACTGTCAAATCTGACAAATGATGCTTCTTTTTAGTGGTTCATAGAGGGGTCAGGAGGGGAAAATATCCCTAGGAAAGCATTGCTAAGGTTTTGAAGCTTTGGGTAAAAATCTGAAAAACTTAGAGGCACAAGTGATGTTCTCATCACTACTGCCAATTTAAAGTGGGTGAGTCAGAAGGAAAAGGCAAATTTCAGAAGGGAACAGTACCTAAGGAGGTAGAAATGACAGGACTTGGAAAAATATTGGATATGTGGAGTAAATGAGGAGTCAAGGATGAAGTTGCAAGCCTGAAAGATGGTGGTATCCTTGACAAAAGACAAGAAAGAGGATCTATCTGGAGATCACTTGCAAAGTGAAATGGGGTGGATAGAATTCATTAGATAATTGAATTTTATCTTGAGTCCTTGAAGACATGACTGATTGACTGAACAACAACATGCTAATGATTCTCAAATAGACTTATCCTGACCTAACTTTGCTCTAATCTCCAATTTCCTTTCAGACATCCCTAACTGGATATTCGGAAGAAGAAATCTCATTATCTTTTCCCCCTAAACTCAGCTCCACTTCTACCATTCCTATTACTATAAAGGGTAGCACCATCCTCCTAGCCCATCAGGCTGCTAATCATCCTGGACTCCTCACTATCTCTCACCCCCATATCCAATCTGTTGCTAAGGCCTATTGATTTCATCTTTGCAACATCTCTCAAATACACTCCCTTCTTTTCATACATGGCCACCACTCTAGTGCAGGCGTTCATCACCTCATGCTTGGATGATTGTAAAAGCCAGCTGGTGAGTGGGCCTGCCTCAAGTCTCTCCCTGTTCTAATCCATTCTTCATTTAGCAACTAAAATGATTTTCCAAAAACATAAATATGACCATGTCATGCCCTTACTCAAACTCCAGTGGCTCCTTATTGCCTCCAGGATCAAATATGAAATGCTTTGTTTGGCATTCAAAGCCCTTCATAACTTAGCCCCTTTCTACCTTTCCAGTCTTTTTATATTTTACCCTTCAACATGTATTCTGATCCAGTGACACTGGCTTCCTGGCAGTTCCACAAACAAGACATTTCATCTCTCAGCTCCTGGCATTTTCTCTATTTGTTCCTCATTCCTGGAATACTTCTCCCTCCTCAACTCCACTTACTGAACTCCTTGGCTTTAAGTCCCAACTAAAATCCTTTCTTCCCAACCTCTCTTAATTTTGGTGCCTTCCCTGTTAATCATCTCCAATTTATCCTGTATATAACTAACTCTGTATATATTTATTTGCATGTTGACTCCCTCATTAGATTATAAGCTCCTAGAGAGTAGGTACCATCTTTTGCCTTTTTTGTATCCCTTGCACTTGTGTCTGGCACATAATAAGAAATTTATAAATTTTGAATGATCAATAATAGTGACAGAGGTAACAGAGATGAAGGAGTATAACAGATCTTTTTGAAGACAAAATCAATAGGATTTGGTGAGCAATTTATGCAAGGGAAGATAAGAATGATAAATGAATGATGATTTCTAAAGTTTTAAATTGAAGACAAAAGAGAATGATGGAAAGTAACAGTGACAGAAAAAGAATTTGGTGAAGAAAAGGAAGAGTTGGTTTGGATGGGAGGGGGTAAGATGAATTTGGTTTTAGACATATTAAATTTGAAGTGATAGTAAAATGCAATAGCTGAAGACACAAGGACAGATGAGGTTTCCAAAGGAGAGTATATAAAGATAAAAATAACAAAGGCTGAAGGGAGATAGACAGTTGGCAATCAAAACTATGAATGTGAATTGGATGAATTCACTCATAAAATAGAACAGGGTAGCAGAATTGATTAGAGACCAGAATCCAACAATATGTTATTTACAAGGGACACACTTGAAACAAAAAGATACATATAGAGTTAGAATAGAAAGTTGGAACTGAATCTATTATGAAGTAAAAGAGGCAGGGGTAGTAATCATGATCTCAGTTAAAGTAAAAGCAAAAATAGACCTAATTAAAAGAGATAAGCAGGGAAACTGCATTTTGCTAGAAGGTACCATAGACAATGAATTAATATCAATATCAAATACATATATGCACCAAATGGCATAGTATCTAAATCATTAAATGAAAATTAAATGAGTTATAGGAGAAAATAGTAAAACTATACTAGTGGGAGACTTCAACTTTCCCCTCAAAACTAGGTAAATCTAACCATTAAAAAAAGAAAGAAAGAAATTAAGGAGCTGAATAAACAATGGATGAATATCTGCAAAAATATAAATTACTCAGATTATCAGAACAGGAAATAGAATACTTAAACAGACCTATCTTAGAAGAAGAAATTGAACAAGCCATAAATGAACTCAATAAAAAAAACTTCAGGACCAGATGAATTTACCAAACTACTAAATTTACCAATCAACCAAACATTTAAAGAACAACTAATATTATATAAACTGGAAAAAATAGGTGAAGAAAAATTCTTTCTATGTGACAAATATGGTCTTGATACCTAAACCACGGAGAGTCAAAACAGAAAAAGAAAACAATATATAATTTCCCCTAATTAATGTTGATGCAAAAACTTTAACAAATACTAGCATAGATATTACAGCAATATATAAAAAAGATCATAGATTCTGACCAGAATTGATTTATTCCAGGATTCAGGTCTGATTTAATATTAGGAAAACCATAGACACAATTGACCATATTAACTACAAAAACCATATGATTATTTCAATAATTTCAGAAAAAGCTTTTGAAAAATACAACACACATTCCTGTTAAAAACACTAGAAAGCAAAAGAATAAATGGAGCTTTCCTTAAAATGATAAGCAACATTTATCTAAAATCAAGAGAAAGCATTATCTCAATGAGTATAAGCTAGATGTCTTTCTAGCAACATCAAGGGTGAAGCAAAAGTGTCCATCGTCACCATTACTTTCCAATATTGTACTAGAAATGTTAGCTATAGTGATAAAAAAGAAAAATAAATAGAAAGAACAAGCATAGGGAATGAGGAAACAAAACTATCACTTTTTGCAAATTACATGATGCTTTACTTAGAAAACCCTTGGGAGTCAACTAAAAAAACTAATTGAAACACATAACATCTTCAGCAAAGTTGCAGAATATAAATTAAACCCACACAAACAATCAACATTTCTATATGTTACCACAAAGCCCAGCAAGAAAGATAGATAAAGAAATTCCATTTAAAATAACTACATATAGTATCAAATAGTTCGGAGTCTTTTTGTCAACACAAACACAAGAACTATATGAACACAATTACAGAATCCTCTTCACACAAATAAAGACAGATCTAAATAACTTTTTCTTCAGTCGTTTTATTTGTGTTCAACTCTTTGTGACCCATTTGGGTTTTTCTTGGCAAAGAAACTGGAGTCATTTGCCATTTCTTTTTCTAGCTTGTTTTGATTTGCCCAGAGTCACACAGCTAGTGTCTGATAGATTTGAACTTAGGAAGATGAGTCTTCCTGACTCCAGGTCTGGCACTCTATCTACTGAGCCACCCAACTGCACTTTTAAATAACTGGAGAAATAGTAATTGCTCATGAGTAGGCTAAGTCAATATAATCAAAATGACAATACTACCTCAATTAATTTACCTATTCAGTGTCATATCAATCAAATTACTGAAGAATTATAGAGTTAGAAAAAATAATAGCAAAATAAGGAACAAAAGGTTAATGATATCAAGAGAATCAATGAAAAAATGGGAAGGGGTACTAGCATATCTCAATCCATACTACAAAGCTGTAATTGTCAAAATAATTTGGTACTGGGTAAAAGAGGGGTTGATCAGCAGAACACATTAGGTACATACATACTAAATAAAAGCAAATGAGTATAGTAGCCTGGTGTTTGGTAAACTCAAAGTCCCAGGGGCAAGAATTCACTATTTCACACACACAGAGACACATGCACACACACAAAACTGTTGGGAAAATTGGAAAGTAATATGGGAGAAACTAGGCATAGACCAACACTTCACACCATATATAAAGATAAGTTTCAAAATGGGTATGTGATTTAGACATAAAGGGCTATATCATAAGCAAATTATTGGAGCATGGAAGAAATTATCTCTCAAATCTATGGATAGGGGAAAAGTTCATGACCAAAGAAGAGATAAGAAAGTTCATGAGAGCTAAAAAGGATCATTTTGGTTATATAATTTGGGGGGGGGTGAAGCAATTGGGGTTAAGTGACTTGCCCAGGGTCACACAGCTAGTAAGTGTTAAGTGTCTGAGGCCAGATTTGAATTCAGGGCCTCCTGAATCCAGGACCAGTGCTCTATCCACTGCACCACCTAACTGCCCCTAGTTATATAAATTTTAAAAGGTTTGCACAAATAAAACCAATGCAGCTAAAATTAGAAGGTAGGGATTTAGGAAAATAGGTACACTAGGGTACTGTTGGTAAAACTGTGAACTAGTCCAATCATTCTCAAAAGCAATTTGGAATTATGCCCCAAAGCTATTAAACTCACCATATCCTTTGACCCAGTAACATGCTTCTAGGCTTATACTCCAGGGAGATCAAAGAAAGAGAAATAGAACTCATATGTACAAAAATATAGCAGCTCATTTTGTGATGGCAAAGAATTAGAAACTGAGGGAGTGCCCATTAATTGGTGTGAGAATCAGGGTGCCACCCCCCTGCTGAGAAAGACATTGTGAGAACCAGGGCGACACCCCCCTGAGGAGAAAGCATGTGATGAGCATCTGGAAGCTGCCTGGTGTCCGAAAGTCACCTCTATTCATAGACCACCTGTATGTAAGTCATGTCAATCAATGGACCTGCAAATTAGCTTGGAGCTGTGTGTGGGGACTGCCGTGCTTCCTGTTCCACAGGGGACTTCCAGGAGAACTGGCTGGGACTCTTTTGCTCTTTGGAGGCATGGGCTGCTAGGTGAAGGTGAAGTTTTCTCTCTGTCTATCCCGCATAGATTTAAGCTAGGTTTTCCATTCTTTAAGAGCTCTTTTTTCAACCTCTCTCTCTTCATTAACTTTTTTTTTTTTGGTGAGGCAATTGGAGTTAAGTGACTTCCCTAGGGTCACACAACTAGTAAGTGTCAAGTGTCTGAGGCCGGATTTGAACTCAGGTCCTCCTGAATCCAGGGCCAGTGCTCTATCCACTGTACCACCTACCTGCTCCATCTTCACTAACTTCTAATACACTTTAATAAATACTTAAAAGCCTAAACTGTTGCCTAATTTATCAGTAAATCTTAGCCAATATCTCCCCACACTGGGGTCAGATAAGGTGATCACACATTAGATTTCAAACATTACAGTCGGTGAACCACAAAGTAGAATGCTGAACCCCCTGATCTTCTGATCTTCCAGTTGGGTAAGAAATTTTCCCCTATTTCCTATGTGCTTGTCCATTTAAATTTCAAGGTAGTGCTAAGTACCAGCTGTTTTCCCTTTAGATTTTCAAATAGGTTTTTTTCACTTCCTAAGTACCCCTTTTCTAACTTTAGCTTGGCTAATCAGACAAGCAGGGGAAAAGGTCATGTTGACACTTGGTCAGTTTGAATTTAATGAATATTTTTTAATTCTTATTCTTATTTTTTCCGGGCTTTGTTATGTGGTATGGAAAGTTCTGAATGTCATGGAGAAGATTAGAAAGAGTGATATTCCCAAGGACTCTCCATTAGGAAAGCTACTTATGGATTGGGATGAGGGAAAACTTACAGTGAAATCAACCATGAACAGAGGAAAGCTTATTGAACTATGTTTTATGTGGCATAGAGTATTATAGGAAGAATGGCCCAAACATGAGTCATTTAATCTCCAAACACTGAGGTATTTGCAAAGAATCCTATGCCACTGGCCACCTAAAAATTCACTTTATTGGAAAGTCTGGTTCAGAGCAAGCAGGGATTATGATACTGGGGATATAGGACAAGGAGGATCCAGGCCCTAGCTTGAATCTGAGCCTGTTTCTTAGGCTAGAACGCCAAATGGCCCAGCTTCTATCTCCTCTCCCTCTATTTCTTCTATAGACAATTTACATCTAGAGGGGGCAGAGAAGCCTCAAATTCTCCCCCTTCAAGAGATCCTTACCCATGATCAAAAGGGTACTGTGGTAAAACTCAGACAATATTCACCTTTTGGCCCCAAAGATTTGAGTTCACAGAAACGAAATATTCCTAAATTTGATGAGGATCCCACAGAAGTTATCAATCAGTTTAGAGCAATTTTCAGAGGATATCAGCCCACTTGGGGTGATATTACTGATCTCATGGAAACGATATTATCCAATTATCCTTTATCCAATCTGGTGCCAAGGCCTTTTGATTTCACCTTTGTTGCCTCTCTTGATTATGCTCCCTTTCCTCTTCTAATGGTGCCACCACTATGAAGTAGAACCTCATCTCATACCTGGGATATTACAATAGTCTACTGGTAGATCTGTCTGCCACAAGTCTTTTCTAACCCTTCTAGTCAGACATGAAACTGATTTTACTGAAACACAGATCCAAGATGTCACTCAGCAAACTCCAGTGGCTTCCTATCACCTTTAGAATAAAATATAAACCCCTCTCTTTGGTGTTCAAAACCCTACATGACTGAGTTCCCTCCTTTTCATTCTTCTTACACCTTATATATCACTCCTTGGCTTCCTTCAAGTCCCAGCTAAAATCCTACTTTTTTTTTTCATATTTCTGCATTAGTCATGTTATAAGAGAAGAATCAGAGCAAAAAGGAAAAACCTCAAAAAAGAAAAGCAACAGCACCAAAACCAAGAGAAATAGTATGGTTCAATCTGCATTCATATTCCACAGTTCTTTTTTTTTTTCTTTCTGGATTTGGAGAGCATTTTCCATCATGAGTCCTTTGGAACTTTCTGGGACCATTGTATTGCTTTTTTGTTGTTTTTTTGGTTTTGGTTTTTTGGGGTTTTTTGTGAGGCAATTGGGGTTAAGTGACTTGCCCAGGGTCACACAACTAGTAAGTGTCAAGTGTCTGAGGCTGGATTTGAACAGGTACTCCTGACTCCAGGGCTGGTGCTCTATCCACTGCGCCACCTAGCTTCCCCTGACCATTGTATTGCGGAGAAGAATCAAGTCTATCGCAGTTGATCAACATATAATGTTGATGATACTGTGTACGATGTTCTCCTGGTTCTGCTCATCTCACTTATCATCAGTTCATGCAAGTCCTTCCAGGTTTCTCTGAAATCCGCCTGCTCATCATTTCTTACAGCACAATAGAATTCCATTACATTCATATACCACAACTTGTTCAGCCATTCCCCAATTGATGGGCAGCCCCTCAATTTCCAATTCCTTGCCATCACAAAAAGAGCAGCTATAAATATTTTTGTACATGTAGGTACTTTTCCCTTTTCCATGATCTCTTTGGGAAAAAGACCCAGAAGTGGTATTGCTGAGTCAAAGGGTATGCACAACTTTAAGCCCTTTGGTCATAATTCCAAATTGCTCTCCAGAATGGTTGGATCAGTTCACAGCTCCACAAACAATGCATTAGTGTTTCAATTTTTCCACAGCTTCTCCAACATAAAATCCGACTTTTTATAAAAAGCTATTACCAATTCATCTTAATTCTAGTGTATTCCCTCTGTTGATTATTTCCTTTTTATCCACTATATAACTTGTTTGTATACATAACTGTTTGCATTTTGTCTCACCCATTAGATTATGAGTTCTTTGAGGGCAGAGACTAGCATTTGCTTTCCCCAGGCCTGGCACATAGCTGGTGCTTAATAAATATTTATTCACTGACTGACTAGTCCACTAGTCCACTAGTGCATTGGGTGGGTATTAAATGGAGGACTGATGAGAGGACATGGATAAGAATGACATATATGAGAAGGTATGGATGATTGTGACCTTTACTAGTGGAGGAAATGCCCACATTAATGAATTATCGATCCATAGAAATAAGACAGTATTGTCCCTCAATTAATATAATCTCCTATTCCCAATTTTGGTTGGTTATTTCATTTTTTGGTATCTGTTGAGATGGTTATCAGGTTTTGAAGTAAAATTATTTGGAAACAACAAGAACTCACCTCACAATTCTTTGAAGATGAACACAAACAGGTGTAAACAGTCTTCTTATTCATCATTATTATTATTTTCAGATCCTTTCCATTACCTTTTCCAACCCCTAAAAAGAAAAAAAAAGTTGTGTTCAGTTTATGGCAAAGAAGATTAGATTTGTTGAATTAAACTAAAAGTCCTTGCTAATTAATTTTGTGGCTTAAAAAAAAGCAAGTTATCCTAAGGAATACTGTATTAATATTTGCTAATTTTTGTGGTTCTCTATTCTGCCATTTTTAATTAAAGTAGAATTAATACAATGCACTTCAGAGCATCTTCTACTGTAGTATTTTAGAGGCAGCTAGGTCACACAGTGCAGAGAGTGCTGAAGTCAACAAGACTTGAGTTCAAATTTAGCCTTAGATACTTAATAGCTATATGACCCCAGGTAAATAATTTCATCTGTTTGCCTCAGTTTCCTCAATTGTTAAACGAGGATAATAATGTTATCTAAATGGAGTTGTGAAGATCAAATGAGATAATATTTGTAAAGTAGCACAGTGCCTGGCATATAATAGGTGCTATATAAGTGCTTATTTCCTCCCAGTCTTTTAACTTCCAGAAAGAGACCTAATGTCAATTTTACATACCCTGTTTAGAAAAAAAGTTTTCATAAAAGATTTCACAATCACCATTGCTAAAGTCTAGTTCACAATTATTTAATTGGGAAATTTAGTCCTAAAAATAGTCTAAATGCCTTTTGCTAAAATTTAAATCGACTACCTGGATTATCCTTAGTGAAAATTCAGAATGTCTATATCTCAATAGCCAAGTCAACAATGACCTCCTGATTGCTAAATCCAATAGCATTTTCTCAGTCTTCATCCCTCCTGATTTTTCTGCATTGTTTATTAATACTATTTAAAATAGTATTTTATTTTATTTTTTACAATTACATGTGAAGATTGTTTTTCAACATTCATTTTAGTAAGATTTTGAGTTCCAAATTTTGACTCTCTTCCTTCTCTCCCCCCTCCCAAAGCCTTGCTGATATAGATTATACATTATAATCATGTTAAACATATTTCTACATTAGTCATGTTGTAAGAGAAGAATCAGAAAAAAGGAAAAAAACACAAGAAAGAAGAAACAATAACGACAAAAGTGAAAATAGTAAGCTTCAATCTGCATTCAGACTTCATAGTTCTTTTTCTGGATGTGGAGAGCGTTTTCCATCATGAGTCTTGGTATTGCCTTGGATCATTGCATTGCTGAAAAGAGCTGAGTCTATCACAGTTGATCATACAATGTTGTTGATACTGTGTACAATGTTCTCTTGGTTCTGTTCATTTCACCCAGCATCAGTTCATGTAAATCTTTCCAGGTTTCTCTGAAATCCTCCTCCTCCTCATTTCTTACAGAAGAATAGAATTCCATTACATTCATATACCACAACTTGTTCAGCCATTCCCCAACTGATGGATATCCCCTCAGTTTCCAATTCTTTGCCACTACAAAAAGAGCAGCTATAAATATTTTTGCACATGTGGGTCATTTCCCCCTTTTTATAATCTCTTTGGGATAAAGACCTAGTAGTAGTATTGTTGGGTCAAAGGGTATGCAAAACTTTATAGCCTTTTGGGAATAGTTCCAAATTGCTCTCCAGAATCAATGGATCAGCTCACAGCTCTACCAACAATGCCTTACTAATCCTATTTGTCACCCCTTTCCCCCATTCCCATTCTGAATACTTTCTTCTTCCAAGGTTTTGATGACACTTGCTATCTCTCTCATGATTTTCTGCCTAAATGTCCTTCCTGGTATCCTTTGAAGGTTCAGCATACATGTCCTGTCCTTCATCTGAAGGTGGCTTTTGAAGTCATCAATATTCAGGCTCCATTGTATCCAACCCAACTTTATTTCCATCTTGTCCACAACACAAATTCTTGCTATAATAAAGATGAATCTGGAACACATTTATCTAGCAAATATTTAATAAGAGGATTCCCATTTGGGTAGAGACTGATCTAATTCTAATCCCATATTCTTTTTATTATACTCTAGTTGTTTCATTTGTGGCTATCTTGTTTCCCCTACTGGAATCATGAAGCCTTTGAGAGTAATAACTCTTATACTTACTGAATTGTGTAGTAAGATACTCAAGAAATACTAGCTGGTTTTTTAAAAAAACTTCCTTTTTAACTGTATGGTCATTATTGTAGAATGTTGAGTGAATCACCAACCAAAGGAAATTTAAGTATAGCTTTCAAAACTGTCTATTCTAGAAACATGTGCATTCTTAGTCACCTAACTCTCTATATAAACAATTACAAGAAAGGAAATATTTTGTTTCCTGAAAAGGGAAAGCATTTGATATGAAGAATGCTCGGGTATGTTCCATGTTTTTAACATTTAAATCATCCTTGCACTAGAGTATTTTATTGCATCTTTAAGGGCCAATAAGCCCTCAAACAAAAGGTACAATAATGATGAACTAACTCTGTATTGTAGTTGTGTTAAGGTAAATTTCACTAGTTTTAATTCAATGCAATTACAAACACTTTTTAAAGGCCCCTAACATATGTAAGACATGCTGTGTGGTGGCAGGAATACAAAGACAAAAAATGAAATGGTTGTCAAGAGTTTCTGGCTGTTCTTTGACAGTAAAATTAATGCCATATTACTATTTAATTAACAATTCCTTTCTTATCCTAATTGAACTGATTTTTTCATAAAAAGTCTTTTAAATTTTTAAAATATTAGTTTATTCTAAGAAACATTTTTGCTTACATTAGATTTAACCCAGTTCTTAGACCATATATGTCAATAAACTCCATTCTGAATATAAAAGGTCAAATCATTTAAAAATAAAAGAAAATAGAAAGAAATGACTTTCATAATTATCACCTGGGGGAGAATTCTTGACCAAATAAGGGCTGGAGGTTATCATAAGGTAAAAAAAAGGAACCAATTTTGATTTCATGATATTAAAGAGCTTTAGTACAAGCAAAATAAATGTAGATACAATAAAAGAGAAACTGTCTAATCGGGGGAAAACCTTGGTATCCCATATCATGGGCAAAAGTTCAAGGTTTATCAGGACTTTTCAAATGTACAATTAAGAATCTTTCCCTGATGGATAAGTGGTCAAATAATATGAGTAAACAATTTTCTAAATAATAATTGCAAATAAAAAAGTGATCAGAGCAATACAAACTCAAATCATTAACAATAAGAGAAATGCAAATTAAAACACCTCTGGACTTTCACCTCACATACTGCAAACTGGCCAAGTTAACAAAAATTGGGAAGTCAATGTTGAAGGGTCTGTGGGAAGATAGACATAGTAATGATTGTTGCTCAGACTGAACTGGGACAATTGATTTGGATATAAATGTGAAATTTTGAAGGCAAAGTCCATATGATATACCAGAGATGTAAGAAACAGAAACAGAAGTCCAATATATGCCAAAATATTCGTAATAATAGTCTTTGAATTAGGAAAACAGTGGAAACAAAGTAGGTGCCCACTGATTGAGGAAAAGCTAAATAAACTGTGGTATATGAATCTAGAGGAATATTGGACTAAGCTCTGAAGATACAAAGAGAAAAGCAAGATAGTTTCAGATCTCAAGTTTATATTCTAAAGAAGACAATAGAAGGCAGCTAGGTGGCATGGTAGATAAAACACTGGCCCTGGATTCAGGAGGACCTGAGTTCAAATTTGACCTCAGACACTTGACACTTACTAGCTGTGTGACCCTGGGCAAGTCACTTAACCCTCATTGCCCTGGGTGGAAAAAGAAGACAATATGCATATACATAGGTTTATATAAATGTCTGAGGAATTCTTAGAGGAAATCAATCAACCAGAATATATTAAGTACCTACTATGTTCCAGGCATTATGCTTTTTGCAAAGAATATAGGAACAAAGAATAAAAAAATCTCTACTCTCAAAGAATTTATATTTCAATAGGGTAGATAATAAGCACATATTATATAAGTATGAATTTACAAAATACAAATATACACAAAATAGTTAAGTACAAGGTAGTTTGGGAGGGAGGGCACTTGCAGTTGAGCAGATCAAAAAAGGCTTCATGTAGAAAATAATGTTTGAACTTTGTTGTAGAGCAAAAGAGAAGTTCTATGAGGCAGAAGAAGGGGGTACATTTCAGGAATGTGGTATAGCCAATGCAAAGGTATGGAAAAGTGAAATGGAGCATTGTGTATGAGCAACAGAGTGTGTGAAGCAAGTTTGACTGGAATGCAGAATATGAGAAGAGGAATAGTGTCTAATGAGGCTGAATGAATGAATGACCCATTAATTAAGCACTTACTATGTGAAAAGCATTGTGCCAACCACTGGGAATATAAATAGAAAAAGTAAGACAGTCATTGCTCTCAAGAAGCTCACATTTTAATGAGGAAAACAACACATGTGGAAGGTTTCAGTTGCAAATCAGGTGGAAAGCATCCGTGGTTTTAGGGTGCAGTGGCAAAATAGCAGGTATAGTGCCTTTTCTTGTCATTTCCATGGATAAAATCATATCATTCTCTGATATTGTACCATCTGACAGTACCAAAGCCTACCAGGCCTGTGAGTGACCATTGACTGGCAATGGGTGGGATGGTCCTATCCTCTCCTCCACAAGAGTTGCTTCCTTAACTGATGGTTATGAGGACTAGGCTGGAAGAAGTAGTGGTGGTCTGTAAAGTTCTGCTACACCCAGGTTTTCTGGGCTTATCTGTCTGTTGGTGGCAGCTGTTCCTGGTGCTGATGAGAAAGGTAGGCCCTCATTCCATAATGATCTACCACCACCTCTATGCCACCACCCACCAGCCATGATGGCTGTAGAGGCCAGTCTGGGTTGTTCTGATGATTTGAGCAACACCAATTATTCCCAACACTCTTGGATTCAAGGTCCTGAGATATTTCAATTAGACTGGAAAGGTAGTTTAGGGTCAGGTTTTATAGGGCATTAAAAGCTAAAAAGAGTTTAAATTTTATTCTAAAAGCAATAGGAGGGCATTTGAGCTAGGTGAGTAGAGGAATCACATGGTCAGATTTTTGTTTAAAGAAAATTACTTTGACAGCAAAGTGTAGAATGGACTGAAGACTTGAAGCCTGCACACCAATTTGGAGTGGGGGGGGGCAGTTGTGATAATCCATGTGAGAGTTGATGAGGGCCTGAACTAAGGTGGTAGATGTGTATGAATTCAGAGAATATTTGAAGGTAAAACAGCAAGATGGGCAACTGTCTGGATACCTGGGGTGAGAGAAAGAATAGTCCAGGATGCTGAGATTATGAACCTGAGACACCAGAAGAATGGTAGCACCTTTGACAGAAATAGGAAAGTTTGGAAGAGCAGAAGAATTAGAGGGGAAATAATGAATTCAGTTTTAAGCATGTTGAGTTTAAGATGATTTTGGAACATCTAGTTTGAAATATCTAACAGAACTGGTGATCTGAGACAAATTCAGATTTGAGACTGAGGCTGGGGATGTATATATTCTACATATTTGTATACATATATACACACACACATATATATATGTACATGCACACATACATATAAACAGATATAATGAACATATCAGGTATATACACATATACATGGTTGTTGTCCCCCATTTTTGAAAAGCACCAAAATAACCTTGCTAGATTGTGGTCAAAGTATGGTGTGCCCAACTGTGGCTGATCAGAACAATATGAGCTTGGAAGGCTTTACCACAGGTCAGGTACAAATAGTCCATATGACTAATTTAAGTGGAGGTGTCTCTAAATTTGTGTTATCTCATGTTTCTTTTGAGCTACTGTAATTCTGCTTTGCTTATAGAGCATGGCACCTTCTTTGATGCTGGCACAACATGCTGGGCAGTCCTGTGCTAGTGTCTCCCATGTCTCACAAACATACAAATGCACACATACACACACAAGAGCAAATAGGTGGTGCAGTGGATAGAATGCCAAGCCTGTTGTCAGGATGATTTATCTTCCTTAGTTTAAATCTGGTCTCAGATACTTACCAGCAGTGTGATCCTGGGCAAGTCATTTAACCGTGTTTGCCTCAGTTTCCTCATCTGTAAAATATGCTAGAGAAGGAAATGGCAAAGCATTCCAGCATCTTTGCCAAGAAAACCCCAAATGGGGTCACAAAGAGTCAGATACAACTGAAAGAACTGAAAAATAAACACATATATTCATATAAGTGTGTGTATGTGTATGTGTGTGTGTATCTGTGAGGCATCTGCATAGAGAAAATAGTTAAACCCAAAGGAGCTAATAAGATCACCAAGATAGAAAATAAAAAGGGAGAAGAGAGCTCAGGACAGTACCTTGGGGAATAACCACAGTTAAAGGGTTATTTAGCAAATGAGATTGAGAAGGAATAGTCAGACAGGTAGAAGGTGAACCAGAAAAGAATTGTTTCATTAAAACTCAGAGAGGAGAGAATATTAAATGAAATAGATGGGTTGAGAAGAATGAGGACTGAGACAAGACCATCCCAGTGGCAATTATAAAACTTCTGATGATTCTGGGGAGAGAAGTTTTTAGTTCACTAATGAGGTTGAAAGCCAGAATGTAAAAGGGTCAGGATGTGTAGGCAGTGAATGTACATGGGTTTTTACAAGGATTTTGGCTGATAAAGGGAAGAGAGATATAGGACAATATCATGAGAGGATGGCAAGGACTAGTTATTGTTGTTGTTCTTAAGGATAGGAGAGATGGTGAGTGTTTGTTGTTGTTTATCCTTAGTGCTCAAAGAGGACTGAAATGGCATCATGATGTTGGAGACAATGTACATTATGTCTGGCTGTGGCTGGTCATACCAATATGAACTCAAAAGGCTTAAATAATCTGTATGACCATTTGGGAGGGAAATGTCTCTATTCCAGCAGAAATTTACAAGGCAGAGGGTCCACTGTTCATACAAAGGCTGATTGAAATCTTATGGATTATACAATAAGACAAAGTTATCCTTCAGGAGTTCAAGGATGCCTCCATAGTCCATCTCTGTAAAGGAAAAGGAAATCAGTTGTCCTGTGATGATCACAGGGGGATTTCTCTCAGTCACTGCTGGCAAAATTCTTGTCAGAGTCCTCCTCTGTAATAGGCTGTTCCTTCACCTGGAAGATGGCCATCTACCTGAGAGCTAGTGTGACTTTGGAAAGGGCCAAGAAATGGTCAACATGGTGCTTGTCATCTGACAACTCCAGGAGAAATGCCAGAAGTAGAACAGAGGTCTGTACGCATCATTCATCAATCTGACCAAGGGCTTTGATACTGTCAGTTATGAGGGCTTGTGGAAGATCATGGCAAAATTTGGTTGCCCAAAGAAGTTCATCGGTATTGTATGCCAGTTTTATGATGGTGGACTTGCACAGCTTCTCGATAATGGATGATTCTCTTGCAGTTTTCCAGTCATAGAAGTGTTTAAAGGCAGAAGGGAATCAGTCAGCTGTGGAAAATTGAAAACAGTGGGGATGATTGGGGATGCAATGTGCTAGAGAATATGTGAGGAGGGAGGATAAAGTGCAGATGTAGAAGGTTGAGCCTTGACAAGGAGAAAGGACATATTATTGTCACAGACTGGAAGAAAAGAAGAGAGAGGGCAAGAGGATGTCAAAGGATTTTGAGATGAAGAGGATGGGAGAAAAGAGAGTTCATGTTGAATGACCTCAGATTTTTCAGTTATTAAGAGGCAACTTCCTCAGCTGAAAAAAAGGGAGTAAGAAGAACTATGGAAGACCTGAGGAGGGAAGAAAAGGTTTAGAATACTTTTTGTGAGGAGCAATATAGAAAATCAATTACTTCCTTGCTGTAGTGAGGGCCTGGGTAATATTGGATAACATGAATTTGTAATACACCCAGCCAGTATGGCTGTGGAACTTCCTGCACTTTCATTCAACTGCTCATGAGTAGACGTGGACAAGGTGAATGGTAAGAGTAATATATAACTGAAGTTTAGCAAGAGAAGAGCAGCAGCAGAACAACGTGGCAAGGGATCCGAGCAGAGGACAGTGGAGAGTTGAAATGTCTACTAAGATGAGGTTGTAGAGTCAAAAAGAAAGCAGAGTTAAAGCAGGGGGGATGGTCTAAGAAAGCACAGAGGGACGGATGGAATGGGTGTCTCAAGGGCAAAGAACAATTGTAGGAATGGTGAAGCATTGGGAGAGATGAAATAATAGACCATGGTCAAGTCAGGGAATGTCAAGGATTTCTCATTAGGGGAGTAGAAAATTTGTGGATAATGGTAAGTGCTCGTGTGTGACCATCCCTGTATGGGGCTAAGGTGGAATGAAGGAGTAGGAAATGGGACTTAAGGAGATTGAGAAAATAGGAAGTTAGGGAGTTTGAGGGAGGATCATCATGGAGAGTGATAACTTTTTGGTAGTAGGGGTAAAGATGGGGGAGATGAAGGAAAGCCCCATGCAGAAGTATCAAGCACTGAATTCTAGACTTTTTATAGGAAGACCTTGATGGAAACTTCTCTTTGATGAAATAGCCAAATGTAACAGAGGTGAATAAGATAGAATCATGGATTTACATCTGGAAGGGACCCAAGAAGCCATATAATACAATCCCTTCATTTTATAGGATAACAGTTGGTGTTTTCTGTTGTGGACCCAGTTCTATTTCCAAGACTCTTCATCAACTGAGTAACCAGAACAATGATTATGGGACAAGATTTGAATTTGAGCTGAAACTTGAAGTCACCCAGGAATGAGAAGAGGCTGAGATAAGGAAAGAATGCATTCCTGTCATAGGACATGGCCAGGGCAAAGGCACAGAGACTGGAGATGGAGGGTTGTATGTAAGGAACAGCAAGGTGGCTGGGTTGAATGGAATGCAGAGTATATGGAGGGGGTCATTATGTAATAAAGCTATAAAGGTAGGAAAAAGGGCCGGTTGTTAAGAGCCTTTTTTGGTGTTAGAAATAATAGTGAGAGGGCAGCTAGGTGGTGCAGTGGATAAAGCACTGGCCCTGGATTCAGGAGGACCTGAGTTCAAATCCGGCCTTAGACACTTGATACTAGCTGTGTGACCCTGGGCAAGTCACTTAACCCTCATTGCCCCCCTCCCCCCACACACATATTTTTTTTTTAATAAGTACAAAAAGATATCAGTAAAAAATCAATGTGGATTAAAAAAAATAATAGTGAACCACCAGGAGCTTATTGGGTGTGAGGCAGAAACATGGTTGGACTAGTGCTTTAGGAAAATCTCTTTGACGGTATATAGAGGATAGACTGGAGTGCAGAGAGACTTGATACCATCCCCAAGCCATTGCCCTTCTCACTGCCACACCCTTTGTACCACAGGACCTCCAGAGATCTTGCCCTGACTTAACCCTCTCACCTCTAGAATTCCCACCCTGCAGTCCCAGTCACATCAAATGGCTCAAAACAAAAACAACCCCCCAAAATGAAACTGAAGGTCACATAGTTTTAAAGAGCAAACTTCCTTCTGAAGGAAAGATGACACAGTGGTGGGATCGTATGGATATAGAATATTTAAACTCAGTTGGCGTGTTAGCATTTTTTCCTTTTGTTTTCTCTTTCATTTTTATTCTTTGTTACAAGAGATGGGTCACTGGATATAGGAGTAAGACAAATTCAAAAAATAAAAGTGATGCAAAACAAATCTACAAAAATTTGAAAATTAAATTTTAAATCCTAAATTTAATAGCAAAAAGAGAGAACATTTCCATACACCAATCACTTATACCACAACCATAAATGAGGTGGGTGGGGACTATTTTCCCCAAGACCAGGGAAGAATATATTATACCCACTCTTTTAAGTTCGAGCCCATTATCCTCACTGAATAATGTACTTTTTAGTTGGTGGGAGCAGGGATTTTTATACCTTCCCAGTAAATATCCTTTTACCATAGCTATTTGATATCCGCTGGTTGATTAATATTGGGGAGCACATTAGATGGAGGATTGTGAGCAATAGAACTGGAAAATATGTCAAACCCTTGTGGTTACTCTGAAACCCTAAGGGGAGCAGCAGTCAGCCTCTCTCTGGGGAGCCAACTTTCCAATGCGAATGGGGATTAGGGGAGGGAACTCAGAAGGGGAGCAACATTTACAATGTGGTTATTATATACATTATTCTCCTGGCTTTGCTCATTTCATTTTGTTCATACAGGTTTTCTTCCCAGGTTTCTCTAAAACCATTTCTTTCATAATTTCTAAGGGCACAGTAATATTCCATTACATTTATTACCATAATTTGATCAGTCATTCCCCAAATCATGGGCACTCCCTTTGTTTCTAGTTCTTTGCTACAACACAAAGAGCTGCTAGAAATCTTTTTGTGTCTATATATGTGCTAGAGAGCAGCATAGTGGATATAGGGCTAGCTTCGGAATTATCAAGACAAGGGTTCAAGTCCTGTCACTGACACATAATTAGCCTTATGACCATGGGAAAGTTATTTAACCCCTTAATGCTTCAGGCTGACTATAAGTGGCAAATGAGCTTATATCCATTGGTGGAAGGAGTTTCCTTACCATGAATTCTTTACACAAACAAAATCAAGTAACTAATATTTATTTATCTATGTACCCTAGGTATAGCTATACACATATATGCATATCCACATACATGAACACATGTGTAAATATAGAACATGTTGGTAACCAAATTCAATTGATAAGATTTTCTCTTTCTTAACCTTCAATTATATTAAACATATTTACCTCGAATTGAATAAATAGTGATGGATTTTATCTTGAATATTTTATTTTGAGGGATAGCCCAATGGTATTTATTCTTTATCAGGGCAAAATATTCAACATATCTGCTCTGTAATACAAGAGACAAATTGGTGTAAGTGAAGAAAAAGTATAAAATAGCCATTGCCAGTTTCTCTGCAAGTAACCCACATCTTAGCAAGCATTTATAGAGCAAACACCTTGAAATTTTGTAGTAAAGGCAATGGGAAGTTACAAGGAAAAAGATAGTCTTTGCCTTTCAAGAGGTTTGTAATCAATGGGGGAGATAACAAGAACATACATGAAAAAAACATGTAATGTGTTGTTTGTCCTTTATTCTAAAAGAGACCAATGGCATCACAAGGATTATGTATTGACTTACTCATGGATTGAATTTAAATGAGGCAGAGTTGTACAAAGTTGCCAGCCTCATTCTTTCCTCCAGAGTCATCAAAGTCCAATGATGAGACATAAGTCAAGAGGATTGGTGATGGCTTGAGATGAAGTGGATGACTTTGGTGTTCCTAAATTAAAGTCTTTCCTAAGCCTCAGTTTATCTGTGGCAATGCCCATTCAGTGACTAAAGACTTAGGTAAGAATTGAGACAAAATGGAGACAGCTAGGTGATGCAGTGGATAAAGCACTGGCCCTGGATTCAGGAGGACCTGAGTTCAAATCAAACCTCAGACACTTGACACTAGCTGTGTGACCCTGGGCAAGTCACTTAACCCTCATTGGGCCCTTCCCACACACACATACACACACACATACACAAAGAAAAAACACATCAAGAATTGCGAAAAAAGATGGCCTAATTTACTATAAGAAAAATTTCAATCTGGGAAGGAAAGGTCCTCAAAGTTTCTGGCCAGAACAGAAAACAATTGCCATTTCTGCTTATTCTAAACCATCCAAACCTAAATGATAAGCCACACAGGCTTGGTCTGGGGCTGTTATTGGCCATTCCATAAAGGCCAGAGTGATTTGGGTTTAAAGGGTAGTCAAGTAGCTCCATAAAATATCAAGAGAAACATGCAAGTATGTATACAACTAATTATATGATGGCTAAAGCTTACTGAAATGTTTGAAATGATGGAAGGTGGGTGGGATTAGCCTGGAAATTCTGTTGGAAGCAGAGTTGGAAGCAGCAGCAGCAGCAGCAGCAGAAGAAGAAGAAGAAGAAGCAGAAGAAGAAGCAGAAGCAGAAGAAGCAGAAGCAGAAGAAGAAGCAGAAGCAGAAGAAGCAGAAGCAGAAGCAGAAGCAGAAGCAGAAGAAGAAGAAGAAGAAGAAGAAGAAGAAGAAGAAGAAGAAGAGATGGTTAGGTAAAGAAGAGAAGAATATTCTAGGAGTTTGAAACTAATATAGTTAAAAATTCAGAACAAAAGGATAAGCAAGGCATCTGTAAGGCTAATGTAATTTCTGATTTCTTCCCTCTATTCCAACCCAACTGATTTCATTCTGTCAGTCCAGCGTAGATCTATTGGGATTCTCTCTCTCTCTCTCTCTCTCTCTCTCTCTCTCTCTCTCTCTCTCTCTCTCTCTCTCTTTCTTTTTGGTAGGGCAGTGAAGGTTAAGTGACTTGCCCAGGGTCACACAGCTAGTATCCACTGCACCACCTAGCTGCCCCAGAATTCTCTCTTTCTGAACCCTCCTTTTACCTCTAGTGACTGTTGTACCACTGATAACTCTGCATGGATCCAGTTAATCACAAAGCTTCCAGAACTCATGTGAAGGAGCACTAGTAGAAATCTATTTAATTGCTTTCAATATTACCCCAAGTATCAGCATATCCCACTTCTGCATTTGGTACCAGCCTATGGGATGATACTGAGAAAGTGGGGCTATAAGTAGTAGATAGCTAACTGGTCCAGACTCCAGCATAAGGCTACCTATCACCTGGATGTGGACCCTTTTCATCTCTTACTACCTGGACCTTGCAGTAGCCTGGTGGCTGGTTTTCCTGACTCAAGTCTCTCCTCACTCACATCATCTTTCACTCAGCTGTCAAAGAGGTCTTCCTAAAACTTATCACAGTCACCCCTTTACTCAATAAACTTCAGTGGCTTCCTGTTACATTTCCAAGATCAATACAATTCTTTGTTTGGAATTTAAAGTCCTTCACAACCTGGTTCCCCATCTTCCTAATCTTCTTACATTTTGCTCCCTTACATACACTCCATAATTCAGCTCCTAGTCCTGGCTCAATTGTTGTTACTCACACATAACACTCCATTTTCCAACTTCACTAAATTGTATTGATAGTTCCCCAGGCCTGGAAAGTTCTTCATTCTCACTTCATACTCCTGGTTCCTTGCTAGGCTTTAAAGCTAAGCTCAAATTCCACTTTCTGCAGATCTTTTCCCTTCTCCATCTCTCACCTCCCCCATGCTAATGCCTTCCCACTGCTATTACTTTCCACTTACCTTGCATATATTTGCATGTAGATAGTTATCTGCATCTCTTCTTTAAAGGCAGGGGGGAAAGTGTTGCTTTTGTTTATATCCTTAACACTTATTTAGCCAATGATTTAGCTACATAGCAATTATCTTAGTACTGGTTATGCCAGGGATAGTCTCCTCTAGAGAGCAAATCCCAATAGGCTTCTTGCTCCTGAGTATTCGACTTAGAGGCATGGAATTTTTATTATTGTTGTTGTTATTTTTACCTTCAATCTCCTTATCTCATCCAAGTTGAAGGTATAATGGTCACCCTTGGTCCCAATCCCAGTACTGGTTGCTCCATTGTTTCTGACCTGAGCCTGATTTGTCCCTTCTTAACCAAGTGTGCTATCTCTCTGTTCCTGTGGGCTCACCATATTGGTGCTGGACTTATTTATGAACAACTGATTGGCTTTAACCTTAACACAATTCAGAATTTCCAAGCTCAAGTGATACACTAGCCTCAACCTCTTCAGCAGTAGGGACAACAAGCATTTGTACCATCATGTCCAGAGAGGTATGGAATCTTTAGAATTTACTCTTCCTTCTTTTGTGATGATAACCCAACCACAACACTTTAAAATGTGATTTTTGGAATGTGAAAGATAGGATAGGTATTCAGAAGAAAACCTGGTCACAGAAGTCACCAAAAACTGATTTTAAAAACCTCAACAGGGGGCAGCTAGGTGGTGCAGTGGATAGAGCACTGGGCCTAGATTCAGGAGGACCTGAGTTCAAATCCGGCCTCAGACACTTGACACTTACTAGCTGTGTGACCCTGGGCAAGTCACTTAACCCTCATTGCCCCACAACCCCCTTCCCCCAAAAAACAAACAAACAAAATACCCCTCAACAGTTCTTGAACTTGCCACAGCAAAAGGGTAAAGACCACTGCTACCTATTTTCTATCAAGAGATGATTAAATTCACTAATAATGTTGAATTTCTAAGGGATATTAGTTAAAATTTTTTTTAAAACCCAACTAGTTACTTTTCATAGCCTTCTTTCCTAGAAGGTCTATCCTTTGTTTAAAAACTCACCTGTGAAGGAGTTTCTACTCCCTGAAATTTGGTACTAGTAGCTGTATCTGTTCTTCTCTTTCCAAAATATTCCAGGCTCTCCTTCAGAAAAGAAGAAAAAATTCAAATAAGTCTCCACCAAGTACCAAAGAGTTCTCAAATATTTTTACTTAGTTTCTTCATCAAAACACACTTGAGGTTTCTAATGGAACTAATGACATTTCCATTACTCTGGCCAATGTTGTTTGGGCTGATGTTACCTAAATTTGGAGTTCCAGAGCACTTACGTTTGATGGGGCATGCTGAACTCTTATCAACCTCTTCTTACTTTCTCAGTCTTATTTAAAAAACATTTTTCCATATATTTATGTGAATGTTATGATAAGAATCTTGGGAGCAGAGTTAACTTGGGGGTGGGTGGCAATGGGTTTGGTTTACATAGTACCTGAAAGGATGCCTATAGATCTTCATAGATTAATTTTTTTTATTTAATTAGCTTTAATATCATCTTTTGTGCTATGAAGAAGAAGAGCCATTATCTTCATTTTACTGGAGAGGGGGAAGTACTAATATGTCTACATTCAACAAATAAGTATCAGAACTTAGAATATAACCCATATGCCCTATAACCTATATGTCCTATAACCGACATATCCAGCTGTGTTTCTCACTTGGAAAGAGGGATTGGTCTCTCCAAAGACAAGTCTCATTCAAGCACCACAGAACCATAGAATAGTTAGGCAGGATGGCATATATGAATAGGGCACTGGCCTCAGAGTCAGTAAGATGTGTCAGTGAGATGGTACCATAGTGCACCAGGCATTGGGTCCATTGGAGGGAGGAAGAACTGCATTCAAATTTGACCTCAGACATTTACTGGCTGTTACCTGTACAAGTCACTTAACCTCTGTTTCCTTCAGTTTCCTCATCTGTAAATAGGGACAGTAATAACCCTTATCCCTAAGGGATGTTGTGAGGACAAAATGAGGCAATTTTGTCTTCAGCTGCCAGGATATGTGGTTTATATTCTATATTCTACTACATAATTATTGAATGTAGACATATCTGTACTTCCTCCCTCTCCAGTGAAATGAGGATAATGGCTCATCTACCTTTAAAGCTTAAAAGATGACATTAAGAATAATATAAAATACTTAGCACAGTGCCAGGAATATAGTTGGCACTATTTAAATGATAGCAACGATGATGATCACAATGATGATCTGGGTTCAAGTCCTGCCCATGACACATATTGGCCATGTGACCCTGAACAAGTCACTTGATTTCTCAGTGTCGTAGGCAAATCTTTAAGACTATAAATTGCAGACCAGGTACCAATTTTCATTGGTAGATGGAATTTCTTCACTAGGAAATCCTTGTACCAATTAAATTATAGGTGTGGTTTAAAAAATAAAAGGATCTTAAGAGTTGAAAGGTCCCTTGGACATCATATCAATTTCCCACCCAAGTACTATAACTCAAATGATAGTCTTAATAGCATCTAATCTCTCTCAATGGTTTTTCAGGCCTGGTAACTTCTATTTAAATAATCAACAAAACAATATAGTACTTATTAGTGTACTTCATACCTTTGCAGTATCAAAACGTTCACTAGCAATAAGCCAAATACAGATCATAGTTCCAGTCCTACCTAGAAAAGAAATTAATTAGGTGACCATTGCTCAATAGATGAGTGTTTTCAATCTTGCCGTTGCCAGCCACTTACAGAGATTATAAACTGAGTTTGTTTTCTTCTAACCTAAATATACATGTCCATGATACATGCTTCAGAAATAATCAGACATTTCACTGGCTTGAACTTGTGTCCAGACTTCAGGCTTCTAACTTATTATTTTCCCCTGTTAAGACTTAGCGATAATAAAAATAATAACAACCACAATAGAATTTATATAGAATTTTAAAGTTTGTAAAGTACTTTACATATATTATCTGATCCTTTCAACAGTCCTAGGAGTTGGATGCTATTATTAGCCCCATTTTACAGAGGAGGAAACTGAGGTAGACAGAAGTTCAATGACCTGTCCAGGGTCACACAGCTAACAAGTATCTGAGGCTGGATTTGAACTCAGGTCTTCCTCACTCCAGGTCCAATGATTTAGCTATCCTCTGTGCCACTTAACTGTCTCAGCTAATATTTTAGAGTATTTTCCCTTGCCCTAAGTCTCTGTCAAATCTATGTCATTTTTTTTTGGTAGGGCAATGAGGGTTAAGTAACTTGCCCAAGGTCACACAGCTAGTAAGTGTCAAGTGTTTGAGGTCAAATTTGAACTCAGGTCCTCCTGAATTCAGGGCTGGTGCTTCAACCATTGTGCCACCTAGCTGCCCCCTGTATCATTCTTAAGATCACTTATTTCTTCTGCTGGAATCTATCCTATAATCATGCCTTTCAAAGCACTTTGTACCTCTTCTATGCTTTTATTATAAAGAGTGTCTGAAAGGTCACAGTGAAATTTTAGGCTTTAATGACTTTTCATCTTTAAGTTAATAGGCTTTAATAACTTTAAATCTTTATGTTATTAAAGCCTGAAACTGCACTGAGATCTTTGGGACACTCTATTTCAATTTGTATTACAGTTATTTGTGTTCTTGTCTTATCTGTCCTACTGGTCTAAGTTTCTGGAGCAAAGAGGACATTTCTTATTTATTTTTCTATGAAACACACTGTTTGGCAATGTATTTCAGTGGACATTGCTTAACATTTGTTTGTTGAATTGAAATGAACTTATTTAGTCAGATATAGTTCAATTCTACAACATAATCAAAAAAGGCTATTGGGAGAGAGGAAAGTACTTTTCTATTTGGTTTCATAGAAGCTTCTTATCTACAGCTAAAGGAGCTCTATGCCATGCTTGGCACCCAGCTTAAGTGGCTGACAGTAGAGGCTTCATCTCAAGTATCATTCTATAAATATCTATGAAGAGTTATTCAAAACCCTGTAAGAAACGGAATGGAGAGAGAATATTCCCTACTCATGTGCCACATGCCAAAGTTATCCTTCTTCCAGCATGATAGACATGTGGTTCCCATACTTCATCTAAGTATAATATGTTACCATTGAATGACATTTTGAGTTCTAGGAAAGCCTAAATCTTCACTGTCTATATTTAAACCAGAAAAAAAAAAACCAAATCCCCAAACCTCTTATTAAATGCCTGTTAAGTACAATAGGAGATTCAAAAAATAGCTCCTTCTTCAAGGACCTTGCTATCTAGTTTCCCAAATTAATGTATCATGTGAAAAGTTAAGCAATAAAATACTTAAATAGCATATGTGCAATTGCTGTATGACCTTCTCAGAAAATATAGGGATTCAAAAGAAAAAGAGGTAATTTTAGGTCAGTATGGCCAGGAAGGATTTTATTTGGTCTTCCAAGATGGAATCTGAGCTAGAGAGGATTTGAATGGATGTGTCATAGGAAATGTAGGAAAGAGAGTTGAGAATCATTGTCCATGTTAGCAACAGAGGATAGAGAGGGGGACTGGACTTGTGATTTCATTAATGTAGGGAGCTTCCTTTGCCAGTGTAGATCAACACATTCTCTGCAACTTAGAGTCAGAGAGTTGCTTAGAGCTGTTGTTGTTTGTCTTTCATTTTTGAAAAGGACCAATGACATTACAGGGTGGTATCACCAATGACATCACAGGGTGATGTCTTGAGTTGCATGTGAATTGGATTTAAGTGAGGCAGAGTTGCACAAAGACATTAGCCTCACTCTTTCGTCTAGAGTCATCAAAGCCCACTGGCAAGACAAAAAGTTAGGGTGACTAGTGATGGCTTGGGATACAGTGGATGATGTTGGTATCTTCCATACCTGACCAAGCTCTAAGGGCTCTACAGAGTCTACTTTCGTCACCTTCACAGTCCTTGGAACATGCATTGAGCACTGAGGAGGTGAAAGTCTTGCCCAAGGTCTCATAGCCAGTGTGTGTCAAGGCAGATTGAACACAGGTTCTCCTGGCTTTGAAGCCAGATCTCTATCCATTATGATGTGCTTTCTCTCTGTTGTCTGTGATATTAGTTTTTAAGACCTCCATGTTCACAAACTACATTTCTCAAATATATTTCAAACACACTAACGAACTCAGAGCACTATTATTCTGTTCCCTCTGGAATAGAAAGTATTTTCTTTTCAAATATTAGGACACATACAGGCTTCTTGTACTGAATTCCCACCTTGCTCACTGGAGATCCATCTGACTAGGAAAAAGAACTAAAAATGCATTCCATGTCAATTAGAATAGGGAGAAGGGGATGAAGGAGCATAGCTCTTCCTTGGCCTGAGTTCATAATTCTATGTGAAGAGACTATGGCATAGAAATTCACTTGAAGCCTCTTTTTCTTTCAACTGAAGATCAGTACAGCTATAGAAGTTGAATCCAAGAGAAAGAGAACAGTATTACCTTTGCCTCCCATACAGTGAACTACTATGATATTTTTTGGATCCTTCTCCATCCATTCAAATACACTGTCCACAAATTTCAGCATTTCACTGGTTAAAAGCAAATGAGTTTTAGTTGAATAGAAGTATTATTTTGAAATTCAGGACCCTCCCCCTTTACTCCTCCCCAGTAGTCCCACTCCCTCAGTACATGGCATACAACCTACATTACGGTGGGAACATTGTGATCATCAATAGGGAATCTTTCTACCCTGTTATGGAAGTATGAATGATTATAGCTTCTCTCACCTAAAAAGATAACAGAAATCAAACTTAAACATTGAACTAAAACATTAAGTTTACATCAGAATTTTATTGTTGTTTTTTAAACTTTTATGTTCAACATTTATTTTGGGAGTTTGCGTTTTTGAAATGGTTCTAGGCAGAAGATGCTTAAGAGGACATTTAAGCAATATTAATAGTAATAAAAATAGTTTGCCACTACTTTCAAATACTAGAGCTCCTCTATTCCAAGAAGCTCAAAATACTGTGTGTTTGTGTGTGTGTATGTGTGTGTATGTTACAATGGAGCATAGATACAGGGCCCCTTCTAGCCTTGACGTTAGCATATATATAAAAATTACAGTTCACTTAGCCCACCTAAGAATTTGCCCACATGAGGAACTCTATCCAAGAATAGTTACGTCTTCCCTGCAGGAAAGTTTGAAACTTTGGAAACATTTGGATAGCAGTGGCATTAATTGCCCAACTGTGCCCTGAGGTCATAGCCTTGACATATTAAACTTCAGCAAGTGGCTCATGGTGTAATACCAAATAGGACCCACAGCAGAGGTAAATACATCTGATTAAGGGATGAGAGCAAGAAAAAATATATTCATCTATCTGAGTTTTCAGAAAAAAAGTGCCAAGGTGGTCCCAAGTCTAATTCTCACTGATGTATCCTTGCATTTGGATCGCCATGGAGATGCCCCCCCTCCCTATATCTCAGTTCCATGATATCAGTGGGTAGTTGATTTTAAGAAATTATTTCCATCTGGAATACGTGAGAAAGAGTTTATGTCTCCATGGTAATTCTGATGCAGGCATACATAGGCTTCACCTAAAAAAAAGTTCAAGAAATATCATTCCCTATCATTAAGGAGGCAGAGTAGAGTAAAAAGAGAACTCAGATGCAAGTCAGAAGACAAGGATTCTTGTCCTAGATAGCTGTGTCACATAGGGCAAGTCACTTTATTCCTCTGGGTCTGTCTCCTTAACAATTAAAAACAGTATATTGCATTTAATGATTTTTAAAGTTTTCTCCAGCTTTAACAGCTTGCAAAGCTTTAATCGAGACAGTTTTGTCTTATATCCTTTATATCCTTTCCTTTTTATAATATTTTGATTCAACACTAAGCTGTCTTTAAAAAGCAGGGCCCTTTAAAACTTAAGTGGGAGTGAGGGTAAAGAGCCTTCAGAAATAGTCACTGGAAGAAAAGGAAATTATAATGAGGAAGGAAGAAATAAGCGTTTCAAAGTACTTACTAGGTGCCAGGCAGTATGCTAAGTTCTTTACAAGTATCTCATTTAGTCCTTATAAGAACGCTGAGAGGCAGGGCTATGTTTAATCCCTGTTTTACAGATGAAGAAATCGAGAGAGACAGTGACTAAGTGACTTGCCCAGGATCACACAACTACTAAGTGTCAGATCTTCCTGTCTCCTGGTCCAGCACTTGATCCTCTGCTCCTTCTACCAGGCTCACATGAGACCATCACTTGCTAGAAGGCACTGACTTCAGTAAACAAGCAATCAACTAGATTATTAATTAAGGTCCTATTTTGTACCAGGCACAAAATTTCGTGCTAAGTGCTTATATTCAAAACAGAATAGTGAAATGGATCATTTATACATACTGCATAAGTTGTAGATCTTGTAGCAATCTGGATGTTTCATATCCAGGAATCTCACGACTTCCTAAAACATATACAAATATGTATATTTTCACATACACACATAATAAAATGTAGAACATTTAAACTCAAAATGATTAACTATTATTATTATGAAATGATTAACATGATTATGCCAATTCTTCGCACTTTTTAATTATAATAACTGGTCTTTATACAGGGCTTTGATTTTACATGCATGATGTAATTCAATCCTCACAACAACCTCAGGAAGTAGGCACCTTCGTTTTGCAGATAAGGAAGCAGAGGCTTTTCCAGGTTGAGTGACTTACCCATGGTGATAACACAGCTAAGAGCAGCACTATGGACAGTGCCTCGAAGGAAGGTATAGAGAGCAAGTGTGTCCTAGCATTCACCACATACCTAGTTCTTCTGATGGGGAACAAGTCACCTATGATGGTTGTTAAAACATTAGTGTGCTACTTTGGCTAGGAGAGAGAGGTGAATTTGACCTTACAAGTATAGTCAGTACATCATCTGTCTTAAAGAAATTGGTCCTTGTTGCTTTTATTTTAATTGATTAATCCATTCAGATTGATCTCTGACCTAAACTCTCAGATGCTTGGTTAGCCCTGTTGATCACTTAAGTGTCAAGATGACATTTTTAAAAATATAGTGTAACACCTCACTTATCCAGGTGGTCATACTTCCAGCAACATCAACCATCTGGAACAGAGCTACCCCCACCAAAAGAAAAAGCATCTAAGCAGCAAGGGAAATGGTGCTATTAGGCTCTTAAACTTTCATCCAAGGAATCTTGTGAGTAACAAAGGCAAGTGTGACTGTATTGTAGAGTGTGAGAGAGGAGGTAATATTCAATGAACTGGAAAGCTAGGATAGTGCTATGTTATGAAGGGCTTAAAAAAAATCTAAACAGTGAGAAAAATGATTATTTTCTTATTATATTAATAACCAATTTATATACAAGACCCAAACATCCTCTTTTTGCTTGCCCTTTCTTTTGTGTTTTTTTTTGTGTGTGTGTTTTTGTTTTCTTTTGTTTTTGTTTTGTGGGGCAATGAGGGTTAAGTGACTTGCCCATGGTCACACAGCTAGTAAGTGTCAAGTGTCTAAGGCCGTATTTGAACTCAGGTCCTCCTGAATCCAAGGCGGTGCTTTATCCACTGCACCACCTAGCTGCCCCCCTTGCTTGCCCTTTCAAAGCCCAGTCTCTCAAGGACATTTCTAACCTTGTCCCAAAAAGTCACCCCACACAGAACAGTAGATATTTGGGGCAGTTTAGGAGACCATCAGTATTATTCATATACTGACTACTTCAATTGAACCAATGGCTCTCTTCAAAAGTTAAACCAAAGAACATGCCCCAGGAGGCAGCAATGACTTCAATGAGCAATATTGACTCAAAAGTCAAAGGACATTGGTTTAAAACCTGCCTCCAATCCCCACTGACTATGTGTCTTTGAGCAAGTCTCTTGGTTTCCAGGGGCTTCGATTTCCTCATCCATAAAATGAGCTCTAGATATATGATCCTTTGATCTTATGGGACACTCACTTGCTAACAGTTCAAATAAGTTATTATGCAGAGTCCACATGTGATTGAGTAAACAAATGTGTCCTTTTCCTTACTAGATCCTTCCTGGAGTCCCAGCACTCCTGAAGTCTTTGATGCATGACGTCAGGGAGTTTCCTGGAGCTTACACTAATGGTCATCTTGGTGAGCCTTCATACCCAGTTCCTCAGGCTGAATTGGTTCTAAAAGCAGTTTCTGTTGTGAACTATTTATTTGTAAAAGCACTGTGGGATGATCCAATCAGAATCAAACATCACAGTGCAAGGGAACATCAAGGCTTTTGCCATCCAACCCAAAGTGTGAAGGCTGTCCAAGAGAAATAATGGTAGCTAGAGGACATGTCTGTTAGGGTGTGACCTCCAAGTCTTGGGGTCCTATTTCCCCAGAGAGTGATATCATATTTCCAGTGGGCTTCAATATCAACACAGCCTAGATTTGTGCCCGAGTAGAAGTGATAGAAAAGGCAGTTCTGGGACACAGGACAGTTGGAAGGGGGGAAAGACAGAGCTTTTGAAGCAAGGGTGAAAGATGAACCTGATGTGGTTAAGCTAATGTATATATTCCCCTCCCTGGTCCCAGGGTGGGGTAGGCATTATTTCTACAGTATCTGTCTGATAGGGAGATGAAACTATTCCTGGCCTGTTAGGCAGAATGATTAGCACAATGTAATGCAGCCATGTTCCCATATCCCTCTGAGCCATTTGGTCAATGAATCAAGACCATCACATTCCATGTAGCAGTCACCTGATTCAGTAGAAAAAATGCTATTTGCAAATGAGGTTATCCCCTGTCCTAAAGTATTTATGTAAAGCCAGTGAACCCCTTGATTTATTTATTTTGTAGCTTGGGAGGAGAGTGAGGCTTCAAGCTAGAGCTGGGGATTGATCTGATAAGCTTTCAAATGACCAGAGGAAAGCAACCAGAAAGGAGGGGGATCCATTAAAGGGATGGGGAATTTTAGCCAGGAGCATGCCTGCTTAGAGAAGACCCAATGGTCAGTCGTCTTACAGCATTTAAAAGACTGGCATTTGGGAGAAGTATTAAATTTGTTCTGTCTGCCCCCAAAGTGGAGAATGAGAAGAGGTGGATGGATGTTGCAGAGAAGTGGACTTAAACTTGATCAAAGGAAAAATTCCTTTTTTGTTTGTTTTTTGTTCAGTCATGTCTGACTCTTTGTCACCCCATTTAGGGTTTCCTTGGCAAAGATACAGATGAGGAAACTGAGGCAAACTGGGTTAAGCAATTTTCCCAGGATCACACAGCTAGTAAGTGTCTGGAGCCAGATTTGAACTTAGGAAAATGAGTTTTCCTTACTCCAAGCCCACCATCTATCTACTGTGCCACCTAGCTGCTCAACTAACAACTCATGTTCTCCAAAAGTGAAATGTATTGCCTCTGGGGGTTTTCAAGAAGATTTTGGATGACCACTTATGGGTTATGTTTTAAGTGCATTTTTGTCCAGCTGTAGGTTAGACTAGACAGTCTCTGAGATCCTTTCCAGCTCTAAAATTCTTTAATTCTATGAAATTTCAAAAGAGCAGTTAGCTGTTGGGTAGTTTAGAAAAGACCTCTGTGGTCTATGCTAGAGACCATGCTCCAAGATGACATTGACCCATTAAGCACCATTCTTTGGGCACAGTTTTACAAACCATCCTAAATCCATCTATCATTCAGCCCATATGCTACCATTTTAACCACAAGACTGGTTGAAAGAGATTTTAAGTAACAAGGGACTTAATAAGGAAAATCTAAATATATAAATTATATCTAGATACTTGAAAGCAGGATGTCTGAGTATCCCCATTTCCAGACAGTTTCAGGCACATGTTAGGTGCTTAAGAAATAATTGTTGATTCATTGATTGATTAATATCTACCTATAGAACTGGATTCAGCACTACCAACAAATTGATCTGAGACATTGTGGACACAGTTTAAGATTAACACTTGGAAGAGGAAAAGAATAATACTCTCAGTGACAAAGAGTTCACTTATGAGTCTAATGTGTGAACTTCAGATCACATTTTTCCTTATAACAATGTGATAGTTTGGGGGCAGCTAGGTGGCGCAGTGGATAAAGTTCCAGCCTTGGATTCAGAAGGACCTGAATTCAAAATGCGACCTCAGACACTTGACACTTACTAGCTATGTGACCCTGGGCAAGTCACTTAACCCTCATTGCCCCACAAAACAAAAACAAAATTAAAAAACAATGTGATAGTTTGATTTACAGTTCAAACCACAAGAGCCAATTTAACCTACTATACAGAAAATATTATATATTTGAAATTAAAATAGTGCAAAACCCAATGCCATCAGAGATACTTTTTTCATTTAAACATCATAACATATATTTAAAGACATAAAACATTTTAAATATAGATACACAGACCACACTATTTTTAAACTAATGTCCATTTCCTAAGTCTACAAACATGTCACTGGAACTCTGGAAAGGACTGTAAAGGGGATACCTTGATTGCATGGAGAGTTGGAGAGTTTGCAAAGGAGATGGTTCTATTGCTCTGCATCCAGTTTGAGTTATGTAGTACTTACTGTTCTAATTCTAAGAAAAGCTTAGGCACTACCTGTTCTGTGAAGGGGAATGGAAATGAGGAGGGTGATCACCAAAAGCCTGCCAGCCTTTTATCCAAGAGAACATAAAGAGAAGACAATAGTGGAATGTATAAAACCTAAAATTCTAGCTATGATGCTTAAAATCTAATGTGTGGTTGCCTGACCTGACCCCAGTGTGGGGGAGAAACTAGCTAAGATTTACTGATCAATTCAGCAAGAGTTTAGGCTTTTAAGTATTTATTAAAGTGTATTAGAAGTTAGTGAAGAGAGAGAATGGAAAACCCTAGTTTAGATCTATGCAGCATAGTCAGAGAGAGAAACCCTTGCTTTTCCTAGCAGTCCACGTGAAGTTCTCCCACCATGCCAAAGTCCTGGACAAAATGAGACCACTTCTCTGCAGCTTCTCCCAGAAGCCCTCTGTGAAACAGGAAGCAGGGCCGTCCACACACACACACACACACACACACACACACACACACACACACACACAACTCCAAGATAATTGGTTGGTAGCTTTGATTAACAAGGCACACAGGCATTAGACACAACTTCCAGATGCCAATCCAAACTTGAAACCCCAAAAAGGTCACTTCCAGGTGCCAAGTCACATGGCTTCTCTTCAGGCCTGATTCTCACAATGTCCCTCTCAGCAGGGGGCAATCCTATGCAGGGCAAGATATATTACTATACCCACTTGAGTGAGTATTTTATTCCTTCTTTGAGCCAATCATGATGAGATTAAGGCTCATTCAGTCCCCCACTTCCCCTATCTTACCTTCCACTCTATAAGTTTTTTTCTTGCTTCTTTTATGTGAGATACTTTACCCCATTCCACCTATCCCTTTCCCTTTCTCCCAGTATAATCCTCTCACCCCTTAATTTTATTTTAAAGATGTCATCATGGGGCAGCTAGGTGACACAGTGGACAAAGCACCTGCCTTGAACCAAGGTGGACCTGAACCCAAATCTGGCCTCAGACACAAGACACTCACCAATTGTTCAACCCTGGGCATGCCACCTAACCCTGACTGCCCCGCAAAAAAAATAAATTAAAAAAAAAAATAAATGCTTTACAGATAACATCCCTTCACAATCAATTTCCTCCTATGCCCTCTGGCTAAATTTATTCCTTTCAGCTTCCCTAATACTGAGAAAGTTCTTATGAGTTAGAAGTATTTTCCCACATAGGAATGTTAACAGTTTAACCTTTTAACCTCCCTCATGATTTCTTTTTCCTGTTTACCTTTTTATGCTTCTCTAGGGTCTTGTATTTGAAAGTCAAATTTTCTATTCAGTTCAGGTCTTTTCATCACGAATACTGAAAGTCCTCTTTTTCATTGAAGTCCCATTTTCCCCCCTGAAAGATTATGCTCAGTTTTGATGGGTAGGTGATTTCTGGTTATAATCCCAATTCTTTTGCCCTCTGGAATATCATATTCCATGCCCTCTGATCCTTTAAAGTAGAAGCTGCTCAATTTTGTGTTATCCTGACTGTGGCTCCACAGTACTTGAATTGTTTCTTTCTGGTTGCTTGCAATATTTTCTCCTTGACCTGGGAGCTCTGGAATTTGGCTATAATATTCCTGGAAGTTTTCATTTTGGGATCTCTTTCAGGAGGTGATAGGTGAATTCTTTCCATTTCTATTTTACTTTCTGCTTTCAGAATATCAAAGCAATTTTCCCTGACAATCTCTAGGAAGACGATGTCTAAGCTCTTTTTTTTATTGTGGTTTTCAGGTAGTCCAGTAATTTTCAAATTATATCTTCTGGATTTATTTCCAGGTCAGCTGTTTTTCCAAGGAGATATTTCACATTGCCCTCTACTTTTTCATTCATTTGGATTTTCTTTATTGTGTCTTGATTCCTCATAAAGTCATTAACTTCCATTTGTTCAATCCTAATTCTTAACCAATTATTTTCTTCAGAGAGTTTTTCTATTTGGCTTTTCAAGCTGTTGACTTTTTTTTCATGGCCTTCCTGCATCATTCTCATTTCTCTTTCCATTTTTTCCTCTACCTCTCTTACTTTATCTTCAAGGCCCTTTTTGAGCATTTCTATGACCTAAAAGCAATTCATATTTTTTCTTAGGAGCTTTGGATGTAGGATTTTTTTACTTTGTTGTCTTTTTCTGAGGGTGTATTTTGATCTTCCTTGTCACCAAAGAAACTTTCTATGGTTCACATTTTTTTTTCTGTCTGTTCATGTTCCTAGCCTATTTCTTGACTTTGAAGTCCTTTTTTTTTTTTTTTGCTGGCCAATGGGGGTTAAGTAACTTGCCCAGGGTCACACAGCTAGTAAGTGTCAAGTGTCTAAGGCCGGCTTTGAACTCAGGTCCTCCTGAATCCAGGGTCGGTGCTTTATCCACTGCACCACCTAGCTGCCCCAACTTTTAAGTCCTTCTTAAAGTAGGGCACTGCTTCCAGGACACACTGTCCCAAGCTCCAGTGGGTCCCAGGTGGTACAATTGAAGGAGAGGCAGGTTCTTCACTTGCCTGGCCTGTGCTCTAGTCTATAAATCAATGCAAAGAAATCTTGAAGGGATAGACTTGGTCAATAACCTCATAGGGTACAGACTGAATCAGAATCCATAATGAAGATGACTTCAGAGATGTTTCCATCATTATGTATAGAGCACCAGCCATTGTAACTTCTTTGCTCATTTAAGTCATAGATTATGGAACCTATGGACAGCTGCATGCCTTTGTATTCATTCTCTGGGTTGGCAAGTGACAGTGACCAACAATCTAGATAGAGAAAATCCCAGCAAGGGGGCTGGAGAGAGAATGCATGGTTGGCTCTCCTGGGGTTCTAGGGCAAGAGAGACTAGGGTTAATTTTTAAGAGTTCTGTAACCAGAGCTTAGCACAGTGCCTGGCACATAGTAGGTGTTTAAGAAATATTTCTAGACTAACTGCAACTTTTTCCTTTGAAGTTTTAATATTCTGTGGAGAAAGGATGAAGAAATCCTTTAAAGAACCCCATAGAAATATTGTGCTTTAGTTTCAGAGTCAGTAAGCAGACTCTGTAATTCTTCAATGGAAACCCACATTCCCTTCTTCAGGAAAATGAAAGGAAGCACGAACAAAAGAAAATGTAGTGACTGTAGGACATTGGTATGGAGAAGCAAGATTGTATAGTCCTGGAGCCTTCATGGAAGAAAAGTAGGTATAACTGAGTCACAATAGGTGAGGAACACTATCGCTTGATGGAATAGCAAAGGACACAGAGGGAGAAGTAAAGAAAACTGGAAATGTACACAAGTGACACTTGCAGAGTTACACCAGAAATGACCAAAAAGAAATTAATAGGACAAGGGGATCTGGGGGTAAGGAGGGAAATGGAGTTCATTTTGGTGATACCAGTGAAGAGGGGATTCTCAGAGATAGTATAAGCTGGCCTACATAAGTCAGGGAGTGTTTAGATTGATATCTCCCTTGAAGTATAAAATTGTAATGGACTCCAATGAGAAATATAAAATGAGTACCTATTAGATAATGTTCTCTCTTACCTTAATGGGGTTTCTATAGAGTGAACGACTTCCAGATGATGGGAAGGACATGGCAATAACATTATCTGAAAGTAAAAAGAGATTGCTCCTATTAAGAAATCTTTAAAATGATGAAATGATAAGATTTTGCAAATATAAAATCATACATATTTATAATGTATTGACTCTCAGACCACTTTTATTTACAAGCTCCTTTTCTAGTAGTAGAAAGTTTATTTCAGGGAATTAAGAGTCACAGAATAGAAACAAGTCAACCCTGTGACTAGATGTGGACTGAGATTTGGATAAATTTATAGAGTAGAATGATCATTTAATTCCATGAGTTTCAAGAGCCATCTAGTTCTAATTGAATTCCCTAGTTGACGCTAGTTGAAAAAGGATTTGTATCTGCTCTCACCAGCAGTAAGCATGGGAGGGGAAAAGGACTCAGACTAATGGTAATTCATGTTTGATCCCAAGGACCTTTGGAAGATCAAGTCAGAGCTTGCTCTCTCCAATGGTTTTGGTAACTTTTGTTAAGCTTTCTAAGATTGTCTCCAATTTTACCTTTATGTACTTTTTTGTACATGGTATCTTCCCCATTGGGTTGTGAACTTCTTGAGGAAAGAAACTGGGTTTTTGTTTTGTTTGTTTTTTGCTTTTCTTTGTCTTCCTGGTGCTTAGCACAGTGCCAAACACATGACTGGTACTTAATAAATGTTTTTTGGCTTGACTTTCACAGATCCAGGAACTTTGCAAATCAGTGACTGAAATTCCTGGGAAATTTTCAAACTGATGAAGTTTTTTTTGGGTCCCTGAGCCCAATCAGATTTTTATAGACTCTCCCCACCCCACCCCACCCCACCCCCTGACATTTTAGACTGAACTATTCTAAACTCAAATTTAGGAAATCTGACAGAGTAGACAAGCTTTAAAAATGCTATCAATGAAATTGAACATCCATTCAAAGCTTTAGTGAACCGAGTCCTGATAACTAAGGTAAATCTCAGGAGAGATGTGATAGATGACTAATTGGACCCCTATTTTATTCCAATAAGTAGTAGTCAGTTTGATATGAATCCATAGGGGTGGTGATTATTATAAGTTCTGATAGTAGGCCTCAGAGCTGTGAACTGCAGATTGTAAATTGACTGGCTTAATCATAAGAAGCTAACTAGAGGAGCTCTACCCTTGTTTTCTCTTATTTTAGTGACCAAGACCTGCATGCCAGAGGTCACTCTATTACATGGAAAGTCTCCCAGCCATTTTTGTTGCCCCTCCATCCTTTGTCATCTCTTTATTTTCCAACATGGGGAAGCATACCATAAGCACATAGCCAGTGAGTGACCTTGGTTGCCCACTTGTGGCCTGCCTTTCTACCAGTCCATGAATGTGCTCTTTGGCTTATTAGGATCTCCTGAAAGGTCAGGCTAGGTCTTTTAAGGTCTGTTCACCAGCCCATTTGTTAGTCAGCAGGATTCTGTATTTTGTGTTGACTTTCCTGGACAGTCAAGGGCAGTAAGACTATATTTCTGGTCTGCTTCACCTGGACTGTCCAGGTATCAAGCACTATAAAACTAAGGGGGCTTCTCAGATCATGAGGAAAATATGAGGTCCACTTAATTGGAGGGGGCCATAGACTCTCTCTCTCTTTTTTTTTTGCAGGCAATGAGGGTTAAGTGACTTACCCAGGGTCACACAGCTAGTAAGTGTCAAGTGTCTGAGGTCACATTTGAACTCAGATCCTCCTGAATCTAGGGCTGGTGCTTTATCCACTGTACCACCTAGCTGCCCCACCCCCCATAGACTCTTTTATTTTTATTTTTTTAGTGAGGCAATTTGGGGTTAAGTGACTTGCCCAGGGTCACACAGCTAGTAAGTGTTAAGTGTCCTGAGACCGGATTTGGAACTCAGGTACTCCTGACTCCAGGGCCGGTGCTCTATCCACTGCGCCACCTAACTGGCCCCCCCCCCATAGACTCTTTAATAAAGGGTCCTTGACTCAGAGCTCTTCCTCAGTGGTTTTTCTTGCAGATTAGGCAATTATAATCCACAAAGAGGGCAGGAAGAGTTCTCTTCCTATAGTTTAAAAAATATGTTTGATAGTCAAATATCTTTTGGCTGAGAGATAATAAAAATGATAGCATTGATTCCCCATTTCCACCCCAACACTACCACTCTTACATATGTGTGCATTATCCCACCCCCTTCCATTCTATATTTGCAAGAGTAGAAGGGAAACTCAGTAAGAACAAAGAGAAAGGTTTTTCGAATGCAGAATGTTTTGAAAAAAGCAATCTGGTTTGGATTAAACCAAAGCAAAACATAAACCGAATTATTGACAAGGGAGCATATTTTTTAAGTTAGTGCATGCAAATCAACAAGCCATTGTAGATAGTCATTAGGTAATTTTATCAAGCTGTACAAACCAGTCACATAAGTGAGGTCTAGGTCAAATCCATCTTTCTTGTAACGTCTTTTGTTTTCTGAAACCTTGGAGAGAAAATGACAGATTTGTAAATGTATGCCCACCTAACAACAAAGAACATACATATATTACCTAGATATATGTCATCCTTGCCAGTAGCTCCCAGAATAAGAGGCATCTAGGTAGCACACTGCTTAGAGTACTAGGCCTGGAGTTAGGAAGACCTGAATTCAATCCAGTCTTGTGTACTTGATAGCTGTGTGACCTTGAACAAGTCACTAACTTCTTGTTTGCCTCAGTTTCCTCAACTGTAAAATGGGGATAACAGCCCCTGTCTCCCAGGGTTGTTGTGAGGATCAAATGAGATAATATTTGCAAAGGGCTTAGCATAGTGCCTGGCTCATAGCAGATACTATATACACTGTCTAGCTAGAATAACAGATATGCTTCAGAATCCAAAAGAGGGTTTGCCTACTTACCAACTTTCTAGCTGCTTTTTCAATCTTTCTTTTCTCACTGGCCAGCTGAAATACTTTTACTAGGACAAAAAGTCTTAAAGCTTTTAGGACAAATGTCAACCTAACAGTGAACACAAAAGAAAAAATTTTGCTTCAGAACTTGCAGTTAATGGCAAGAAAGAGTCAAAGGTTCAAGTTCATTTTTTGTTCAATCTGCTTCCACCCAGGGGAGACTCAGGAAGCCCCCTTCAGGTAGGAGAGCTACTGGATCTGGGCATTGGTTTGGGGTTTTTTGGGAAGTTTCAAAGTTGTCAGTACATAGTTATAAGGGACACTTTTAACTCCAAAGCCACCTTAAGCCATTAGAAATTGGAGCTGGGATGTCCAGATTATGGAATTGTATAGGACCAAAGGCCTCAGTTCCTTTCCCAGCTTTGCCATTTATTAACTATGTACCTTTCGGAAGCTCTTTTAACTTCCATCAACTTCAATTACTTTCTCTGTAAAATATTGGGGGAAAATCATACCTTCCCTCCATAACTCACACAGTTATTATAAAGATCAAATGAGATCATGAATGGGAAAAGTATTCTGCAAAGTGCAAAGCTTTATGTAAGATGTTTTAACATCACCATTAGAGACAATAAGAACAACACAGTGTCCAAGTCAGGGATATATGAGTTGGGGGATGTTGGAATTGAAACTTAATAACCAGAAATAGAATGTTGCGAACAGTAAACAGTCAGTCATCAAGTATTTATTAAGTGGTTGCTATGTGCCAGGCACTGTGCTAAGTACAGGAAATATTAATAAAAAAAACAGAAAGAAATACAGTCCTTGCCCTCAAGTAGTTTACATTCTAATGGGGGAAGACAATACATTAAAGGGAGCTGGAAAGCAGGGGAAGTGGGGGTAGGGAGGAACACAGAATCACAAAATCTCAGAGTTAGAAGGGTCCTCAGCGGCATCCTGACAGGTCTGCCTGAAGACTTTTAGTCAGTCAGTCAAATAAATATCTCTTGAGCTCTCACTATGTGCTAAATGCTAGGGATACAGAGAAAAGAGAAGAACAACATACCCTGCCCTCAAGGAGCCCACACTCATTGAGGAGACAATATACAAATAACTATGTACATATAACATAAAAAGAAAGTAATCTTAGAGGGACAGAAATGGGGGAGGGGAGAAGTCATGTAAAGACCTACTACAGAAGGTAGGGTTTGAGCCAGGATTTGGAAAGCAGTCTATGCATGGAGATCAGCCAATGTAAGTGCATGGAGTTGGGAGATAGTGGGAGAGCCAAGTGTGAGAAACAATAGGCTCATATAGATGAATTTAAGAGTTCATGGAAGGATATAAGGTATACTCTGGAAGTGAAGACTGGAAAGACAGAAGGGGCCAGGTTGTAAAGGATTTTAAATGACAAATAAAGGATTTTACATTTAATCCTACAAGGAATAGGGAGCCATTGAAGTTTATTAAATTTGGATGGGGAGTGATATGGTTAGACCTATAATTAAGGAGAATCACTTTGGCTGCTGAGTGGGAGATTGGATAAGAATGGGGAGAGACTTGAGTCAGGGAGACCAACCAGGTTATTGCTATAGTCTGGGTGTGAGGAAATTAGCACCAGTATGGCAGCCACGGGAGTGAAGAGAAGGGGTTCTATGCAAGAAATGTGGAAAAATGAATGATAAGATTTAATGATTGATTGCATATATGGGGTGAGGGTAAATTAGGAAATGAGGATTACACAAGAGAATGGAAGCTTTGATGACTAGGGGGATGGTGCTCTTGCCTCAATAGCAACAGTTAAAAAGAGGATGGGGGAAGATAAGTTCTTTTTGGGGCATGGTAAGTTTGAGATCCCCCACAGGATATCCAAGAGACAAGATTGTAGCTCAGGAGAGATTAGAGTTGGATGTATATAGATCTGCAAATCATAGAGATGATAGTTGAGCCCATGGGAGATGCTGAGATCACAAAGCAAGAGTATAGAAGAAAAAGAGAAAGAGGGCCCAGGAGAAAGCCAATGTGTGTATGAGAGGGCAGGGATGGTGAGAGGGAGAGATAGCCATGTTAGTAGCAAAGAAGACTAAGGAGTGGTCAGATGGGTGGGAAGAGAACCAGAAGAGAGCAAGGTCATAAAAACCTAAAGAGGAAAAAATGTCAAGAAGATGGATATTGGTAGTGTCAAAGGTTTCAAAGATGTCAAGAATTGAAAAAATGGTATTCCCTATTGATTATATGTATAAGTAAACCACAATGCTTACTAAGTGACATAGTGTTCAGCCTGGAGTCAGGAAGACTCATCTTCCTGAGTTCAAATCCAGCCTTAGACACTTACTAGCCATGTAACCTTGGGCAAGTCACTGGCACATGGTAGGTTGTTCATCCTGTAAGCCCCCTTCCTCACACCATGACTTAAAAGACTTTTTCCTACGGTTGATATGACCCAGTGAGGGTTTAGAGTGTGAGTCATAAAGTATTTCCCAGGGAACCCTGCAGTATGCTACAAGGGATGTTGTTGAATGTTTAGACTTTCACAGTGAAAATATAGGGAGAGGGAGAGAGAGATGGAAAGGGAGAAGGAGAGAGGAAGAGGGAAAGGGAGAGGGATAAGGAGAGAGGCTGAGGGAGGCTATTTCAGAAGTCCCAGGTGGAAAAGCAGGAAGTAAAGCCTGTGAGTTCTTGACCAGTTGAGCCAATAAGTAAATAGCATAGAGATATCCGGCAAGATTGAAGTTCCTGTGACAAGCAAGAAGTCTAACATCTAAGCACAAGTAGACTGTTGAGAGCAATGTCTGAATCCAACAGGAGTTGAGAAGTTTGTGTTAAACAGAACTTTTGTTTCTTCACCCTAATGTGGAATGAGTGAGATTGAGTTCCCACTCAGTAAAGTTGGAGCATCTGAAATGCATGTATCTTTGCCTGTAGTTTATTAGCGTGTTATTTAATCAAATTAAACTGCTTGTTATTGTTATTATTGGTCCTTCATTCTGAAAGAGGACCATGACATCAGGAGGTGATGTCATGATTTGCAGTAAATTGGATTTAAGTGAGGGAGGGCTGTGCAAGGTCACCAATCTCACTCTCTCATCCAGAGCCATCTGAGTCCAGAGGCAAAATATACAACAGGATGATTGGAGATGGCCCCTGATATTTAAAGTAATTGGGGTTAAGTGATTTGCCCAGGGTCACACAGCTATTAAGTGTCTGAAGTCAGACTTGAATTCGGGTTTTCCCAACTTCAGAGCCAGTGCTCTATTCACTGTGCCACCTAGCTGCCCCAAACTGTTTACTAATTGATCAAGGTAGCAAAAATAGTAAAATATAGGAAAAGTGATTTTTGAAGGGACTGGGAATGTAAGATAGGCATGTAAAACAACTGCTAGTAGTGTCCTGAATTACTTCAATGATGCTCAAAAATGGGTTGGAAACATGCAAAAATTACTAAATAATTCATGTGCTTCATATTTCACAACTAGAATTCTCATCATCATCTTGATCATAGCTAGCATTTATATAGTACTTTAAGGTTTGAAAATCATTTTATAAATATTATCCAATTTATTCTTAGGTGATAGGAACTATTTTTATCCCCATCTTATAGATGAGGAAACTGAGGAAGACAGAGGTGAAGTGATTTGCCTAAAGTCACAAGCTAGTAAACAGTGTTTGAGGCTGAATTTGAACTTGTCTTCCTGATTAGTCCAGCACTCTATCCACTATGGCATCTAGATGCTTAAATATACCTGGATCTCTATATCACTAAAAAGATATGAGGAGCAAGAAAGTAATCTTCCAAAGAAAGTCAATATACAGTAATACTTAGTGATTTCAATGCCAAGTTTGACATAAGAGAGAGAAAAGTATGTCAGAAAAATATGGTTCAATGTTAAGAAACAAGAGACTAAAATGCTTGTAAATTAATATGAAACTATACACCTGTCCTGAATACTTTCTTCAAGATGGAAGTTGGAGGGTACTGAAATAGTGAACATTTTTTTTTTAAAAAAGGAAATTGATTACAACTTAGCATAGAGTCAGTGATGAGTTGCTGATGTGAAAATCATTTCAGAATCAGTTATGTGTAAACAGACCATCAATTTGTGGAAGCAAAAATAAAAATCAAGATCAAATTAGAATAAGGGATGAAGAAAAAAGAAGAAAATGGTCTATCCAATTGAAGTAGTTCTAATATAATCTAGTCAAGTAAGCTATTGACACCAAAAAAATGGGAATTAGGCCTAATGACATTTTCTACAGAAGTCTAACTGATGGAAAGCAGTCATCACAGTAAGAAGGCCAAAAGAATCCAGAAACTTCTCCAACCAGTGGCAACTGTCTTTTTTGCCAAATGTGGAGACTTAAAAGCCAGAGAGAACATGGTTTAGAATATAAATCCATTTGCAAAATATTTAGGAGAAAGATGGTAAGACATCGTTATTCTTACAAGACAGTACCATGCTTTTGTATTCATTTACTTTTACCTATTCTTGCATTCATCTTTTTTATAGGTTTTTTTAAAATCTAAAAAATTTAAAATTCAAAAATCTAATTTGGTTGATGAGTGCTCTGTGAATCTATGTTGCTCTTTTTAGATAATTTCTCTTTTTCCTCTTCCTTAGAACAATTTCTTTTTTTGTCTTCAGAGATTTATTCTTTTTTGGGGGGGGGGCAATGAGGGTTAAGTGACTTGCCCAGGGTCACACAGCTAGTAAGTGTCACATGTCTGAGGCTGGATTTGAACTCAGGTCCTCCTGAATCCAGGGCCAGTGCTTTATCCACTGAGTCACCTAGCTACTCCCATAGAGGTTTATTCTTAAGACTTAACAGCCTTTCTAATTTTTCTTTCTCAGGTGCTCTTAACCTAGAAGCAGTGGACTGCCAAGAGGGTCTGAGCATGGATCTGAGGAGGTGAGTGAACTTGGATGGGAAAAAATATTTATTCAGTTAATAAGCATTTATTAAGGACCTATTATGTACCAGACAATATGCTAAGTGCTGAGGATACAAAGTCATAAGGTAGTTCCTCCTCTTGAGGAGCTTCTCATCTAATAACAGAGATAGCGTACCAATAACTGTACAAACAAACCATGTTCAGAATAAATAGGAAATACTCAATGGGGGGCACCTAGGTGGCATAGTGAATAAAGCACTGGTCTTGGATTCAGGAGGACCTGAGTTCAAATCCAGCCTCATACACTTGACACTTAGTAGCTGTGTGACCCTGGGCAAGTCACTTAACCCTTATTGCCCTGCAAAAAAAAATACTCAGTGGAAGGAAGATATTAGAATTAAGAGGGATTGGGAAAGGCTTCCTATAGGAAGTAGAATTCAAGTTGGGATTTGAAGGAAGCCAGGTGAGCCAGGAGGGAGAAAGAGGAAGAGCATTCTTGGCATGGAGGACAGCCAGAGAAAATTCCCAGAACCAAGATATATAATGTATTGGTCAAGGAACAGCCAGGAGATCAGTGTCACTGACTAGATCAAAGAGGACCTGGTGGGGTCAGAGGTAGTATAAAATGTAAGACAGGTGGTGGTGCAGAGGCAAGGTTATAAAAGGCTTTGAATGCCAAGTAGAAGACTTTTATATTTAATCCTGGAGATGATAAGGAGCCACTGGAAAATAACTTTGACTTTAAGAACCTTACATTCTATTGAAGGAGATAACGTGTGTGTCACACACAGATATATACATATTAACAGCTTCCCTCATATACATCTATACACACAGATGTATGTGCATACATATATATATACATATATATGTATACATATATATATATATATACACACACACACACACACACACACATGCATATGAGTATATATAAAATAAGTTCAAGGTAACGTTTTTGGAGGAAGGCCCTAGAAGATGGAGGATCAGGAAAGAATTCATGGAGAAGGTGGTATGAGCTAAGTTTTTAAGGAAACTGGAGATTCTACAAGGGGGTATAGTCAGAACAAAGACACTGAGATGAAAAATGGAGTGTCATGTCTGAGGAAGAGGAAGACCAATTAGGTCAGACTGTTGAGTGTATGGAGGGGGATAATGTTGTAGTTGTTTGCCCTTCATTCTCTCTTTTTAAAAATATTTTTTATTTTTAGCAGGGCAATGAGGGTTAAGTGACTTGCCCAGGGTCACACAGCTAGTAAGTATTAAATGTTTGATGCCGGATTTGAACTTGGGTCCTCCTGAATCCAGGGCTGGTGCATCACCTAGCTGCCCCCCTTTTTAAAAAATATTTTTTATTTTATTTTTATTCCCTTCATTCTCAAAGAGGACCATGACATCAGAGTGATGTCATGGCTTGAAATGAATTGGATTTAAGTGAGGGAGGCTGTACAAGATCACCAACCTCACTCTTTCCTCCAGAGCCATCTGGGTCCAGAGGCAAGATATATCAGGAGGACTGGAGATGGTCCCAGATATTTAAGGCAATTGGGGTTAAGTGACTTGCCCAGGGTCACACAACTAGTAAGTGTCTGAGGTGAAATTTGAACTCAGGTCCTCCCAACTTCAGGGCCAGTGTTCTATCCACTGGGGCACCTAGCTGCCCTGGAGGGATAATATAAACTAAGGCTGGAAAGATAGGTTAGGGGCACGTTGTGAAGGGACTTAAACGTCAAACGGAGTTTATATTTAATCTGATAGTTAAGAAACATTGGGGGCAGCTAGATGGCTCAGTGGATAGAGCACCGGCCCTGGAGTCAGGAGTACCTGAGTTCAAATCCGGCCTCAGACACTTAACACTTACTAGCTGTGTGACCCTGGGCAAGTCACTTAACCCCAATTGCCTCACCAAAAAAAAAAAAAAAAAAAAAAGAAACATTGGACTTTATAGAGGAGCGACACGGTCAGATTTATACTTTAGGAAAATCATGATAGCAGCTGGGTGGAAGTGGTTTTAGAAAGAGGGGAGACAGAAAGCAGTCTAGCAGAAATTAGGCTTAGATTATCATCAAATAATATTCTATAATAAACTCAAAATAGATATGCAACTTCAATATTAAGCACCATTAAAAAAACAGAGAAGAAAAATAAGTCGTATACCTTTCACAGCTACAAGTAGATGAATTCTTTTTTTTTTTTTTTAGTGAGGCAACTGGGGTTAAGTGACTTGCCCAGGGTCACACAGCTAGTAAGTGTTAAGTGTCTGAGGCCGGACTTGAACTCAGATACTCCTGACTCCAGGGCCGGTGCTCTATCCACTGTGCCACCTAGCTGCCCCTGAATTCTTTTTTTAATGATAAGTATTTTAATCGAAAGTTTTGAGTCCCAAATTTTATCCCTCCTTTTCTTCCCTCCCCTTTCCCCTCCCTGAGGCAGTAAGCAATCAGATAAATATTATACATGTGTAATTATGTAAAACATTATCATATTTGTCATTTTGTATAAGAAAACTTGAATAAAAGAAAAAAATGAAAGTGAAAAATAGCATGCTTCATTCTGTGTTCCATCATTATCAGTTCTTTCTTTGGAGGTGGATAATGTGCTTCATCATTAGTCCTTTGGGGTTGTCTTGGATCATTATATTGCTTAGACTAGTTAAGTCATTCACAGTTCTTCATGGAACAATATTGCTGTCACTGTGCACAATGGTTCTCCTGGTTCTTTTCACTTCTCTAATATCAGTTCATATAAGTCTTTCCAGGCTTTTCTGAAATCATCCTGTTTGTCATTTCTTATAGCACAATAATATTCCATCACAATTATATACCACAGCTTGTTTAGTCATTCCCCAATTGATGGGCATTCCTTTGATTTCCAATTCTTAACCACCACAAAAAGAGCTACTATAAATATTTTTGTACAAATAGGTGTTTTTCTCCTTTTTAGGAGTCTTTGGGATAGAAACCTAGCAGTAATATTTCTGGATCAAAGGGTATGTACAATTTTACAGTCCTTTGGGCATAATTCCAAATTGCACTCCAGAATGGTTGGATCCATTCACAATTCCACCAACAATGGATTAGCATATGAGATGAATTCTTAAAAAAGGGATAGGGACAATTATAAGAAATAAAATATAGACCTGTGATACATGGAATTTAAATGTTTTTGCAAAAACAAAATTATTGCCTCTAGGATAAGAAGAGAAGTTGCACAAAAGAAGGGAGAAAAAACATTGTTGTATCAAGTATCTCTCATAAGGGTTTTATATATATATATATATATATATATATATATATATATGACATATATGGGCAACTAATAGAAATCTAGGTGACCAAAATCCATTTCCTAATATTTAGGTAGTGAAACAATTTGAGAACAAACAGTTCTTAAAGAATAATTGTAGGGGCAGCTAGGTGGCTCAGTTGATAAAGCACTAGCCCTGAATTCAGAAGGATCTGAGTTCAAATCAGGACTCGGACACTTGACACTTACTAGCTGTGTGACCCTGAACAAGTCACTTAACCCTCATTGCCCCACAAAAAAAGAAAAAAGATGGGAAAAAAGAATAATTGCAAACAATTAATGACCATAAGAATGAACTTTCCAAATCACCAAAAATAAGAGAAATGCAAATCAAAGCAACCCTGACATTTCACCACATATCCAGCACAGTGGCAAAGATAGAAATAATCAACATTGTAGACATAGGCACACTAATGTATTGTTGGTGGAGTTGTGCCTTAGGACAACCATTCCGGAAAGCAGTTGGGAATTATGCAAATAAAGTATTCAAAATTCTTTGTTCCAGAGATTCCATTGCAAGGCACATTGCAAGATCATTGACAAAAAGGGAAGCTCCATAGACACCAGAGTATTTTATTTATACCTTTTATTAAGCCCTTTTTTGTGGCAGTAAAGAATGGGAAACAAAGTTGATGTCAATCAAATGGGGAATGGCTAAACAAATTATGGGATATGAATGGCATGAACTCTTACTGCACTGTAAGAAATGATGAATGTGAGGAATACAGAGAAGTATGGAAAGACTTTCATGAATTGATGTAGAGAGAAGCCACAGAGCCAAGAAAATTATATACACAAGACTACAAAAATGGAAATGGAAACAACAACAATCAAAAAATATTAAAAAACCCCAATGTTTTTAAATGACAAAGAGCAAGTTTAGGCAGAGAAGGGTATCTGAGGTGTGGAACATTGCATGTGATGCCAGATTTTTTTCATTGGAATGATTTTTTACCCTTTTTTTAAAAAATCATTATTATAAGGTATGGTTCTCTTGGGAAAAGAGAGGGAGACATCTGCAGAATTTTAACAAACTAAAGATATTAATAAGAATCCATTTTTAAAAGAAGATATATTTCAGTCAGGAGGTGATAAGGGCCCGGATTAGGGCAGTGTAAGTAGAGAAAGAGTCAGTTGTAAGAGATATTGTGGAGTTAGAAATAACAAATTTGCCAGGTGATTGTATATGTGGAGTGAGGGAGGGTGAAGAATAAAGGGTAATGCTAAGGTTATGAACCTGAAAGATTTGAAGAATATAAGTGGCTTCAACAGAAATAGGGAAGTTTGGAAGAAGGAAGGGGTGAAGTAAGGGGAAATAATGAGTTCTATTTTAGATAACTAAGTTTGTGATAAATATATATCCAGTTCAAAATGCCAAATGGCAGTTGGTAATATAGGACTGGCACCCAGGAGAGAGACTAGGACAAGGGCTAGGGCTAGATACATAGTCTGAGAATCACCTCTATATTTATAGAGGTGATATTTAAAACCTCAGGAGCTGATGACATCACCAGTGGAAAGAATAGAGAGAAGAAAGAGATGAGTGGCTAGAACAAAACATTTGAATATATCAACAATTAAGGCATGTGTTATAGTTGATGACCTAGCAAAGGAAACTGAGGAGTAGTTGAGGAAAAGAACAAAGAAAAAGCAGTGTTGTGAATTCCAGAAAAGAGAGAGTATACAGGAAAATATCTCCCCTCTCTGATTCTAGAGCTGTCATAATCGTCTTCATCCATTTTGACCTTATTTGGGGTCAGGCCCTGAGGATGCCAAGCTAAACCAGAGACCCAGAAAATAGAACAAAGCCCCAAAGTGAGCCATCTGATGCATGATCTTTAAACTGTTTAATCCTATGCATCATATTTTCCCCTATCAATTACTTGTCAGTTGTAACAATACTGAAAGATTTTTGCCTTCCTGGTATTAGACTGTAAGCTCCTTGATGGCTGGGACTGTCTTTTGCTTCCTTTTATGTCCCTAGCACTTAGCACAGTGCCTGAAACAAAGTAGGTGCTTAATAAATATTGACTGATTGTTTGACTGATTATGATCCAGCAGGATCTTTCCTCTTGCCTTGTGGACCTCATCTCAGATGTGAGAGACTGTGGAAACCCCCTTGCTTTCTCAAAAGCTACATATATCACTACCTTACATAGTTGGTACTTGATAACTATTAATTAACATATTCAAACTTTAATAGGAGAGTCAGAGATTTGGGGCTCTTCCTTGGACCTCTAAGTTCATTCAAAAAATACAGCTCCTGGGCTCACATGTATGTCTAGATAAAATGAGACAATATTTGTAAGCATTTTGCAAATCTCAAAGCTAAGTTAGTAGTAGTAGTAGTGATAGCAGTAGTATTGGAATAATGTCATTTGAAAATAAAAATCAAGCATACATTTAACTTTTTTTTTTTTTTTGCGGGGCAATGGGGGTTAAGTGACTTGCCCAGGGTCACACAGCTAGTAAGTGTCAAGTGTCTGAGGTCGAATTTGAACTCAGGTACTCCTGAATCCAGGGCCGGTGCTTTATCCACTTCGCCACCTAGCTGCCCCCTCAAGCATACATTTAAATAGAACTTTTTCAAGCAACATATATGGTATAGAATTGGAACAATGACAGTAGTAATATTTGTGTAAGAAGGGAACTATATATATATATATATATATATATATATATATATATATATATATATATATATATATATAAAAAGAAAAGCACAGAACATTTCAAGACATATAAATCATATATTTCTTACTTGGGGATAAGGGAAACTTTTCCAATATCAAAAGAAATATAAGTCATATCCAACACCAGGACCAACAGAATAGAAAAAAGATCTATCGTATTGATTTTTGAAGAAAAATACGTTCTCACTCTGTAATGCAAGCAAAACAATGAAATTTACCTCTCAAAAGAAACACAAGGAAGATTTTTTTAAACCCCAATCCTTTTCACCCTCACTCCTAATCCCAAGTAATTAGTTAATCCATTTTAAGAGATTAATACAATGGTATTTGAAAAACGAAGGAGAAAACAATATTGTTTCAAAAGGTAACTTCTCATCCTAAATTTTCACAGTCCCCTTAACAAAAATGCCAGTATCGGTTTAAATAGCAGCTACCAAATAGTTATTTGGCATCAAGTAACATTTGCCACATATCAGCAGAGAATAGCTTTATATGTTTTTAAAAGTCCAACTTACCCTTCTAAAAAGACTTGAAATAGCACATCAGCAAGGAAGAAGAGGCCAAAAACTAAAAAAAGTATACGATAGGCTAAAGGTAACTTCGTACCCTTAGGAGTCAGGGCTAAAGCCGCAATCAGTACTCCAATATGAATGAAGATCAATAAGATACTAAAAAACCTATAAAGATGAAAAAAATAGATCAGGAAGGAAAAGTGAAGCTCCCATTTCATATCCGACCTCAAGCCTAATTCATATTTTTAAGCAAAAAAAAAGTTCGTCTTCACCATTTAAGATGAAATTCATTCAGAAAAAAAGAAAAAAGCCCCCTAAATTTCTATCCTTTTATGCCTGAAGAGTGGGGAGAGGTGTGTATAGGGGGGTGGGGGAGAAGGAAGGTCGTTTGGATATTAGTGGAAGAAATTAATATATTTGTAATTCAGTTTTAAGCGAATGGTTGTAGACATTCTTATTATTTGGGGAGATGAATTTTCCTCTTTGGCTTATACAAATCTAGATCTTCCTTGAGAATTCTCACATCATATATATAACTACATGCTGTATGGCCTCACTAGGTGCTCAAGACTACTAGGCAATCTTTTTCTATATTAGTTATTGACCCTTCCCTATCACATTCCCAATAGTGCAAATCTGTCCCTTTAAGACCCCATTCCTAACCTTTCTTCCTACATACTTTCAGGAGATGACCTTTCCTCCTATACTGCTAAGGTACTCAGGGTTATCCTAAAGGAGCTCCCGTCTTTTCTTCTTTCTTTCTGGTCTCTGAGGAAGAGGAGTTTTCCTTCCAGCTAAGGCCAATTAATCTCACACACACAGACACACACACACACCACCCCCAAACAAACAAGCTGTGTCCTTAATCTCATATTTGGGACCTTGCTTCATCAATCATGGTCTTTCTTGAATCCTCTGTCTCTGTTTACCCATGTCCATTGACTCCTTTCCGTTTGCCCGTAGACATGTTCAGGTCTTCCCTTCCCTAAAAGGTCCTCCCTCAATTCTACCACCCCCTCGAGATACTGTATCATCTCTATTCTCTGTTTACTCCAAATTTCTTAAATGAATAGTCTATACTGCCTGTCTCCATTTCTTGACCATCCATTCACTCCTCAACCCTTGCAATATGGCCTCTATCTTTAGTATTCTAATAAAAATACCTGACATATACACAAGACTTTAAGGTTTGCAAAACAGATTGTGTATCTAAATTATCTCTTATGCTGCTTCTTATATTTACTACTTGTGTGGTCTTAGACAAGTCACCTCAATTCCTTGTGCCTCAGTTTCCTCGTTTGTAACATGAAGGGGTTGGACACAGAGCTCCCTTTTATCTCTAGAGCTATGATCCTGCAATCCTCAAAATAACTTTGTTGAGTATGAAAGATATTATCATCCATATTTGACAGAGGAAGAAACTGAGGCTCAGAGGAGTTAACTGACCACCCTACTAATAAAGGAAAGAGATGATATTTGAACCTGGGTACCTTTGGACTCCAAATCTAGTCCTCTTTGAACCATACCAGATTGTCTTGCTATCAGTACTGATCTCTGAAAGGTCACTAGTGGCCTCTTCGTGACTAAATCTAATGGCCTTTTCTCAGTCTTCAATCTCCTTGACCTCCTTGCAACGTCTCGTACAACATTCACCATTACCTGCTCCATGATATTCTTTCTTCCCATGGCTTCTGTGACACCACACTATCCTGTATCTCTAATTTCCCTAATGGGGTTTTTTGCTTGTTTTTTTTTTAACTGACTCCCCTTCCCTCAATTGGATCTATCCTCAGTCCTCTTCTCTTTTTTTCCTTGAGACCCCCTTTTTCAGTGATCTCATCCACTCCCAGAGTTTCAACAGTTACTTCTAGAGACTCCCGAATCTACACCATTCACCCTGAAAGCTCTCCAGAGCTCCAGGCTTGATTCAATTCAGTCACCATTTTAAGTGCTTACTATTTTGAAGGAACTGATCTAGGTTCTAGGGATACAGACACAAAAATTAAACAGTCCTTCGGTTGGGCAACTACACCTAAGATCATCCATTAGCCCCTCAAACTCACCTTGAGCTGGCCTAAGTCAAATCTTACCATCTCTCTTTACACACACTCTTCCTGATTTTCCCAGCTGTTGCAATGATATTGCCATTCTCCCCATCTCTTAACTTGGAAGTCATTTTTAGACTCCTTACTCTCCCTCCTCACGTACATCCAGTCACCAAGTATTATCAAATTCTATACCCCTGACAATGAAAAATAAATGTAGACCTATAATCCTAAATTTTAATTCTGTATTGCTAGCCAAAGTTGTTTTTGTTAGCATGGGTCTATGACTTCATCCATGTGGGAAACTCTTGTAAGGAATTCCTTTAACCAATGCATATACATAACTCATCTGCAATTTATGGAGAGTTGGCAAGGAGCAATAAGGGGTTAAATAATGTGTTCATAGTCATACAACTAGTATGTGTCAAAAGGAGGACTTGAACTTCCTATCTATAAAGCTTTCCTTCTATATACTGTACCACTCTGCCTCTCATTGAATGAATGTGTGTATATGTGTATATATATACACACATATTTAAAATGTATATCACACATATGCATATATGTCTATGTGTGTATGTATATACATATACATGTGTGTGTGCTTGTGTCTAGGCATTTGAGTTCATATGTGGAAACTCCTGGAGGGAAATGTCCCTTTACTGAAGCATATCAGCAACTCTTCTGCAGTTTATAGCCTGAGAAATTTTTGTGAGACTCTAAAAGGTGAAATCACTTGCCCAGTCACACAAGTGGTATATGTCAGAGGCAGGATTGGTACTCAGCTTTTTCTTCTATCCAATATGCCTCATTTCCTCTTTACATTAAATATATGAGATCCTTAATATTTTTTGAATAAATGAAAGTACACTTTAAGGACACAGCATAATGTTAGTGTGCTAATAATATACTAAGACAATGAGTAAATTAAGCATAAAATAATATTTCCATTTACGAACACTTAAGAAAAGTTAGAAGTAGCTCATCTAACAAAATTAAAAAGCCACTTTGTAGGCCCAAATTTTGATAATACAATAAATCTTTACAATTCGAACTAGTTGGGATGAAATAGAAGGGAAACTACTATAAAGAAACTTGGTTTACTTTCTAGTACTGATAGTAATAAAAGTGTTAACACAGTAGAGGTCCTTAATAGACCTTCTTTAATTAATGTGATTTATAATTAGCATATAAATTTTAAATCGATGTATGCTTCTAGTACAGGCTATTCAATAAGCATGAAATTTAATTCTTGAAAACATTCTTACACATTTCGAGCTTTACACTTCATTGAGAAGATTGAGGCCACCCAATAGGAACTTCTTTAGATTCCCTGAGTACTAAAGATTCAAATTTGGGAACTATCAGTATGGACATGGTTATTGAAACCATGTATATAAATGAAATTTCCAAGGTAGAGAGTGTAGAGCCTAGTCTCCCTTTGGAGCAATAGAAAGATACATTTTTCAACAATCCTCAGGACATCTCTACCTAAATGTTTCACTGTTACCTCAAAGTCACCATATCTAAAATTAAGCACATTATTATATTTTCCCCAAACTTACTCTTCCCATGTGTAACCCTCCCATTCACCTGATCTCCTCCATTTGAATGATTAGTATTATTTTTGACTCTGCTACTAGATTTTGTCAATTCCATCTCCAGCCCATCTCTCAAATCCATTCCTTCCTCTCTTATTCTCAGTGCCATCACCCCAACCCTCATAAATGCCACCATTATTTTCAGCCTGGAATATTCAGTAACTTTCTTTTATTTCTTTCTTTTATTTGGTGGGGCAGGGCAATGAGGGTTAAGTGACTTGCCCAGGGTCACACAGGTAGTAAGTGTAAAGTGTCTGAGGCCAGATTTGAACTCAGGACCACATGAATTCAGGGCTGGTGCTCTATCCACTGTGCCACCTAGCTGCCCCCTATTCAGTAACTTTCTAATAGGTCTTCCTGCCTTCATTCTCTTCCCATTTCAATCTAGACATACTATTACTGTGAGAATAATAACAGCTGATATGTACATAGTATAACCAAAGAATTTGCATATATTATCTCATTTGGCTTGTTTTCACCTTCCTCCTTTGACACTATATAACTCATTAATATGATCATCATGATATGTCATGTATAGCTGTGTTGGTTTCAGATACGTGACAGATTTCAAAGGAGATGTTCCTATTATTTGAGATCGATATTATTATATGAAAACACTTTTTTAAAAAAAGGAATTAGGGGCAGCTAGGTGGCACAGTGGATGAAGTACTGGCCCTGGATTCAGGAGAACCTGAGTTCAAATCCAGCCTCAGACATTTAACACTTACTAGCTGTGTGACCCTGGGCAAGTCACTTAACCCCAATTGCCTCACCAAAAAAAAAGAAAGAAAGAAACAAAGTGTCAAGAGAGAACAATAATCCTTTAGTGCTATGGAGTCAGTGCATAGCGGACTACAGATGCCTAAGAAGGTAAGCCAGAATTTGAAGAAAAGGTCAGAAAATGTCTCTCTGAAATTTAGGCAAATCAAAATCAATATAGAAAGAATGAGATTACCCACTTACATGAAAGTGACTTCCCCAAATGTGTTTCTGATCAGCTTAAATAAAATTAAATTTCATCACTAAAATGCCATTAATGTGAGCTATCCAATTAATTATAACATGCCAATCTTGTGTTATCATAGCAGAAGGGTGATGATCTGTCTGGTCTCAAATGAAGACTGTCAAAAACGAAGACTTTACCAAAGTGCCTGGGGTGTTGGTGGTATTATCTAGGGGGAGGGGTGTTTTGAAGGATGATAAAAAAGAAATATCTCTGGAGTGGAGACACAGAATTTGTTAATAGATGATAAATTATTGGAAATGTCTTTTATAACCACATTATTCCCTTTATTATAATTTTCTTATTTCTAACCATTCTAACTCCCCTTATTCTAATTCCTTGTCCACTAAACAACTTTGTGATCTTAATTGGATCTTCTGGAGTGGGGCAGGGAGGGGGAGAGGTAAAGAAATCAAGTAAAAGCTGGTTCTAAAATACAGTTGATTTGGTGTGAGAATTGAGAGAACCAATTGGGTTCCATCTCATGGACACTGACTCTATCTTGTGCTGTCACATGTATTATCCTCCACTTGTGTTTCTGAAAATAATTCATGGGAAAATACACGGCATAAGCCACTTATTATTTCATAAAATTCAGGTGAATTCAATTAATCAACATCTCCCAATTCTGGGAAAGGAAAGATCATGAAGCCCACTTACCACCTCCCAATTTGACCAAAACCCATTCTTTCCCCCTCCCAACTTGGAAAATCCTTCAGTATCCTTCAATTAGAAATCAGATTACCTAATTTTGTATCCTGGTTTATATCCTATTAATTGTTTCCTTTTAATTCATAAAAATCTTTCTTCCCCTGTATTTGGGGTCCAGTAGCAAGCTGAAGAGGCCTGGTCCCAATTTGTTATACAACTGGCATGCATTGCTTAATAAAATGATATGCTCAGAAGCTTGAACCTTTGTTCCTCAGTTATTTCAGATTCCACTAGTGACACTAACCTCCAGAAATTTCCTCTGCAAATGGTCTAAACCTATTATCCTGCCAACTACATCTTCCATTATATATAAATGAATTAAAATTCTGGTTTATCAGTCAATCTTTTATAAGTTTGCTTAGCCTATCTGAAATAATCCCTCAGAGCTGAATCATCCCTCACTACCACCCCCACTCCACCCCAATCTCATTCTTTAGCTAGAACAACTGAAGAGAAGTCAGTGGATATGAACTTAAAATTGAAGGTCAAACCTTCTTGCATTCTTTGTAGTCTTTCATACCTGAAAGTGAGGGACATCACAACAGAGGATATAGCTCTCTTAAAATGGCTGTTGGGAAGAAACAAAGTTATAATCAATCATCCAATACTCTCACTTTCAAAATTTTATTTCACATTTCCTCTAATTTGCATTGGATGGTTATCTAAAAGAAAACATTATTTTGAATTGTCCTATCACAGGGGAAAGGTAACGTGAGGAAAAGTCTGTTAACAATTTGTGATGAAACAGTTATTACTTAGCATCTCCTGTTTATTACTGACACACAATATGACCCTTTTGCTGTGAGGAATTCATTCCAGCAATACAGATCTTTTCATTCTTCTTTGCCTTAGTCGACAGTCTTTGTGAGTTGCTGTAACTGAAAAAACCTCAACACTTCTTGGCTCAATTTCTGGTGACTGCCTCTCTCAAGAAAACCCTTGGACATATGATCTGCTGGTCCCATTTCAGTAGGGAACACCAGAACTTGTCCTTCTCTGACAGTGTCTTAAAAGAATTCTTCAAGTTACAACAAAGCTCCATGGTAAGACTTTGGTAGAGGGTATTGTAAGCAATTCAAGACATCTTATTATGGTGCATAAAAAACTGGCCTCACACAGGTTTAAGCCTTGCCTTTGATCCATACTGTCTGTGTACCCCTGCACAAAATTCTGAAATTCTCAGAGTCCCTGGAAACTCCTTAAGACCATAAATTACAGAACAATTGCCAGTTGGCATTGGTAGAGGGAATTTCATTACCAGGAATTCCTTAAATCCATAAAACTACATGTCTGGTGCAATAAATTGAAAATGGTAGGCAAAAGTTGGATTTGTTGGATGAATAAAGACGTCTCACAAATAGGTACTGAATTGCTATGGAATTAACTATTCTTGTTTCATGATTTCTACTTTCATAATTGGAATTAAATTTATTTTCTGAGTAAACTTATTTGCTTTAGGATACATAGGAACATTCAACTTGCCAGACAACACTTTTTTCCTCCTTCCTTCAACTTAAGGTTACCTTGATCATTTATTGTAGTCCTTAAAATAAGTATTTGCAAAAAGACAACCAAGAAGACAATCACAGATAACAGACCATTATCTAATTCAGAGGATGAAGAAAATAATACCTTAAAAACCAGAACAGGCCAAGTGGTAAAAGAGGCATGGGCATCCAATGAAGAAGATTCCTTAAAAAAGCAGAACTGGCCAAATGGAAAAAGAGGTAAAAAAAACTCACTGAAGAAAAGAACTTTTTAAAAAGTAAAATAGGTCAAATGGAAAAGGAGGTACAAAAGCTCACTGAAGAAAATAATTCCTTAAAAATTAAAATTCAGTGGCAGCTAAGGACTCCATGAGACATCAAGAAACAGTAAAACAAAATCAAAAGAATGAAAAACAGGAAAGAATACGAAATATCACATTGGAAAAATCAACTAACCTGGAAAATAGATTTAGGAGAAATAATTTGAGAATTATTGGACTACCTGAAATACATGACCAAAAAAGAAACTAGACATAATCTGTCAAGAAATTATCAAGGAAAATTGCCCTGGCATTCTAGAACCAGAGGGTAAAATAGCAAGGGAAACAATCTACCAATCACCTCCTGAAAGGGATCCCAAAATTAAAATTCCTAAGAACATTATAGTCAAATTCCAGAGCTTGCAGGTCAAGGAGAATATGTTTCAAGCAGACAGAAAGAAACAATTCAAGTGTTGTGGAGCCATGCTTGAGATAACAAAAGATTTAGCAGCTTCTACATGAAAGGATTTGGAGGACTTGCAATATGATATCCTGGAGGGCAAAAGAGCCAGTATCACAACCAAGAATCACCTACCCAGAAAAAAAAATGAGTATAATCCCTTGGGGAGAAAAAAAATAGATATTTAATGAAATAGAGGATGTTCAAGCATTCCTCATGAAAAGACCAGAGGTGAATAGAAAATTTGACTTTCAAATATAAAACTCAAGAGAAGCATAAAAAGGTAAATAGGAAAGAGAAATCAAAAGGGATTCAATAACAAACTGTTAATGTTAAGAATATCTGTCACTCAGCCAAAGACAATATAGTGTGCATAGCAAATCTTCATTAAATGTTTTTTAATTGAATTGAATTGACCAAAAGATGAGCTTCAGAAAGAAAATGGAAAGCAACAAGCACCCTAGATAATTAGTTATTATATATTTCTGCCAGTCGAGTCTCAGGAGATGAAAATAATTATTTTCTTATGTTAGAGTTCGGGACTTGCAATATTATCAATGAGACTGCTCTAGGATTCATGCTAGGTAGAGAACAACATTTTGAATTTTCAGTAGAGAATAAAATGTTTAATTACTGGAAAATGCCAGTTAACAAAACTGTTTTCTTTTTTATTTCAGTTGATTAATTAGCATCTGTTACAATGTACCAGACACTGATAAGCTGTAAGGATACACAAGCAGAAATTAAAACAAAAATGTCATCACTCAAACTCTGCTAAAGTGCTTATTATGCCCCCTTTCCATTTAAGGTCTCTTACTTGATGCTTTCATTATAGCATGGAGATAATGCTGAGTTCATTAAGGCTGTCCCAGAAGAGCAAAGCTCTAGTATGTGATACCACACCTAAGCTTTCAGATGCTGTCCCAGTGATGGATTGAGGTTTGTTTTCTGAGAACACACCCAGCTCAATTCTGAGAGACTTGCCTTGGTGGACTTAAGGAGACAAATGTTTAGCTATACTCTTTCTTTTCTTTTTTTCTTTTTTTCTTTCTTTCTTTTTTTTTTCAGTGAGGCAATTGGGGTTAAGTGACTTGCCCAGGGTCACACAGCTAGTAAGTGTTAAGTGTCTGAGGCCGGATTTGAACTCAGGTACTCCTGACTCCAGGGCCGGTGCTCTATCCACTGCACCATCTAGCTGCCCCTTAGCTATACTCTTGAAGATCTATAAAGTAACAGGAGGGCTATGATCTGTTTCATTGCACACTGACTTGTGTTGTAGAAGCACTAGGCATGTTTTTATTGGACAACATTGACAGGTTAAGCAATCGCATGACATTCAGGAAACCTTTGGAAAGGGGCCAAGTGTTAAATATCAAATGACAAGAACTATGAACTTTAAAACAGTAACATCCATCATTCCAAAGAAGATGTCTTAGATTAGAAAAAGATAATTTTGAATAAATCTAAACATTTTTTTCCCAAGGATAGCATTCATTAGTGTGTCCACAGGAGGCTTTTGTTTGTTCTTCCCAACATCTTTCCACAATTTTTTTTCTTCTTCTCCATTTGTGGAGCACCTCCTATCTTTTTTTTCTTTCTTTTCTTTTCTTTTCTTTTTTTACTTTGAGACTGCATGTCCTGATTTTGTCCAGGCTGGAAATGCAGCAGTTGCTCATGGGTCTGATTCTACTGCTGATAATCACAGAAGCTTTGATCTAATCTCTTTCCAACAGTAGCCTGGTACAGACACCCCTTCCTCCCATTCTTGGGGATCACCATGATGGTGCTGGACTTGGTGCAGACAACCAATACACTTTTTTTTGGTGGGGCAATGAGGGTTAAGTGACTTGTCCAGGGTCACACAGCTAGTAAGTGTCAAGTGCCAATGCACTTTTAAACAATCATCAGCAGTAATTTTATTTATTTTTTTTTAGTATACTTTAGCATCTCAGGACTCCAGAACTCAAAACTATCCACCAGCCTCAGCTTCCCCAGTAGGCAGAGATTACAAGTATGTGTCACTATGTCCAGCTACCTTCTATCTCCTAAAAGTGGCTTTGCAATGTAAGAGTCGCTTATAGAATCCTTCCTCCATTCTTTATAACCTATTGATTGGTAAGAAAATTTGGACTTTTCACCCTGATTACTGAGGCAAAACTCAGGACAAAGAGAATTAAAAGGAGTTCATTATAAGTATGTCAAGGTAGCAACACACTGATGAGCTGATCACTGAAGATCAGCAGTGGCTTCAAGGTGGGGACAGCTTTTATAAGTAACTTTAAGACTATCCAGACATTTCAGCAAAAAAGGTTGGGCCCTTGTATCTCAGTTCTTCCCCAAGGTGACAAGAAAGTGACAGTTTGCAGGTAGGGGTACGGACAAAGAACAGGTAATACAAAAACTCCAAACTTGGTGTCTCCTTCCCCACCAGAGCCCTCCCCCAATACTGGTTAATGAGCAGGGCTGGGAACAATAGTATACTGAATCACCATGGCTTCCAACATACTTACCTTTTTTCTAATTCTTCTTCCTCATCAAAATCAACAGTCTTTCCAACGAAGTTGTCTTTACTTTCAAAAACCAAAAAATTAAAACCAAAATTAGACATATCCTCTAAATGTGTTGTTTAAATCACTTATAATTACCAAAACTGCAAGGTCTATCAAAAAGGCCCCATGTCAATATCTAAATATCATAAGTGATATGATAAAAAAGCTGGCCTTTTTTGGGTTATCATACAGTAAACTGTATTTTTATATGGATGATCCCCTTCTGTATATTTTGCATCTGTAAGAGACTTCTCCCTTGTGTATATAAAAATCAACGTACCCATCTTTTCCTTCAGGATTTCGTGTGGGGAATATTGCATTTTTTAATCTGTCAAAGAAGTCAAATTGCAGAATTAGGTACCATTTAACTCACAACTTTCAGGTTTATAAACTTCTTTCCCCTCAACAACCCAGTGAAGTAGAAAGTGAACCCAAAGTATAATGATTTAAACTGTGTTCTCTGGATTCCTTGGAAATGCACATTTTTTAAAAAATTATATTTGTGATAATGCTACTCACTGAACCCAGTTCTTAACTCTTGATTACAGAGAAGGACATGTTCTGTCTTTCTCTGCAAAAGTCAGCATAACTTCTAAATTTAATTCTTATATCACTCATAAAGACTTATAGAGGAGGGACAGCTAGGTGGGGCAGTGGTTAAAGCACCAGCCCTGGATTCAGGAGGACCTGAGTTCATATTCAGCTCAGATACTTGACACTTACTAGCTGTGTGACCCTGGGCAAGTCACTTAACCCTCATTGCCCCACCAAAAAAACCCCCCAAAAAACCTAACCCTTCTAGAGGAAAGTTGGAGTTAGAATATCTGAAGGATGGTTTGGAAGCAGCCCTACATAATTTGAATAGTCTGGCTCAACTGCCCTGGGGGAAGGTTGAGATTGAGAGTAGAGAACCATTAGGGAGAGGTTTTGCTACACCCCAAGGACCTGGATTTAGCAGGAAGTGTTGGTATGAGTAGAAGATACACTGGCCGGAAGCTGAGGGTGGAGAGAAGGCATGTAGTATAGAGTTTGCATAGGTTTGCCTATAGACATATCTGAGATACAAGGATTAAGCATTCCTGAAACTCTCCAGAGAGCTTCCCACAGAGGCTTCAGATAGTGCAGATTATGAAAGCTTGGGAATAGCAGTGAGCTCTAAATACACTTGGAGGATCTTCCTATGTGGACCAGATGGTCCTCTGGAAAAGGTCAGCACTGGGACCTAAATGGCATTATTTCTGGGAATAGTGTTAACAACAACAAAATGAGGGATAAAGCCAGAACGAGAGCTGAAGCAGGATAGCTAAAATGGAAACTGAGGAGCATAAAAGACTACTAAAATGTCAGGAAGATCCAGATTTAAATCTCTCCCCTGACACTATTGATGTGAACATGCCCCCCTAAAGCTCCATTTGGTAGACTGAAACTGAGCAAGCATTAACTGTATGTGTTCTGTCTAACCCACCAGAAAGGGGAAATCTAAGCATGTTCCTTCTTACACCTTGGGTTTCAGTTTCTCGTTAACCATCTAAACTGAATCAAGACAAGAGTAGAGTATTTCTTTCCTTCTTTCCATTGTCTACAATTACCATCTTATTCACCCTGAAGAGAGGGACTAATATAGGATCACAGGCAGGATATTGTGAGGTCTAAATGAGATAATGGATATAAAACATTTGGCAAACCTTAAAGCACTATATTAATATCAGCAGCTATTATTATTGTTCTTAGCCTCTCCTCACCAGACCTTCTGTCTATATTCTTGCTTTATATAGAATAAAACAGGAGTATGCCATTAAATGAGTGATAACCTCCCTCCCCCACCCCAGTTTAGATACCCATTATTAATATTTTCTTAAATCTAGACAATCAAGAAGGCAATAATAATTCAAATCCTGATTTTTGCAGTGTAAATGGTCACACTGAAATTTTAATCATCTTGCAATGGTTAGAGCTTGTTTCAGCAGACTTGAGGATTTCGATATGGAACTGACTACAGAGATCATCCAGTTCAAATTCTCTCATTGGAAACAGAGGCTCAAGAGAGGTTGAGGTCAAATAGAAGCAGATTAGATGGAATTCAAACCCAGGTCCTTGAATGTGAAGAGATCTGAATTCAAATCCCATCTCTCACATTTACAAATTGCATGGACACAAGCAAACACTGAATTTCTCCAAGACTCAGTTTTCATTACTGTAAAATTAAGAAAGATGTACCACCCTCACAAGGTTGCTATTAATGTGAAATGAGATGCCAGCTATTGTATTGTATTGTATTGTATTGTATTGTATTGTTGTTGTTATTTAGTCATTTCAGTTATGTCTGACTCTTCATTTGTCCATTTGGGGTTTTCTTGGTAAAGATACTGGTATGGTTTGACATTCCCTTCTCATTTTACAGATGAAGAAACTGAAGCAAACAGGGTTAAATGACTTGCCCAGGTAGAAAGTGCTTGAGACCAGATTTGAACTCAGAAAGATGTTTTCATGATTCCGAGCCCAGTGATCTATGTGCTGCACTGCCTAGCTGCTCTATTATTATTGTGTAAATTGATGTAAACAAAACTAAATCCCTAACGGATGTATAGATGCCTGCAAGGGAAGGAGTAAGCATTTCCCTAATAATAAGTCTTTTTTTTCAGTTAGCAATCAAAATTTGCTACTTTTACCAATTTACCAATTTTTATTTTTATATTTTAAATTTACTAAAAGACCTAGTATAGTTGCCTCAATAGGTCACAAACACCACAGACAATATTTAAAGACCTCATTGAATTTTTTTTTCATCAGACAAGGCCTAAAGGGAGTATATGTTGTCTCCAGAGTTGTTTTTTGAGTTGTGGCTGCTAGCTTGAGCTAAATAATTTTAAAGGGTAAGGAATATCCTGTGGAATAGCAACAGAGGATAATCTGTTGCTATATAGGGGACAATAAACAAAACATAAATTACAAGGGGGGCAGCTAGGTGACGCAGTGGATAGAGCACCGGCCCTGGAGTCAGGAGTACCTGAGTTCAAATCCGGCCTCAGACATTTAACACTTACTAGCTATGTGACCCTGGGCAAGTCACTTAACCCCAATTGCCTCACTAAAAAACAAAAAGCAAAACAAAACAAAAAACCATAAGTTACAATTGTCCAGTATATTTCTTGCGTGTAGCTTCTATATGACAAAGATTAATTAAATAAGTTATTGGAGTGGGAGGAAAGTAATACAGTTATTCCTTCCACATCATGGGAGTTAGTGGTACAGGTGCCCTGGAGATCCGGAAAATCTGCATAAAAATTTTTAGCCCTCCTTTAGTACCAGATATTTCTGAATTATTATGATATTAAAATATATGTTGATATTATACAGTACTATACATATATTTTATGTATTTCTGAGTTTTTAAACTTTTTCTGTGTCATCTGCTGGCTTTCACATGTCATCAACAGCTTCTGCGAAACTCCTCCAAAATTCCCATTTAATTTCTTATGCCAACCCGAGATATATTGAAACCATGAAGGGGACAGTTGTGATGGAGAAGAGATAATTGTATTATTTACCCTGAAAAATCTGGCTTCAGAGGGGGGAAATGAGGTGGGATTATGATCTTTAAGACCCTTACAAGACCAAGTAACTATGATCATTGGGTAACTCTTTTCTAGTACTCTCAGAAAAGTACATTGGGCCCTAAGAAGCAGCTAACTGCCACTGTCTGGATCCCTCAGGCTGTGACACAGGTGTGCCTAAGAAAATGGGAAATAGCTCAGAAGGTATTGGGAAGAATGCATCAATACTGTAGAACATTGTATAATTAAAGTAAAGAGAAATGATTCTCTTCCAAGTATCATTCTTCCTTTTTAGCACTATTAAAATAACTTTTTAGGGAATGGTTGTAAAAAAAATCACATATGAATATAATAGAATATTATTGTGCAGTAAGAAATGACAAATATGAAAAATTCAGAAAAATTTTAAAGATTTATATGAACTGATACAGAGCTAATAAGTAAAACCAAAATAATATATACAATGACCACAACAATACAAATCAAAAGATCACTAAAGCTAAGTTGAACTCTGAATAATGGGGGGAGGAGAATCATCATCAAAGGTCCTGGAGAAGAGATAATAAAATATTCCTCCTCCCTCATGGCAGAGAAGTGAGGGACATGTAGGACAGAATAATGAATATCATGTCAGACAAATTGTCTGGTTTAAATATTTTCAATTATTATTTGTCGTCACAAAAAAGGAGGACTGATTATGGGCATGTCCCAATGTATCTGAACCTCAGTCTCTCCATTCATAAAATAAGGGATGCTGGGCTAAATGAACTTTAAGATCTATTCCAACTCAAATCCACTCATCCCATGACTAGAAGATCCTCATCAACCAGAACAGAGATAAGAGTTGAAAAAAGGTAGAGAAGCACAAGGTGGATTCAAGAGAAATTAGTTATGGAACTACATTAGTATCCTGCAGTTCTATCCCTCTACTTATATTGCTTTTTCCCCCATGACCTTGTGGGTATTAGAAATCTGTATCCTATGTTAAAATATCTAAATTTAAATAAGTTAAATAAGGACCAATAGGGCATAAAAGATGGAAAGCCCTTCTTAAAATCAAGAAGAGCTGTCTGCTAGTCCCACCTTTGATACATACAGTTATTCCTTCCACATTGCAACTTCCCCCATTGTGGTTTCAATATATCACAAGTTGGCATAAGAAATTAAATGGGATAAAACACTAGCCCTGGATTCAGGAGGACCTGAGTTCAAATCCAGTCTCAGACACTTGACACTTACTAGCTGTGTGAACCTGGGCAAGTCACTTAACCCTCATTGCCCTGCAAAAAAAAAAAATGGGAATTTTGGGGGAGTTTTGTGGAAGCTGCCAATGACATGCAAAGGCCAATAGATGACATGGAAAAAGTTTAGAAACTCAGAAAAGCAGGATTATTATAAAAAGAAGATACCAGTAGACTATGGAATCATATGAGAAAAGGCTAAGTCCTTATATGATATCCTAAAGGAAAATGAAGATGAATTCCTATCCCTATGGATTTTATGTGGATTTTCCACATTTCAGGGATGCTGCACCCCTAAACCCTGCAATGTGGAAGTGAGTATGACCAGAACCACATGTCATTCAACTTCTTAATGCCCATTTAGAGAAACTATTTACACAGAATTCCTGGAATGAGGCAAGAAAATACAGAAAAATATTGAGTCACTGAACAAAAGCTTCTGTACCATCTGAAAAGAACTCTGAATAAATTCTCTTATGTTCTTCACTATGCATCTGCTACCCTGCCCAGGTTTCAACTGCACAGAAGAAGAGGCCCCTTCCCAGGATAAGCTCATCACTTCTAAACTTATCCCCATGCTACTAACTCAAGCCTTGATTGATACCACCTCCCTCAACCTCCTTTTTCCCTCTGATTGGAAAGCTGGAGGGTGGGGTAGCAGACTCCTCCCAATGCCTTCCTTTATAGAGGGCAGAGTCAGAGAGGTGGCTCAGTAGATAAAGCACCTGGCTTGAAGTCAGTAAGATTCATCTTCCTGATGGCCACAGACATTTATAAGCTATGTGACCCTGGGCAAGTCACTTCACTATTTGCCTCAGTTTCCTCATCTGTAAAATGAGCTGAAGAAGAAAATGCAAACCACTCCATTATCTTTGCCAAGAAAACCCCAAATGGGGTCAGACACAACTCAACAACAAAGAGGGCAGAAATTGGACTCTCAGATCACTTCTCTTTGTATCTGCTGCCCTGCCTGGTTTCAACTCCATGAAACAAGATAATCAGGAGGGTAGCCCTTGATGTCCCCCTTCCCCTTTGTTTTCCTGCCTCCCTTTGTGTGTCATCTCCCCATCTAGATTGTAAACTCCTTGAGAGCAGGGACTGACTTTCTTTTTATTAGTTGTATCACTAGGGCTTAGCACAGTGCCTGGTGTGTTGTGGGTAGTTAATAAATAAATATTTATTGGATTAGATTGGTGCAGTGGATAAGAGTGCTGCACTTGGAGTCAGAAAGACTCAAGTTCAAATCCTGTCTCAGACGCTTAATAGTTGTGTGATCCTGAGCAAGTCACTTAACCTCTGTTCCCTTCAGTTTTCTCATGTGTAAAATGGGTATAATAAAAGCACCTATTCCTCAGGGTTGTTGTGAGGATCAAATGAGATTTACAAAACACTTTGCAAACCTTAAAGTACTACATATGGGGGCAGCTAGGTGGTGCAGTAGATAAAGCACTGGCCCTAGATTCAGTAGGACCTGAGTTCAAATCCAGATCAGACATTTGACACTTACTAGTGTAATCCTGGGCAAGTCACTTAATCCTCATTGTCCCCCCACACACACACACAAAAAGCACCACATAAATGTTATTATTATTAATTGTATGATTACTATTTCCTCTGAAGCACAAGGATGACTTCTGAATACCTCTTTTCATCTTAGCTGCCCCCTTTTCTATTTAGGTAGAAAAATGAGGGCTATCATAAGATGATGTGAGAAAACCATCATACAAAAGTAACAGTACCAACTTGCTCCATAGGAACAGTGAATAGGCTATGAAAGAGATACTTTAAAATTACATTTAGCATGAAGTCATCATCATCTGAACTCAAATATTAACTTAAATTTGACTGAATTCTCTGAATTTGCCAGTGCTATTAAAATAATCTCTTGTTGTTCCTTCATTCTCAGAGGACCATGACATCAGGGTGATGTCATGACTTGCAATGAATTAGATTTAAGTGAGGGAGGGCTGTGCAAGGTCATCAATCTCACTCTCTCCATCTGGGTTCAGTGGCAAGATATATATCAGGATGACTGGAGATGATCCCTGATGTTTAAGGCAACTGGGGGGTAAGTGCCCAGGGTCACACAGCTAGTGAGTGTCTGAAGTGAGATTTGAAGTCAGGTCCTCACAACTTCAGGGCCAGTGTTCTATCCACTGGGCCACCTAGTTGCCTCAAAATAATCTCTTAAAATTACACAGGCAGGGGGCGGTTAGGTGGCTCAGTAGATAAAGCACTGGCCCTGGATTCAGGAGTACCTGAGTTCAAATCCGGCCTCAGACACTTGACACTTACTAGCTGTGTGACCCTGGGCAAGTCACTTAACCCCCATTGCCCCACAAAAACAACAACAACACCAAAAAAAAAAACAAACAAAAAAATTACACAGGCAGTCATAATTTCAGTAATATACAAGAGCAAAGAATTCAGGAGTTGTAGGTATGAAACAAGCTCAAAAGTGATGGCATTTTGTTTCTTCAAAAGACCAACATTAGCTGGTACTACTTCCCATTATGATGGACCGCGGAATAAAGTAAAGCTTCTTAAACTGTGGGTCATGACCCCATATGGGGTCACATAACTGAATGTGGAGGTTGTGAAAAATTTGGCAACAGTAAAAGGTTATGTATACTTATTTTATATAACAATATACCCTGGGCCATGAGTGGAAAAAGTTTAAGAAGCCCTGGAATAAAGTAAGCACAGTAACCTAACTTCATTTTTTTGTGATCTAAGAGATGTGTACTTTGGGAGGTTATCTTGGGGGGTTTTTTGTTTGCTTTTTGCAATGCAAGAAAGTTTGGCATTGGTAATGGTTGTTGGTTGAGGACTATTCCCAACAAGTCTCAAATTGGACTTAAGGTTGTATTTAAGGTACTTTAAGATGACATACAATATAGGGTATGTGAGAAGAATGTTTAATATGGAGAAAGGGGTGGAAGGATGGGACACCACTTTTATCTGAAATCGACAAAAAAGAGTTGCACACATACAAAAATCTTTTCTTTGTGTCCTGCTGTATGTATAGAAATGCTCCTTTTCCAGGGCATTTAAGTTCAGAACTTAAATGAAATTTAAAAGATAACACGCCTGCAAAAAGAAAAAAGAAAAAAAGAAAAAAGTTCCATCTTTTTTGGGGCAGCTAGGTGGCGCAGTGGATAAATCACCAGCCCTGGATTTAGGAGGACCTGAGTTCAAATACAGCCTCAGACACTTGACACTTACTAGCTGTGTGACCCTGGGCAAGTCACTTAACCCTCATTGCCCCGGAAAAAAAAGGGAAAAAAAAAGATAACATGAAGCAGCTTGTCAAAAATAAGGATAAATAATCATCCATTCATTCTAAAAAATTACTTAATACAAGTAAATTTCCTGGATGTTTATGAAACATAAGCTTTGGTTAACATCAAATTTCTACCTTTTATGAAAAGTGAGAGACACAGCTAAACCTCCTGTTCCAAAAGTAAGAAATTATATTTGGAAATCAGTAATTGTGTATCATTTACTTAGCTCACTTACTTACGTAATAGATCTGATAGTTCCAAGAATTTCAGTTACTGTTAATAAGGTGTTATGTGTCTTCTCTGAAAGGTAGACACTAAGTTTTCTTCTTTCATTTCTAAGGGAGAAAAGGAATCATACAGTTGCATTTTATCTATGTTTCATCCGAAAAGAAATTCTCCAAAGTGTGAGAGAGAGAAACACTTCTCATAATTCAAATAAGATAATAGTGGTAAAGTACTTAGCACAATGCATGAATATAGTAGGCATTATGTAAATACTTATTCCCTTAATCAAATTTTAACCAATATTTCTAAAACACATATTTGCAAATTTATCAAGAATCACTAAATCCATAACTTTTTTTTTCAGGTTTAGAAAGATACTTGCATATGCTTTAACCCCTGAGCATTTTAGAAGTTCACAAAATAAATTAAGAAAAATGGTTTTTAATTTGCCTAATCAAATATATATATGTGTGTGTATACACACACACACACATATATATATTTACTTATATATTTACATATACATATATATATTTGGTTAGGCAAATTAAAAACCATTTTTCTTTATTTATTGTACCAATTTAATGATGCAGTTTATTTATATATTTAATAATTTATTTTAATATATTTGTTGAATAATTTATTGATTGATTAATGTATTTATTCCATCAATCCAAGTTGTGCTCAAGCACAATGAATCTGCCACATTTGACCTTAAAATTACTAGGATTACTTAGTGCTCAGAAAGGTATGGAACAAAAAGCTTTTTAAGCCCAGTTTTAACATACTTATTGAATTGCTACTGGTAATCTTCAAAATAGGGGGAAACATCACGGAGAAACATCCTATTTGGGTAAAGGACAAAAAGAGATTTGGGAGAAGTTGTACTTTGGGTCATTTCACTCCATTTTGTTGATATTACCCATGGAAATGTGACACCCATGCCGCAGGAGAGGAAGGGAAGTTGCCTGAAGAATAGCCCTGTGCATGGGAGGGAGGCTTTTCATTTGATATAGAGTGCTGGAAACAAACAGAGGGAGAAGCATTCTAGTGACCAGAAAGAGAGAGAGAAAACTCTTGAATAGCTTTTTGAATAGAATTAGCTTGATTAGCTAATGGGAGTCCTGGAGCCACAGACACATGAGAAAAACTGACATTCCAACACTTCCCTTGATTCTCAGTGCTTGTATCACCAGAGATTGCTAAGAATAAGCTGCTCTAATGACCAAACACTATTCCATAGGACTCATGATCAAGCATGCTACTCACATCCTGACAGAAAGGTGATAGACTCAGAGTACAGATTGAGACTTTTAAAAAAATGTGGCCAAAGCAAGGATTTATTTGCTTGACTATAAAAGTTTGTAGCAGGGATTTTGTTTTCCTCCATTTCCCAATGGTTGGGGTTGGGGAGGGATGTGGGAGGCATAGAAGGCAAATCTTCATGAAAATAAAATGACATTTAATTTTTTTTTTTAGTGAGGCAATTGGGGTTAAGTGACTTGCCCAGGGTCACACAGCTAGTGTAAAGTGTCTGAGGCCGAATTTGAACTCAGGTCCTCCTGGATTCAGGGCCGGTGCTCTATCCACTGCGCCACCTAGCTGCCCCTAATATTTAATTTTTTAAAAGAATGTACTCTGGGGCAGCTAGGTGGCGCAGTGGATAGAGCATCGGCCCTGAATCCAGGAGGACCTGAGTTCAAATTCGGCCTCAGACACTTTACACTTACTAGCTGTGTGACCCTGGGCAAGTCACTTAACCCCAATTGCCTCACACACACACAAAAAAGAATGTACTCTAATGCAGAAATATGTTTAATGTGATTGCACATATATAACCTATATCAGATTGCTTTCTGTCTTGGGGAGGGAGGGGAAGGAAGGGAAGGAGGGAAGGGAGAAAAATTTGAAACCAGAAATCTTATGAAAACAAGTGTTGAAAACTATTTCTATATGCAACTAGAAAATAATAAAATACTTTTATGATTTTAAAAAAAGAATGTACTGCTCTAGTAAGATTATTCTTTTTAAATAGAGCCATGGGACAGCTAGGTGGCACAATGGATAGAGCACCGGTCCTGAATCCAGGAGGACCTGACTTCAAATCTGGCCTCAGACACTTAACACTTACTAGCTGTGTGACCCTGGGCAAGTCACTTAACCCCAATTGCCTCACACACACACACACAAAAAAAAAAAAAAAAAGAAAAGGAAGTAAATTGAGCAGAGCTCCACCAAATCAAAAAGCCCATTTTCTTTTGTGTATTCTACCTTCAGTCTACACTAATCTACATAACCTTTTTTATCTTTCTTTCACAATTTACCATTATAAATATGTTTGCTCACTATTCATGTTGTCTTTTGTGTAATAAATATTTTGTGAGAAGGGTCTAGATTGGCTGAGTAAACTTACAATTACCCTCTCAAAGCAGGGAAGGACTACTTTCCTCTGAGAGGACCGGGGAAAGTAGATTTTCTTCTGAACCAAAATAGAGCATTATATTCCTAGACTGAAAATATGTGATGCATAAGTTGATAGGATACACAAGAATAAATGAGTCCTTCAACTCAGGAGCATGATAAAATCTCAGCGCAACCAAAGAGAAAGCAATATCACCAGTCGAGATTACTCTATGACTTCACATTTTTAATGGGTTTTGTCTTCTCAATGGGTGAGGGAGAGAGTGGGAAGAGGGAGAGAGTCTGGAACTTAAAATAAAATAAAAGTGAATAAAAAAGATAAAAACCTGTTCTTAGTTGTTTCTGGTTATTCAGGTCCTGGGTATCAAGGGATATGTTGAAGAGATGCCTTTTCCCAAATGCCTGTGGTCTCCTGTTACCCTTTCAAAACTCTGCTTTCTCTCTCTCTCTCTCTCTCTCTCTCTCTCTCTCTCTCTCTCTCTCTCTCTCTCTCTCTCTCTCTCATTCTCTCCCTCTCCTTTTCCTTGTCTTTCTCCAGCTCACTCTCTGCCAAATCCAAAGTCACATTTCCCTTCCATATAGCATATTCAATGTCACAGGCTCAGAAGCCTCTCACCCAATCAGGAGTCACATACCTCTATTGTACATAGCATTATAAAGTTGCCCTTCAGGAAACCAATGCCCCTGGGACAGGAGTGGTATAGAAATTGGATGTTATATTAGGATGGCACTACAAATCCAGACACCAGTGAAAAGTACAGTACTAGCTTAAAAAAAGTAACATGCATATAGAAGTGTGTGTGTGTGTGTGTGTGTGTGTGTGTGTGTGTGTGTGTGTGTGTGTGTGTGTGTGTGTGTGTGTGTGTGAGAGAGAGAGAGAGAGAGAGAGAGACAAGTAGCTAAACATGGAAAGGAAGATCAAATTCAATTCAACAAGGAACACTTATTAAATTTACTAGTGCTCCCCTCTCCGCAAGCAAAGTCTTTTAGTGTACTAAATAAATGTGAATTGTTATTATTAGGTTGAGAAGCTATACAGGATAATAGAAGATCTACCTTACAGTGAAAAAGACATGAATTCAAATCCTGCCCCTTAAACATAATAACAATGTCACTGCAGGCAACTCATAGGGACCTGGCAACTGTCCATAACTATAAATTGCAGATGATAGCCTCCTTGCTTTGTGGAGGGGGATTTCCATACCAATAGTCCTCATATAAATGAAATCAGGTAAAAAAAAAATTTATTTGAACTTGAGCTAAGCATTATCTGAATTTGAATAGTGACTTAAGACTGACTTCTTTATGGGAGAAACCACTAAGATAATAATCTGTAGAATTAGGTCCCACATTTATAGTGAGATGCCCATTTGTGGTTAAAAGACATGAGGGTCAACATTGTGTGGCTCACAGGGAAGGAAAGTAGACATCTCTAACCTATTCTCCCCCTACTCTTCTCCAAGGGAGACTTTCATTCCTTCCAGGGGGGAAGCAGGAAGTTGGAACCAGAGACCAGTCTGCACTCTTCAGAGAGAGGAGTTGGGCTAGAATTACATCTATCTTTTCCCTTAAATATTATTAGTCTAAGGGATATGACTGGGTTCAATCTAACTTCTGATCACTTTGTCATTTTGTAGGGGAAGGCGCACCCCAAGCTCTGTATCCAAGGTTTGACCCCTTTCCCACGTAATACCAGTTCCACACTGAACGCACATAGCAAATAATGAAGAAACCCATTTGTCCAAGTCATAGCAAGACAGAAATCAGAGAAGGTATACAAAAGAGAACATATATCAGACAATACTGAGCAAAGGAGCTCCCCCACTGGGAGAGAGAGAACTCAGCTTGACCAAAATAGATTGTCCTTGATCTCACCCAAGGGGAAATTCAGAGACTCAAAGTCTCTGGTGTAGCCAGCTGGGGATAGGGTCATGATAGAGACTGTCAATCACTCTCATGCCTTTCTAGAGTCTTTTCCTTCAGCAACCTGAAGTGGGATTGGCCTCTTCTATCTTCCCTCTTAAAGCTGGAAGCCAGAAGAGCCTGAAGCAACTCGATACTTGAAGAATCCTGAAGGCTGAGGAGTCCCAAACCAGTCCCCCAAACCAGGAGACTGCATGCACTCCCAAACCAGGAGTGTGCAGGGGTCGGGGGCCAGGAAGAAGGCCAACTGTCAGCTCCTCTTAGCCAAGAGAGACTGCTGCCAGCTACCTCAAAGGCCAGTGGAGGCGTCCCTGCATCTTCTTTGCAGAGGTAGGAAGAAGAAGGGGAGAGGGGACTGCTGGCTTAGGAAGTTCAAGGAGATCAGGGGAGATGGAGACAGATATGGCTGTCCCTCAGGGTTATTCTTCCTTCCCTCCCCTCCTTGCTTCCCCCAAATCATTACCTGATAAAATTGGAACCAGTATTAATTGTCCTTATGGATCTCCGAAGGAAAGAATCCCTTTTGGACCTTTTGGGGATAGTGGCATGTTCTAAAGATTTGGGTAAAGGTAAAGGTGAAATTCTGGAAGTGGTTGAGGGTGAGGTTGAGACTGGTAAGAAAGGGGCAGAGAAAGAAGACGTTCTCAACTGTTTATCATCTGAGACTTCACCTAATTTTTTCTCTGATAGAAAAGGAACTTTCTCCTGCCCAGGTGCCTTCTCCGCCCCCACCTTCTCTTTCTCGTCCTTTGTTTCCCTTCCTTTCTTTTCTTCTGCCATAGTGGTCTTTTCATCTTTTCTCTTTTTTCTTCTTTAAAACTCTTGTAACAAACTATCCTCTAATCTGAGCCTTCATCCTCCTGTTCAAGGTTAGGTCTAATTTCCCCCACATTCCCTTAATTAATTTCTTTCTTTTCCTTGGCCCCTGAGATTCAAGGAGTACAGGGACCAGAAAGGTGAGCCTAGTGGGGTAAAGAGAACCTGTTGCCTCTCATTCACGTTTTCCTCTAAAAAAACCTCCCCACCTCACTGAACCAACACTTCCCCTAGGGCAGACAGACACTTCTCTGGAGGTGGGTTGGGGAAAGAAGAAGTCAGCAACAGTACAAGGCTTTGAGAAAGGAGAGGGGAGGTGACATAGGACCCTATCACTAAGAAGTACCAGAAACCTGATGCTACAAGGAAGCCAGTACTGGAATAGAACTCAGTAGCCATGGCAACACCAAGCTTCAGGTTCTTACTACAGAAGCCAGGGCAAGCTAGATAGGAGTAGTTCAATCTTTGGTCTCAAAACAGAACACACACACACACACACACACAAAATTCTCTGAAGATTTAGGTTCCAAGGCTTAAAGGCTCCAGAAGCATAAAATCACAACACAAAGAGCTGGAGGACTAGACATTTTCTCTGATTCTCAGAACCTCTCAGACCTCTCCCAAATAGAAATTATGCACCAGAGATAAAGCAACTTCAGGTATCTCTGTGGTCTAGAACAGGGCTTTTTAAACTTTTTCTACTCAAGACCCCTTTTTGCTTATGTACATAAGATAGGTATACATAACATTTTACTGTTGCCAAATTTTTCGAGACCTCCACATTCAGTTATGCAACCCCATATGGGGTTACAACCCACAGTTAAATACGCGTTTGTCTAGAATACCAAGAACTAACAGAAGATAAAGACTCCATGAATTAACACTTAATTGACATTCACTCAGCACTTCTTCTCCCTCCTTCCATCATGGTCCCTTCAAGAAGGCTGCTTGGTTTTTTATTTTTTGAGGGGTAATGAGGGTTAAGTGACTTGCCCAGGGTCACACAGCTAGTAAATGTCAAGTGTCTGAGGCCAGGTTTGACCTCAGATCCTCCTGAATCCAGGGCCGGTGCTTTATCCACTGTGCCACCTAACTGCCCCCAAGAAGGATGCTGAGTCCATCACCTCTCTATCAGGATGGGAGTACCATTGGGTTTTTTTGGGGGGGCGGGGCAATGAGGGATAAGTGACTTGCCCAGGGTCACACAGCTAGTTAAGTGTCAAGTGTCTGAGGCTGGATTTGAACTCAGGTCCTCCTGAATCCAGGGCTGGTGCTTTATCCACTGTGCCACCTAGCTGCCCCAGGAGTACCATTCTTATTCACAAGTCCTATTGTGAGACATGGGTGCTGACTACCTTCTCAAAATAAGTTCTTTCAGAGGCAACTTTGGTATGATGAAAGCTTTTTATTACATTCTCATGAGAATGGACACCCACAGTAAAAATAATCAGTGAGTGCGAGTGCTAAGAGTGCGTAGCCTATATTTATCCTAAGCCCTAACAAGGTAAGTCCCTCCCCCAAGTCACCATATGTTGGTTACTTCAGGTTTACAATCTTCCCAGAAGAGTTCTAACTAAATTCCCCTTAATGTGTTACCTCTCCCAACCATATACACCTTCATGCAATGCATGATTGAAAATGGCCTGGAGATTTTAGGCATAGGTGGAAAAGTTAATATTAATAAGTCTATTAAGCAATCACAATAGTGACTAGGTTTGAACTTTTGCCTACTTTTACCAGAACACTGGCAAGAGTCACTTCAAACTGGTTTTTACCAGTTCTCCCTTTAACCTTGAAAAACTTACTTTTCTCAAATTCTTGAGTTGACATAATTCATTAGATAATATTGCCTGCTATTCCTTATATGGGCATGCTTTTCCCTAACTGAGAAGAGTCCACTAATTGAACAGATTGTTTATGCATCTCACACTATGGAAGACTGTCACAAAACACAAATTCACACCTTGACCCTCCCTCCGTCTTTCTAGTGCCGTGGAGATCCAAACTCAAAATTGGAAAAGTTTCCTGAGATTTGAATAGAGAACACCACAGTAGCATTCTGTGCTGCAACAGAGTTCTTCAGGGGGTGGAGGAACAAGGGGATGGAGTGGTACTCATGTCTGAGCTATAAAGCTCAAGCCTACCTTACTCCTGCTTCTTCCCAGTGTTAAGGAGATTTTGCCCAGGCCATGATAGCAGCAGAATTGGTAAGTGCTCTGTATCTATCACTGGGCCAGAGAACTGAGGAAGAGAGACAACAGGGCAGGACAATTTGTGAGTATGTTTGTGTGTGTGTGTGTGTGTGTGTGTGTGTGAGAGAGAGAGAGAGAGAGAGAGAGAGAGAGAGAGAGAGAGAGAGAGAAAGAGGGGTGGTGGTGGAGGAGTGGTGTATGGCACTCCACTAAGCCTAAAGAAAAGAGCCCAGAATGTAGCTAGGGTCAGTCTGTCCCCTCAAAAGTCTCCTGGACTAGTATACTATGAATTGCCCAGGAAGAGGCTGAGATACTTTAAGATCCAATTTCCAAAGAAATCACCATCAGAGGAGAGTAAGTCAGAAAGTGGGCAATAAAGGAAAATAAGGCAAAAAAAAAATGTGGGGGGGGGGGCCCTAGGGGGTTCAGCTGATAAAGCACTAGCCCTGGATTCAGAAGGATCTGAGTTCAAATCCAGTCTCAGACACTTGACACTTACTAGCTGTATGACCCTGGGCAGGTCACTTAACCCTCATTGCCCTGCAAAAAAAAAAAAATACCAAAGACCTCAGAAGGAAGAAAAATTAAAGACTTTTAGTATAAGCAGATAAACCAACATAGAAGATTTTAACATCAAAAGGAAATATGGCTTCCAGATGTAGTAAATAACTTCAGTCATCTTTGAATGAATATTACAAAACAAAGGAAAATTAATTAAATATTTGATAAGGCAGAGGACCCTGTGGATTAGGGGGAGAACATGGAACCGCAACATTTGCCTGAGTGGTTTAAAAGATAAATGAGAATTGTGAGAACAGAATTTGCGACCCACACAGCATAAATAATTGGCAAAATAAAATAATTTGAATTGGCAAGTCTCAATAAAGAAGCAAAAGAGAGGACAATTGGTTGGACATGAAAATATACAGAAGTGAAAGACAATTGAAGAAGAAAAAAGACAATAACATTAAAAGAACACATCCTCAATTCAAGCAAACTGTAGTGATCTTAAAGACAGGATATGAAAACAAAACAAAACAAAAATAAACAAACAAAAAAGACAGGATATGTAGAGACAACCTAAAGATTATAGGTTTCCAAGAAGAATGTGACAAGTCAAAAAAACTGAATACCAGGTGGTGCAGTAGATAAAGTGCTGGACCTGGAGTCAGTAAGACCTGAATTCAAATCCAGTCTCAGATATTTACCAGCTGTGTGACTCTAAGCAAGTCACTTGATGCTGTTTCCCTCAGTTTCCTTATTTGTAAAGTGAGCTAGAGAAGGAAATGGTAAACTACTCCAGTATCTTTGCCAAGAAAATCCCAAATGGGGTCACAAAGAATTGGACACAACTGAAAAATGACTAAACAACAATAAACAGAAGAAAACTACCCAGAATTCTGAACACACACACACACACAAAAATGCCAATTGAAAGAATGCATACATCACCTCCAGAAAAAAAAAAATTCCTAAGGCTGCAAATTCTAAGACATATAGTAGTTAAATTCAACAATTCAATTCAGAATCAAAAATTTCGCCAGGAGAAAGATCTTCAAAAACAAAGGAAAATAAATTTAAATAACACTGGAGTAATCTGCTGCAACCAGAAAACACAGGAGGGAATGGAATAATGCTTTCCAAAAAATAATGGAGCTCAAAATGCAGCCCAAGGTGATCTACCCTGCAAATCTGAGCTTAACCATAAATGAAGAAAGATGGACATTCAATAAGAGACATTTGACACATCCTTAGAAAGAAAACCAAACCTGAAGAGATTATTTGTTTCTCAAACACCCCAGACAACAGAAATATGGAAGCAAATGTAGCAACCAAGGTAAGCAACAGAAACAGAGTAATAAGGGAGAAACCATGAAGAAACTTCTTTCTAAATGTACACAAGGAGATGAGTGAAGGCAGAAGTCAGGTGGAGGTGATGGTGAAGAGGTAGGCCTGAGGCTTCAGTGACTGAACCTCACTACAATCCTGCCTAGAGATCTTTTGTGGGATGAAATTACAAAACCCAAGGGTGTGCAAAAGGGAGGACAGAAGGAGGAGGATAAAATTCATTTTTTAAAAAAAATTTGACTTTCATATTCTCTCCCTCTTTCCCTCCCTACCCCCTTTTTTGAGAAGGCAAGCAGTTCGATATAGATTGTACATGTGCTGTCATGTAAAACATATTTCCATATTAGCTGTATTACAAAAGAAAACAGACCAAAAATCACAGGAATAATAAAGTTTTTTAAAAGCACGCTTCAATATACATCAAGACTCCATTAATTCTTTTTCTGAAGATGTATAGTATTTTTCATCATAAGTCCTTTGGAATTGTCTTGGACCATTGTTTTGATCAGAGTAGCTAAGTCATTGACAGTTGATCATCATTCAATATTGCTGTTAACTGTGTACAATGTTCTCCCGGTTCTTCTCACTTTACTTTAAATTGGGCCTGTAGTTAGGAAGACCTGAATTCAAATCCAGTCTCTGACACTTGTACCAGTTGAGCAAGTCACTTAACCTTGTTTGCCTCAGTTTCCTCATCTATAAAATGAGCTGGAGAAGGAAATGGCAAACCCCTCCAATTATCTTTGCTAAGAAAACTCCAAATGGAGTCATGAAGAGTCAGAAACAACTGAAATGACTCAACAACAACAAAACTGTACATTAAGGAGCCCTCTGAGTTGCACATTGACTTCATTTTAAAATGTAAAGTCGGGGCAGCTAGGTGGCGCAGTGGATAGAGCACTGGCTCTGGAGTCAGGAGTACCTGAGTTCAAATCCGGCCTCAGATACTTAACACTTACTAGCTGTGTGACCCTGGGCAAGTCACTTAACCCCAGTTGCCTCACTTAAAAAAAAAATGTAAAGTCATCTATGTTTTATTGTTTTCTATTTTATTTTGCTAAATATTTCCCAATTACAATTTAATCTGGTTCAGGCCACACTCCAGAATGTTGTGGGCTGCATGTAACCTATGCGTCACATGGTTGACTCTTCTGTCTTACACCATATTCTACAGTACATTCTAAATGGATATATGATTTTAATATTAAAGATCCCACAATAAAAAAATTAGAAGAGAAGCAGATCATGTACCTCTCACCACTTTGGGAAAGATATTTGTTCTTTACAAAACAAGAGATAGAGGCAATTACAAAAGATAAAATACATAAATTTGATTACATGAAAATGAAAAGCTTTTATAAAGACATTATTAATGTGTCTAGGATAAGAAGGGAAATGGTTGAATGGGTAAATAAATATGTCAAATTTCTCTGATTAAGGTTTGGTATCTAAAATATATAAACAACTATATATGCATATATACACACACATATATATATGATTATTAGCCATTCCCTAATAAAAAGTAGTAAAAATATATGAACAAATAGTTCTCAAAAGAAAAATTACAAAATATTCATAACCACATGAAAGAAGGCTCCAAATCACTAATAATAAGAGAAATGCAAATCAGAACAACCCTGAGATTTTATCTCACATCTTGAAAATAAGCAAAGTAGACAAAAAATGGCAATAGTCAGTCTTAAAAGGAACTGTGGGACAATAGGCATGCCAATGTATTTTCTGTGGAGCTGTGAAATGATACAACCATTTTGGAAAGGAAATTGGAATTCTGCACATAAAATGACTAAAATGTCCATACTCTTTGAACCAGATATTCCATTACTGAGCTAGTAATGGAGAAGAAGTCAGGAAGAAGAAGAAAGTTCTCCTATACACTAAAATATTTATAACAGCATTTTTTTTGTGTGATGGCAAAGAACTGAAAACAAAGTAGATGCCCATTGATTGGAGAATGGCTAAATAAATGAACATGATGGAATATTACTATGCTATAAGAAATTATGTATATGATGAACAGAGAAGCATGGAAAAATCTACACAAATGATGCAGAGTAAAGTAAGCAGAGCACCCTCCCTGCAAAAAAACCCCACCAATATACACAATGAATACAACAATATAAATGGAAAGAACAACCCACACATTAAAAAAGTAAATGTGAATGTAGTGAAATTATAAAAATCAAGTATGACTCAAAATAAGATATATTAGAGGACTCCCTAACTCACCCCTTTCTGGAGGTGAGAGGCCCACAGGTATTACACATTACGCATGTTTTCAGACTTTTTCTTGATCAAATTTGATCAATCGTGCTGATTTTTATTCTTTTTTTTTCTTTTGCCTTTAAAAATACTATTTATTATATGGGGTATCTCTCTGGGAGGGGAAAAAGGAGGCATATTGGGGAAAAGTATGAAGATACAAAAAACAAGACATCAGAAAAGTTTGTTTTAAAAGAATTAATGTAAAAACCCCACAAAATTAACATTAGATGATGTCAGGGAGACTATTTTTTTTCTCTTTTCTTTTTGTGGGGCAATGGGGGTTAAGTGACTTGCCCAGTGTCACACAGCTATTAAGTGTCAAGTGTTTAAGGCCGGATTTGAACTCAGGTCCTCCTGAATCCAGGGTTGGTGCTTTATCCACTGTGCCACCTAGCTGCCCCCAGGAGGCCTAGATCTGAATCCCATATCTGACACTTTTTAGTTGGATGGCATTGGGCAAGTTACAATCTCTCTGAGCCTCGGTTTACTCATCTCTCAAATAGAAATATGCCTATTTGTGAGAAAACCTTATGAGTTGCACATATTATTCTAAAGTAATTTGCTATCTACTATCCAAAGTCAAATTGAACTAACCCTATGTTAAAGTAGGTAACAAAGGAAACAGACATATCATTCAAAGAACCTAGAAATAAAAGGGGAATGTAGCAGGAAATACTTTTTTTTTGAGCTAGTAAATATACTTTTTAAGATTATAAAGAAAAATTTAGAAGACAGGGAAAGTTTGCATAATACTAAGCAATTTCACTTATGTACTGTGCTTGAGAATCCGTTGGCTCATTACTGTATCACTATTCACGTCTTGTCACACCCCAACACTGAGTTCCCATCACTACCTGCTACTGAAGAGAGTCTCCCTCCCCTTGGCCTACCAGGACCACTACAAATTTTTATTATCAAAGTTCAGCAGGTCTCTCAATGGTCCACAGCAATCCCTTTATTTTTCTCTAATCAGCTCTTGATTTTAATCTTCATTGACTGGTTCAGACCTTTTCTTTTCTTCATCAGCCTTCCACACCATCCGTCCATCTTCTACTCAGTAGAGGACTTTATCTCATACTTTACTGAGAAAATAGAAGCAATTCGCCACCTGGCCCTTCTTGCCTTTATTCCCTGTCTCAAAACTCCTTGGTATAGTTCCTCATTCTCTCCTTCATAGCTCCAGTCTCTGACAGACATGTGGCCCTTTTCACCAAGATCAGCTCCTTTACTTGTGTCCTTGATTATACTTCCTCTGATCTCATTGAGCTTATAGCCCCTTCAATTTTCCTCCTCTTTCTAATTTCCTAATTCTCCCTAGGTTATACCTTACTTGCTACTACAAACGTTCCCAGGCCTCTCCCAACCTATTAGAAATTATAATTCTGTAAAATATGATAATTGGTTCCAGTCCAGTGGAAATTTGCCCCACAAATTCAAATAACGAGACCACTTCAGTGAATAACTTTATTAGCATCAATTGGAACCCCTACCCCCCTCTCTCTCTGTATCTCTGCTTCTCTCTCTCTCTCCACAAATAGAATATATATATACATATACACACATATGTATATGCATATACACATGTGCATCTGTATGACATATGTACATATATACATAAATATGTGTATATGCATATATTAATCTCTGTAGAGATAATAATTAAATATATGACCTCTGATGAGATAGCCAAGAAAGAGAATGTAGAGAGAAGAAAGAGGGCCTAAGATAGATTATTGTATGGCTCCCATGGTTTGGTGTAGGACACAGATGATGGTCCAGAAAGGAAATTAAGAAGAAACCAGTAGAAGAAGAACCAGGACAGAGCCAGTTTTTATGAAAACCCATGAGAAAGAGTATCTAAGAAGAGGAGGAAGAGGAGGAGGAGGGGGAGGAGGAGGCTGTTCATAACAAATGCTACAAAGAGATCAAGAAGAGTTAAGGACTAAGAAAGGGCTATTAATTCTATTAATTTCATTTTTTTCCAGTTTACAAGTATTTATTTTATTTCCTTCCCATATTACCTTCCCCACTTGGAAAAAAAAGAAAAGAAAAGGCCAGTTTATCTGTATCACAGAGTATGAAAGGAAGGGTAACATCCAATGGACCTGGAAAGGGATGTTGAGGACAGGTTATATAGGCTTTCCCTGATTTCCTTCAAGACTTACTCAAGTCCCACCTTCTACAAGAAGTCTTTCTCTGTCTTCCTTAATGTTAGTGTCTTTCCTGTGAGACTACCCCTAAATTATCCTGTAGATATTTTTTTTATACATAGTTGTTTGCATGTTATCTTCCTCCTTGGACTTTGAGCTCCTTGAGAGTAGGGACTGGTTGTTGTTGTTGTTGCCCTCATTGATCAATCCCTGTTACACTCAAAAATGTCCAAATGATTTTTAATATTTACATATTTTTTTTAAGAAAATGGTGCCGGGGCAGCTAGGTGGCATAGTGGATAAAGCACCGGCCCTGGATTCAGGAGTACCTGAGTTCAAATCCAGCCTCAGACACTTGACACTTACTAGCTGGGTGACCCCTGGGCAAGTCACTTAACCCTCATTGCCCTGCAAAAAAAAGAAAAGAAAATGGTGCCTATAGATCTCCAGAATCCAAAAAGATAGATGTCTACTAATTTTTTTCTGTAGGCTTTAAGAAGCACAAATATAGGGGCAGCTGGATGGCGCAGTGGTTGGGGGCACCGGCCCTGGATTCAGGAGTACCTGAGTTCAAATCCTGTCTGAGACACTTGACACTTGCTGGCTGTGTGGCCCTGGGCAGGTCACTTAACCCCCACTGCCTGCAAAAAAAAAAAAAAAAAAAGAAGAAGCACAAATATAGTACCACCCAAATATTTATGAACTAGGTCATTTCAGCAAAGAAAAATTTACTGAATTCAGGAGAGCAAATTTTAATAAAAATTCTACTTTTAAAAAACACAAATAAAAAAATCAACATCTCCATATATAAAGCAGAACCAAAAAAGATGACTGCATTTGAAATTGAATTTCTGCTACGTACACCTTGCTTTAAAAAACAAAAGTATATAACTTCAACATGCTATTTTCAAAGCTGTGTGTTTGTATCTCCTTCTAAAGTTGCAGATGGAAAAGACTGAGGTTCAACTATTAACTATCTCACTTTTCACCAAAGTGCTTTTTTTTTTAAACAAGAAATTGCTATTCCTGTTAATAGTGGTTTTCTGAAAAATTCTAAATCGTTGCAGTGTCAATTTGTTCCACTAGATGGAGAAATGAGGCAAGAAAATTACCAGGGCCTTGAAAAGGGAATTCCCATATTCAGTACAGGGGCCAATAACATTTCTACTTGTTAGAAAATACATTAGAAAATTTTCAAATCACCATTTTACAATTTTTAAGAAAAGGATATAGTACATTCCATGTTATTTTCAAAATTGTGCTGCTTATCTGTGCTTTTATCTGAACTTCCTTCTTTTTAATAAAAAAAAAAATTCGGGGGAAGCTAGGTGGCACAGTAGATAAAGTACTGGTCCTGGATTCAGGAGGACCTGAGTTCAAATCCAGATTCAGACATGTAACACTTACTAGTTTTGTGACCCTGGGCAAGTCACTTAACCCTCATTGTCCTGCGCCAAAAAAAAATTTTTTTTAAGTTTCAGTGGCCCCTTTTTCAGTATTTCCTACTGGTAGTCTTTTACCCCTATCACTCCCCAATTTAAAAAAAATCTAGAGAAAGAAAAATATTTTGCAATGGATGTAACATGAGTACCCCTGGCCCTGCTACCCAAAGGCCACATAGATTTCATCTCACTCTCAAGGGTTTTCCAGTACTCTTAAAGGAATTTGGGGATGTTCAGGCTCTCTGCAAATGGCTCTAGTTCCCATCTATGGTGTTCCCTCAAATGTAGGGATGTACCCCAGTTCCATTTAGTCACTAACAGTTGGATTCATTTTTTCTTTTCTTTTCTTTTTTTTTGGTGGGGCAATTAGGGTTAAGTTACTTGCCCAGGGTCACACAGCTAGTAAGTGTCAAGTGTCTGAGGTCAGATTTGAACTCAGGTCCTCCTGAATCCAGGGCTGGTGATCTATCTATTGCGCCACCTAGCTGCCCCTCAATTCATTTTTTCAAAGGAATATTTAGTTCAAAGGTGTAATAACAAATATGCAGACAGACTCCCCAATATGTGCAGCATAAATCCCCCCGATTTGTACCACCTCAGCCTACGGAGGGTGGGCAAGGGAGAGTTCACAGCTTACCTCCATTCCCATAGAGCAGGGCTTCTTAAACTTTTTCCATTCATGACCCCTTTTCACTTGAAAAAATTTTTATGCAACCCTGGGTATGTAAGTATATAAAACATGTATGTATGACCTTTTGCTGTTGTCAAATTTTTTGCAACCTCCACATTCAGTTCCCTGACCCACAGCCTAAGAAGCTTTTTTTTCTGTAGAGCACACTCCCAGTTCAAAGCACATAAATACCCACTCTGGTTCAAGTCCCAAGCACCCTGGCTTAACGGGGCTTTCCTACCAGATTGGCTATAGCATCCCACCAGCAATCCTGATTCCAAGGTCCAGTGGGGATCACTGCCAACACCTGGAATGCAGAAACCTGGATAACAAATGATCCAGGATAGAAACAAATGTCCCCAGGCCTACTTCTCAGAGCCAGGGTAAAAGGAGAATTGGGAAAGAAGTCCTTCTCCTCTCATAAGTTCAGTTCATGAAACCTGCACCCTCTGAAAGCCACAAGAAAGATCCCAGGAAAAAGAGAGAGGCTGGGTTAGTCTGGCCAGTTCTAAAGATGCAGCCACAGTCTCTCTGGTCACATAGCCAAAGTAAGTTATCCCACTCCACACATTAGGGGATGCAGGGTGCCTCTAGGTTAGGAGATCTGGACATGCCCAGGCAAGCCCCATACTATACATTTCCCAGTTTGAAGTGTGCCTTCCAGGCAAAGAGGCAGGGGTGTATTTTTTTTTAAACACAGTCCTCGTCTCTGATGAAGACCCTTGTCCCCAATTCAGAACAACACTCCTCTATGGTTTTTAAGGAAGCACAAGAATGTCTTTTCAGTTGATTCCTCAGTGCCTTACAATAAGGTCTCAAAACAGGCAATTTTGCGTGATCATGTACAATCCTGCCTGTATCAATGAAAACCACCATTATCCCCCAAACCAAAGTTTTGCACAGGTTCACAAAACAAGGAACCTTTCACAAAACTCATTAAATATTTCTACTTGCTTATCTTTACAGAACTTTTTTTCAATCCATATGCAAAACAAGGAACAAAGACAAAGAAAATTGGTTTCTGTCTCATACAGAAGCCTGGTCCACACTGAGCTTTCCCAAACCCCATAGAGCTCTCCCCACAGAGATTTGGGACCTGGGGTTGACTTGGCATCAGTCATTTCTCAAATGAGAAAACCATCCTCCTTTCAATGATTTCCTCAGGACATCAGGCCAGTCCAACTTGGGTCTAAACAAAAACATGTCTCTTTTAACTCAGGGCACACTACAATTCTCTAGGGATCCCTCTGTATCTTAGGTGACCCCTATAGAGGTCCAGGCACCTCTCTCTGGGTCCTTTATACCAAAAGGCAACTGAAATTTCCCAATGGAGCCTTGCTACTGCAAGTGTAAAACAGATGGAATTTCAAAAGACCCATCAGGACAAGAAGAAAAGTGAGCATAGTTAGAGGCATAGCAAAGCATGTCAGCCCTTTGTAGGTTTTAAGCATGTGTGTTTCACCCTAAGAAGTTGTTTTTGCAAAAGGCAAGTAGTCTGGATCTGCTTAAATGTAAAGAAGAAGATGAACGTTTCTACTAGACAGCAGAAATCCAGTGAACCCAGGTTTCTCACATTAAACTTAATGTCAGTACTTTTACAGGACTTAATGATACAGAACATATGATACATATGAATATAATGATACATTAACATATCAATACTTATACAGAATTCAATAATGCAAAAAGTATTAATACTTAATAGAAAAGTTTGTAAAAAAAAATACACCAACTGAACTGATTTGTGAGGGAGCACACACTGGAAAAAAAATCGACTGTGTATTTAGAGCCTAAAAAAATGGACAAATTTCTCCAGGATCTCACAGTTCTCCTAGTTCTGCTTACTTCACTTAGTATTTGGTCTAGAGTCAGGAAAACCTGAATCCAAATCTGGCCTCTAACACTTACTAGCTGGGCAAGTCACTTAATCCTGGTTGCCTCAGTTTCTTCATCTATAAAATGAACTGAAGAAGGAAATAGCAAATCACTCTAGCATCTCTGACAAGAAAAACCCAAAAGGAATTGTGAAGAGCCACACATGACTGAAAATGACAAAATAACAACAAATTTACCTTGAAGTTTTATATCATTCAAACTCCATGAACCTATGATTCTGTATTTTATTCTCTAGGTAATAGAGGCATAGAAAGTTCTTGAGTAGAGGAAATGACATAGTAAGGCCTACTTACTGGGAAAACTTATTTGACAGGTCTATGAAGGATAGATTTGTAAAGAGAGAGGTTAGGGATAGGGAAAACCAATTAGTAAACTATTATATTGTCTAATTGGAAAGTGATTTAGACATAAATTATAGTGGTAGTGATTTAAATGAAGAAAAAGAGTTCATGGGAAAGAAATGACAAGAGTTAGAACTGATTGACTTGGGGGCAGCTAGGTGGCGCAGTGGATAGAGCACCGGCCCTGGATTCAGGAGGACCTGAGTTCAAATGCGGCCTCAGACACTTAACACTTACTAGCTGTGTGACCCTGGGCAAGTCACTTAACCCCAATTGCCTCAAAAAATTGATAGGACTTGGCAACTGATTGGATATGATAAGAAAAAAGGAGAGAAATAGGTCAAAGATGACTATTGGGAGCCTTATTTGCTGGGACAGTGGTGGTAACATCAACAGAACTAGCAATCATGAATAAGGGCTGATTTTGGGGAAAAGATTATGAGTTCCATCTTGGATGTGTCGACTTGGAGCTACTTGTGGGACATCCAAGTGGAGATATCCAGAAGGCAATTGGAAATATAGAATTGGAGTGGGGAGTAATTTGGAGTAGAAATAGAGCTCTGGGAGTTAACCACATAGAGATGAGATTCAAACCCCTGTCTGTGCATGAGACCACCAAGAGAGAGTACAGAAATAGAAGAGAAGATGAATGAATATAGAGCCTTGGAGGACCTTTACACTTGAGGAATAGGAGGAAGAAGGTGAATTAGTTATAGAGACTAAGAAAGAATGAACATATAGAAAAAACAGGAAAGAGAAATTTCACAGAAGATGAGGAAGGAGAAAGAATCAAGTATGGGCTAGCTGACAATGTCAAATGCCATAGACAAGACAAAATGGATGAGGACTAAGAAAAGGCCTTTGGATTTGGCCCCTATCTAGTCACTGGTTACCTTGGAAAAATAATTTTCAATAGAGTATGGGGTCAGAAATTAAATTGTAGAGGGATGAGGATGAGAAAATGAAAATGATAAAAAGCATCCAGTATAGGCTGCTCTTTCTTTTTTAAATTATTTTTTTTTCAATGAACAAACATTTTCCCCCCTTTCCCACCAAGTATGGGAGTGAAAAGAAGAGAAGACATAGGATGATATCTTGAGGGGGTAGAAGGATTCAACAATTTTTTTTTTGGTATGAAGAAGAGACTTGAGCATGCCAATAGACCAGTAAACAGAGAAAAAGATCTTGAAGATGAAAGACAGATTGAGTGATCAGCAGCATAAGGTCAAGGTGGCTATAGGGCAGGATGGGATAAAAGACACAGGTTGTGTAGACTTGGAAAGAACAAAGACTATCTCATCTTCTGATGCTAGAGGGAAGGTAATACTGTTGTTCAGTCATTTTTTAGTTATGTCCAACTCTTTGTAGCCCCATCTGGGGTTTCTTGGCAGAGATACTGGAATGGGTTGCCATTTCCTTCTCTAGCTCATTTGATAGATGAGGAAACTGAGACAAAAAGGGTTAAGTGACTTGCCCAGGGTCACACAGCTAGTAAGTGTCTGAGACTGGATTTAAACTCATGAAGATGAGTTTTCCTGACTTCAGGCCCAGCACTCCATTGCACCACCTAGCTATCCAGGGTAATAGCAGGGATTTCCTATCAAGTGAAAACTGGCATGGTGCATTGAATTGAGCACCAGATCTAGAGCTGAATGATATGTTCAGAATTCTTTTCTTCTAGAAAAGAAAATTTCTATCCTAAAAAGAAGTTTTTAAAAGACTTGAGAAATGCTTTTCCCCATTCTAGTTATCAGGAAGACTTTTATTGTTGTATCCTCAGTTCCTAAACTCTTATTAAATTCTGAAGGAATAGAATTATCACAGTAATCTTTGGAAAGTGTTCCCTGAAGGTATACAAGGTATGAACCAATCCCATCTGTCAAGGATAATTTCTACAAAGTCCACCTAGAGGTATTGGGGTTTACCAGATGCTTTCTCAAGATCCTTTCAAATGCTATAATTGGTACCCCCCAAGTCTCCTTGCAATTTTAAGTGATAAAACTTAAAATTTGGAGGGAAACCCTGAATTATTTTATGTACTGGTCTGGAAATGAAGTATTCTGGCTTCATACATGCTTTGAAATCTTTAATTTAATTTTTTGTTGTTGTTGTTGTTGAGGCAATTGGGGTTAAGTGACTTGCCCAGGGTCACACAGCTAGTAAGTGTTAAGTGTCTGAGGTCAGATTTGAACTCAGCTCCTCCTGAATCCACAGCCGGTGCTCTATCCACTGCGCTACCTAGCTGCCCCTGCCTTGCAATCTTGTAGACAAATCTAAATATCTGTAAGTATCATTCTCTCCATCAGTAAAATCATACACACAGTATTACCCACCTGAAACTTTTCAGGATTAATGAGCAGCAGGACTGGAGTGACATATAAGTCATCTCAGAGAGCTACAAGAGATACCATGGGAGGAACGAACTAGTGCAGATAATGGAAGCCATATTCATTTGTTGTGGGGAGTGGTGTTTTGCCAATGGATTTTGGTCTTAGCTCCTCAGGTGATGTAGTCACAGAAAGCAAAGGGGAGATAACAGAGGCAACAAGGTAACAATATGTTAATGATATATTTATTTAACTGTAAAGATGCATCTAAGTTCAGTGTCTCCTTATGAAGTGTGAAAACATTTCTCTGATTGAATTGAAAGGGGAGCTCAGGATTGGTAGCTGAAAAATAGCCACTTGACTGGAGACCTTTAAATAAATAATTAAGCCTTCTGGCCCTAGAACCAGTCAATGTAGTTGAAGAGTTTGAGATATAGTCCAGACTAGAAGCAGCTTTGTGGAGTGTAATCCATGTACCAAGCTATACCAGAGGGTGGGATAGGGAGGGGATTTTCTGTCCTCCCTTCTTAACCATAAGCCATGGCATTTGAAGTGCTAGACACTGTATCCAACAGCGACCACACACACACACACACAGTATAGACACAGACTCAAAAAGGCAGCAAAGTGGGATGTCTGGCAGCAAAGAAGAGTGTTAGCCCTGGCAACCAAAAGTCAAGTCCTTGACAAATCAATTCATCTCCCTGATCTCCAGTTTCCTCATCTATAAAATGAGGAAATTGCACAAGGAAGCCTTCGAGGACCCTTTGAGGCAGCTGATGGCACAGCTGGACCTCTAGTCAGGAAGACCCAAATTCAAATCTGACCTCAGACACTTAATGCCTCTGTGACCCTGACACATCAACCTCTGTTTGCCTCAGTTTTCTCAACTGTAAAATGGGCATAATAATAGCACTTGACTCTTACGGTTATTGTGAGGATCAAATGAGATATCTATAAAAAGTACTTAACACAGTACCTGGCCCATAGAAGCTTATAATATATTATTATATAAACAATATATATTTATTATATTATTATAATGTATGATACAATAGTATCATATTATATATTATTATAATAGAAATCTTTATTCCCTTCCCTTATAATATATATGCATATAGACACATATTACATATCTTATTTTTTGGCAGGGAGTGAGGCAATTGGGGTTAAGTGACTTGCCCAGGGTCACACAGCTGGTAAGCGTTGTGTCTGAGGCCAGATTTGAACTCAGGTCGTCCTGACTCCAGGGCTGGAGCTCTATCCACTGTGCCTCCTAGCTGCCCCAACACATATTATATAAATACTTATTCTTTTCCATTACCTCCTAGCTCTTTCTTTATAGTCTTTTGGTTTATCCTCAGCTTACTGAGTGAGCATTAACCATTTCTGTCTTATGGGGTAAACTGCTTCAGCAGATACCATATCAAAAGGTTCCACCCTCCACCAAAGCAGCCTAGGTGGGAAAAAGGAATTTTTGAAATTAGGGAAACAGATTGTTGAAGCAGATCATCTTACTGATATTTGCAACTTGGGATACAGCCCCAGGAATGTTTTGGTGGTGAAGGAATGGCAATTTGGCTGTGTTTATTTCCCATGATAATCACCCACTCACTCATAGAAGAGTTTCTCTTGATCACTATGCACATTCCATCCCTTCTCCTTCCTCCACTAAACGCCTCCATTCTTTTATTCTTCTCAGAAGCCCTACATTCTGTGCATCAACAATTGGCTTCAAACTCATACATGAAACTTAGATCAAGGATCAAATGCCTCAGACTTTCAGGGACCACATGTTATTCCTCTTCCAAGGTTTTTTTTTTTTGGTCACTAACAAGCAGTATCTTACCATAATAGCTGGCTCCTGCTCTCTCTCATTCTCTTGTTCTCTCACTGTCTTGCTCTCTGCCTCCTTCCCTCCCTCTTCCTCTCTCTCCATCACTTTCTTTTTTTCTTTCTCTCTTTTTTTTTTAAAGTGAGGCAATTGGGGTTAAGTGACTTGCCCAGGGTCACACAGCTAGGAAGTGTTAAGTGTCTGAAGCCGGATTTGAACTCAGGTACTCCTGACTTCAGGGCCAGTGCTCTATCCACTGCACCACTTAGCTGCCCCCTTTTCTTTCTCTTTTCAAAGTCTTATGATCAATTCAAAACCTGTTCAACATGGAGGAGATCTTAGAGATTATTCAGACTAACCCTCTTGTATCTTTCCCCTCTCTCAGAGAGCTATTCCACATAATTTTTTTTAAAAGAGGAAGAAGTGGGGGGGAAATCAATAAAACTGATTGATATGAAAATATATCCTATGGATACCCCCACACAGCTTTACAAAGAAGTTGGGGAAGGTATCATCTCATATCTCTTCTTTGGAGTCTCATTCTTTTTTTTTTTTTTTAGTGAGGCAATTGGGGTTAAGTGACTTGCCCAGGGTCACATAGCTAGTAAGTGTTAAGTGTCTGAGGCTAGATTTGAACTCAGGTCCTCCTGAATCCAGGGCCGGTGCTCTAACCACTGTGCCACCTAGCTGCCCCTGGAGTCTCATTCTTTGTAATTTTCTTGCATTTGTTTTCCATTGTCCTGTGATGATTATTGTTTCCATTTACATTATTGTAGTACCATAATTCCTACAGTCAGACATCTAGTCAATGGCAGAACTAGAATGTGACCCCAGCTTTTCCACTCTATATCCTGCTGCCTCCATATACTACACTAAGCTCTCTTCCTTCTTCAAAAACCTCACAGACAATTCAGTGCCCAATGGACAGGAGTTAACAGCATCTACCTTTTCTTATATGTCTAGTCAAACACTACTAAACCAAGCCACGAGGACTCATGTTCTTTGCCAGTCCTTGTCCTCTATCTGCCTTTGATAAATGCCTAGGGCTCATTGTTCTTGACTTACCTCCCTCCTCCATAAAAGAAGTAGACTTCCCAGAGCTCCAATTCCAATTCCTCAGATTTCAGAAGGATAATTCTATTTTTGTATTTAGTCTAACAGGTCCTGCTCAGTATAGGATGGGGGTGGGTGGGAAGGAAAAGGGTCAGAAGAAGAAACAAACATGAAGGATCCATACAAAAGACTGAAGTATAAAACATGAATCGGATGCAGAACAGACAGTTTTATTCCTCCACACAGAAAAGGGAATTCTAAGCAAGTCAGAATCATAGACTATGTACTACCAGATGAGAGGCTAAGTATTCAAGCCTTGCTGGGACATTTGTGAACAGCTTCTTCCTCCAATAAAAGAGGTAAAATATAATTCTTGTAACAAATAAGTATAACCAAGCAAAACATTCATATATTTGACATGATCTGGGCTTCACTTCTTTTTTTCCAGGAGATATTTTTTTGTCCTAATTGAGAACTGTTAAATGGTATAGTATTTATAGTAGAAAACTCATGCTGGCCTCTAGATCATAATCAGTTGCCTATTATATGCCAATGCATTCCCAAACTATTATGTAGCATTCTCCATATTCCAACATGACATTCAGCATTCAGCATTTACTTTGGAGAATGTCTTCAATGTTCATAAAAGCCCAAATAAACATATAGCTGCTGTCCAAATGATTGCTACAGTCTTGTCAGTCTATAAAAGAAGAAAAAAAAAATTAAGCATCTCCTATGTGCTACAACACTGTGCTAAGCACTTTACAAATATTTATCTCATTTCATCCTCACAACAACCCTGTGGGGTAGGTGCTATTGTTATCCTCATTTTACAGAGGAGGAAACTGAGGCATACAGAGCTTAAGTGACTTGTCCAGGGTCATGAAGCTATTAAATGTCTGAGACTGGATTTGAACTTAGTTCTTCCCAATTTCAGGCCTAGAACTCTATCCACTGCACCACATAAGCTACCTGTGGAGTCTTTATAGGGTTTGTGGTGAAGATATTTCTGTGTTGGAGGTGAGCCTCTGCTTCCTGAAACAAAAACCATATTTTAATACCAATATTTTAAAAAATATTAAATGGCTGTGAATCATAAAACACTACACTCTGAGAAGTAAAATTGTGTGAGTGAACCAAAGAAGAGCGGAAAGACATACGGGGTATATAATAAGTTGGCTGGCCAAAACATATTACCTATAATGATTTGTATTAAAGAACTGGCCTAAAATAAAACTATGCAGAAAGACGTATGATCAGAAAAGGAGGTGGGGCTGGTCACTTAAGGAAAATGAGAGGTAAGGAGGAAACACCTTTGTGATTTAGTAGTCTCCCTACATATTTTTTGCAAGATTTAGATGATTTCCAGCACATTGGATAGCTCCTTTATGAAAATTTTATGGTGAGAAGTGGACAAGAAACATTCTGGATGAGAAGGCATGGCTGAGCATGTTACAATCTGAAACATCAGAGGCAGAAGCATTCACACATCAATGAGATCATGAATCCATTTTAGTACTAAAGTAAAATATCATATGGTATTTCACTTTTTCATTTCAAAGAAGATTGGTTAGAATGAATATAAGTAGACTTACATGAGCAGCTGATGCAAGGTGAAGTGAGCAGAACCAGAAGAACATTGTACACAGCAACAGTAATATTGTATGATGATGAACTGTGAATGACTTGGCTATTTTCAAAAATACAATGATCCAAGACAACCCCAAAGGACTTATGATGAAAAATGCTATCTGCCTCCAGAGAAAGGACTGATGTTGTCTGAATATATACTGAAGCATACTATTTTTCACTTTCTTTTTTTGTTGTTGTTGTTCAAATCTTCTTGTACAAAATGAATAATATGGAAATGTTTTACATGATTGCACACATATAACCTATATCAGATTGCTTGCTGTTTGGATGGGATGGAGGCAGAAAAGGGAAGGAGGGATAGAATTTGTAACTCAAAACTTTTTTAAGTGTTAAAATTGTTCTAACATGTAATTGATAAAATATTTTTAAAAGAATGAATATAGATACATTTTTGTATGTTTAATAAATAAATCAACAAAAATCTATTAATCACCAGGCCTGGAATCAAGAAGACCTGAGTTCAAATCTAGCCTCAGATACTTACTAGCTATATAACCTTGGGCAAATCACTTAACCCCTGTTTGCCTCAGCTTCTTTATTTGTAAAATGAGAATAATAATAACAACCCTCACAGGATCAAAATGAGATAACAAATGTACAGTGATTAGCACAGTGCCTGGCACACATTAAGTGCCATATAGATGTTAACTATCATCATGATTAGCATCATGACCACCACGACCACTACAATGGCAGGCCAGGCCAGATACAAGTTGAGCAGGCAGTTCAGGTTTGATATTGGAATGAAATGACACTTGTATGCCTAATAGCTAACAGAAGGGGGCTTACTTAGTCATAGCAGGGAAAGAATATTAAGCAAGACTAGATTTCATTTAACTCAACACAGCTTCTCTTTCTCTGTATTGTCCCTGTTGGTCTGCTGGTCAGAAGTGATGTCAGAAGAGAGGAACTGTTGATGCTTCATGTGCTTTTTTCCCACCTTAGGCCACCAAGAATCCATATCAACAGTCTTAGCCTTAGTCCCCTGAGCCAATTAAGTCTTTAGCACAATACAGTTTAAAGTAAAATTAGGCTAGCTAGGTAGGTACTTGGAATATTATTCCTACCATAACAATGCACCATAAATTGTGCTAAATGCTGGGATTAGGAAGACAGAAAATAATCATTGCTCTTAAGAAACTTATGTTCTAAGCTATTTTGTTCATCGAATGAAATGGCTTCTTAGGTGCTGTAGCTTATTTCTCTTATTTCTCATGAGACAATGTGGCATAATGTAAAGACTAGGAGGCAGAAGATTTGATCTCAAGTCCTGACCAAGTAAACAGCCACCATTCCTTAGTTATGTGACCTTGAGCAAGGAACTCATCCTTTCTGAAATAAATTTTGCATGTACTTAAGGGAGCTCATAACATTTGAACTCCCAAGATTATTTTGGGAATGAAGTAAGTCAGTGAATTTAAAGTGTTCCATAAGTGTACTATTCTCATCAGCAGCACACAGATATGTGGTGTCTTTCCTTTGCCGAGCCTGTGCAAATTCTATAAAAAATTCACCAACAGCTGTTTGCAATTCGTAACCTAGATGAGAGTCCAATTTCCTGGAATTTTTTGTTTCACAGTTTTAAGTTTTAAAAGTGTTACTTTTTTGCTCACATTGTGCTTTATGTTCCAAAGTTAAAAGAAGCCAGCGATAAAAACCTCTGCCCTTTATGTAAAACTTTGAACATGTCATTCTAGCACCACAAAAGTGTCTGCAATAGTGTCTGTTAATTAGTTATTGATACATTTTCCATATAGCTATCAGAAATCATTATTTATGAATATTGTACTAGGACACACTGAAAGCAAAGGAATTTTTCAAAATTGTTATAAAATTGTTGTTGTTTGGTCCTGTCTGACTCTTTATAACCTCATTTGGGATTTTCTTGGTAAAGGTATTAGAATGATTTGCCATTTCCTTCTCCAGCTCATTTTATAGATGAGAAAACTGAAGCAAACACTTATGGGACTTGCCCAGGGTCGCACAGGTAGAAAGTGTCTGTGTCCTGATTTGAATTCTGTACAATGAGTTTTCTTTACTTCAGGTCTGGTACTCTATCTACTGCACCACCCAGTTGCCCTATTCATATTCAATACCTGTCATAAAATAATCCTTGCATCCCCCAAAAAAGGAAAAGACCTATTTGTACAAAAATATTTATAGCAGCTCTTTTTGTGGTGGCTAAGAATTGGAAATCAAAGGAATGCCCATCAATTGGGGAATGACTGAACAAGCTGCGATATATGATTATGATGGAATATTATTGTGCTATAAGAAATGACAAGCAGGATGATTTCATAGTGACCTGGAAAGACTTATATGAACTGATGTATAGTGAAGTGAACAGAACCAGGAGAACATTATGAACAGTGACAGCAACATTGCTTGATGAAGAACTGTGAATGACAACTATTTTTGGCAATACAAAGATTCAAGACAATCCCAAAGGACTAATGATGAAGCATATAATCCACCTTCAAAGAAAGAACTGATGTTGATTGAACAGAGACTGAAGAATGCTATTTTTCACTTTCTATATATTTTCTTTCATTCAAGTTTTCTTATAGAAAATTACTAATAAGGTAATGTTTTTCATAATTGTACATGTATAACTTGTATTTGATTGCTTACCACCTCAGGGAAGGGGGAAGGGAGAGGAGAGAGGGGAGAGAGAATTTGGAACTTAAAACTTTAAATAAAAATGTTTATTATTTTAAAAATAGTCCTTGCCAATAGGTTTCTTATGTTCAGAACTATGAGTAAAGAACTCAAGCAGCTTGCACATTCTGTTTGGTTTGGGCTTTCTAGCATGTATTAGGAGTAATTACTCCTCTAGAATTGCAGGCTTAGAATTTAAGGTCCTTTTCTAATAGGTCCAAGTCATAGATTGTTTTCAATAAATGAATTTTCCCCAATGCTAGCCACATGGTGTAGGGGCATGAGCAGATGGTTGGGCCCAGAAGGTTCAAGTCCCAGTTCCTGTTCTAGCACTCCCTTGTAGTATGACCTTGGACAGAGGACTTATCCTTGCTGGACTTCAATTTCCTCATCTGTAAAATGAGGACCTTGGACCAGAGGATCTCTCTAAGGTCCCTTCCAGCCCTAATAGCCTATGAGTATGAGATAACTAACTCAAGAGCTACAGAAGAATGTCTTAGCAACATATTAAAATAATGAACTGTTATGTCCAAGTAACATAAAACATTGAACCTTTGACTCTGCTCATAGGAGGAGTTCCAGCTGGAGAGTGGTCATTCTAGGGATAGTGTCCTCAGAGGATAAGAACATCTGGAGTTGGGCTCAGATGGGATGAAGCAGAAAGTCATCTGTTTTCACAGAAGTTTCATGAAAGCCAGACAGCAATTCTCCTTTCTGCCTCTCATACCTCTCAAAAGCTGCCTTTGTCCTTTACTTGTTCTCAGTTAACTGTCTGATTAATGAATTATGTTCCCTTCTGAGTATCTTTGTTGTGGTTCAGTCATTTAGTAGCGTCTGACTCCAAGTGACCTCAGGCATTTTTGTCCATGGGGCTTTCTTGGCAAAGATACTGGTGTGGTTTGCCATTTCCTTCTCCAGTGTACCCCCATTTTACAGATGAGGAACTGAGGCAAATAGGGGTTAAGTGACTTGTCCAGGGTCCCATAGCTAGTAGGTTTCTGAGGTTAGATTTGAACTCAGATCTTCCTGACTATAAGCTTGGTGTTCTATCCACTGTACCACCTAGTATGTTAAACAATGTTTAAAATTTCTTAAACTCTCCAAAGGTTTCTTGACCCTAACTCACTTCTTCTAATAGGAAGATGTGGAAGCATCTCATTGAGAGTGACAGAAACACCCAGTATACAGCGTCAATGGTATTCTTGGTGCTAAGAATCACAGTTAGGTGAGACCTTTGAGAGTGCTCACATTCACTCAGGTCCTGAAGATTTCCAGCCTCCCCTTGAAGATTATTCATGATAGATCATCTAGAATTTTTTTTTAATTTTTTGAGTAAAAAATTGAATTTTAAGTTTTTCCTTACATTGAGAAGAAATTTGTCTTCTTGTACTTTCATGTTATTGATCTTAGTTCTTCTTTGTGAGAATAAGTGCCTTTTATGCATGGCAGCTCTTTCTCCATGATTGCCACTTGACGGATAGAATGCATTATCAAGGTCATGTAGTCCAGCTCCTCTGTTTTGCAGGTGAGTAAACTGAGGCTAAGTGACTTGCCTGAGGTCACACAGATAGTATGTGTCAGAGCTAGGTCTTGAAGCTAGTTTCTCTGACTCCCAATCCAGCATCATTTCCATTTTGCCATACTGATTCCTAAATACTTGAAGTCAGTGTTCATGATCTCTTAGACCTGTACACTAAACACCTCCACTTCTTTTAATCACTTTTCATTGTCAATACAATCCACAGTCCTTTATTACATGCCTAGTATATACAAGACATAGAGTGGAGCATCATGGCATAGAAGATGGAGCAAGGCATATCCTTGGTTCCATAGTCAGGAACACCTGAGCTCTGTTCTTGCCTTTGACACTAGCTGTGTCAATATGGGCAAGTCACTTAGCATTAATCAGTGATCCTTATTTCTGAATATTGTACTATGGTACACTGAAAGCAATAGGACTTTTCAAATCTGTCATAAAATAGTCTTTGCCAAAAATGTTACTTTTGTAACTCAAGTGGAATGTACATCCTCCTTGGTCTGAGCTTTACAATCTGGCTTTCAACCTCCTTATTTATTCTACTGAAACTTCTCTCCCAGGCTACTAACACTATCTCAATTTCTATGGCTGCTGACATCTTTTCTTTTTTCTTTTCTTTTTTTTTTTTTAGTGAGGCAATTGGGGTTAAGTGACCTGCCCAGGGTCACACAGCCGGTAAGTGTCAAATGTCTGAGGCCAGATTTGAACTCAGGTACTCCTGACTCCAGGGCTGGTGCTCCATCTACTGGCTACCCAGCTGCCCCTGCTGACATCTTTTCAATCCACATCATTCCTGTCTTAAAAAGGAAAGAAATATTGTTGATTACCCCTTCCTCTTGCAGTGTCTGTTTGGGGGATTTGCTCTCTTCTGGACCTTCTGCCAGACCACCTCTTCAGTCTCCTTTGCTAGACCATTTATTCATGTCTCCCATCCTAACTATGGCTGTTGCCCAAAATCCTGTCCTGAACACTCTTCCCTCTATATTTCTCTCTTATTGGTCCCATTTGCTTTTATGGATTCAATGACTATTTCTTGCAGATGGCTCCCAAATCTACATATTCAGCCCTTATCTCTCTCCCAGGCTCTAAGGCTGGAATCACCAACTGCCTTGCCTACTAGAGATCACCATCTCTAGATTTCCTACCTGGATTGGGAGCTCAAACTCCATATTCAAAACAGAATTCATTATTTTCTCTTTTAAGGAGCTCTCTCCTCCAAATTTCCCTATGTCTGTTGAGAACACTGCCCTTGGGGGCAGCTAGGTGGCACAGTGGATAAAGCACCAGCCCTGGATTCAGGAGAACCTGAGTTCAAATCTTGCCTCAGACACTTGACACTTACTAGCTGTGTGATCCTGGGCAAGTCACTTAACCCTCATTGCCCCACAATAAAAAAAATGCATACTAGAGAACACCACCCTCCTTCCAATTACACAGGTTTAACCTTAGAGTCATCCTTTACTCTTCTTTCTACTTCACCACCCATATCCAATCACTTGCCAAAAATCAGCGATTCAACCTCCACAACATCTCTTGCATCTCTCTCCTTTCTATTCTCTTGAGAACCACCCTAATTCACAACCTCTCACCTGAACTATCATAAAACCTTCCTAATTATTTTCCCTGCTTCCATTCTTTACTATTTTCTAACCCAACCTCCCTACAGGTACCAAAATAACCTTCCTAAACTACAAGTATGACAATGTCACTACCCTGTTCTAGAAGCTTCAGGGGCTCACTATTGTCTTTAAAATGAAATATAAACTCTTCAGCATGACATTTATGGCTGTAAAGGCCAAATTTAGTATGAGAAGAGTTAATTGGGTGGCTCACCTTAATATTGGGGTAAGAAAAGAAATAGCCTCTTTCAAAAACAAAACAGGTTTATTAAGGAGAAAAATTTTAAACACAGGTAAGGTCAATAGAACTAGGGACAATGAGAAAGAATCTAAATCTCTGGGGTAAAAAGGCCCCAGGCACCCCAAAACCTGCCTCCAGCCCAGCTAGCTCCAAAGAGCTAGCTTTGCCTCAAAAACACAAACTCACTACCACCTGAAATCTGTAGCTCTAAGGAGAATTAGCTTGCAGTCTCTTCTGTTTTGGTCCGAAGGTCAAACACCAGCAGTTTCTCTAACTGTCTACCTTCCTTCCCCATTTCTCTCAGAAAACTCTCCTCAGAAAAATTCCCTTCTCCCTCTTCTCCTAATTTCCTCTAAGTGTCTCTAACTGACTCTCCCACAGGAGGGGATGGTTCTTAGCCATGCTGAGTCTCCAATTGGCTCAGCACACCCACATGGGCTGTCCCCATTATAATCTGGCCAGGCCCGTGTGGGTGTGGGGGGAGCTTTTAGGGGAGGCTTAGTTTTCTTAGTTACTTAGTTTCAATAAATGTTCCCTGTGGTCAGAGTTCCTCTTGTTTGTTCAATTATCTCCCAAAGTACACACCCATCTTCTCTTAGGCTTTTAAGCTTACATTTTTTCGGTCTGACCATAATGAAGCAAAGATAGGGTTATGAAAACCCCAAATCACAATTAATTCCTTACATGGCCCTTCACAGTCTGCCTCCAGACTACATTTCCAGGCTTATTTCACATTACTCCTATTCACAAATTCTATGCTACAGACAAATTGGCCTTTGGCTTTCCCTAAGCTCAGTATTGTATGTTCTTCCTTCATACCTTTGTAGAGTCACTGTGTAGGTCTGGAATTTATTCCATTCTTGCCTGTCTCTTAGAAATAACGTCCTTTGGGGCGGCTAGGTGGCGCAGTGGATAAAGCACCGGCCCTGGATTCAGGAGTTCCTGAGTTCAAATCTGGCCTCAGACACTTGACACTTACTAGCTGTGTGACCTTGGGCAAGTTACTTAAGCCCCATTGCCCTGCAAAAAAAAAGAAAAAAAGAAAAAAAAAGAAATAACGTCCTTCAAGGATCATCTCAGGTATCATCTCATATAGCAGTGGTATCAAACTCATATGGGCAGCTAGGTGGCATTATAGTGCTGTGCCTAAAGTCAGGAAGACATCTTTCTGAGTTCAAATCTGGCCTCAGACACTTACAAGCTATGTAACCCTAGGCAAGTCGCTTAACCCTAGTTGCCTCATTTTCCTCATCTGTCAAATGAGCTGGAGAAGAAAATGGCAAACCAGTCCAGTATCTGCCAAGAAAACCTCAAATGGAATCATGAAGATTTGAACATGACTGGAACAACTGAACAACAACAATCAAACTCAAACAGGAACAGATCCTGCCAGCCACGTTTTGACTCAGGAAGCCACAAATGAACATTATCTATGTTGTATCATATTTTTATTTATTTTGTTAAATACTTCCCAATTATATTTTAATTTGATTCTTGTGTACTCTGGAGTTTGTTTGGGGGGATTCTTTTTTTTTAATTATTTTTATTTTTGTAGTTGGGGCCAGGGTCAGAATTCGATACCACTATCTTCAGGAAATTTTTCCTGTTTTCCCTAAGTGTTAGTATTCTTCCCCTACTGGTTTACATTGTATTTATAGAAATGTTATGTTCCTCCCACAGAATGTCAGCTCCTTGAGGTAAAACACTGATTTTTGCTTTGTCTTTATGTCAAAATACTTTGCATATAGTAGATACTTTGGGGGTTTTTTTGCTTTTGGTTTTTTTCAGGGCAATGAGGTTTAAGTGACTTGCCCAGGGTCACACAGCTAGTAAGTGTCAAGTGTCTGAGGCCGGATTTGAACTCAGGTCCTCCTGAATCCAGGACAGGTGATTTATCCACTGCACCACCTAGCTGCCCCCCATAGTAGGTATTGTTAATGAATACTTGCTAAAGGGAATTGTCAGTGTTTGTCCTAAAATGTGGCACCCCAAACTGAATGTAATACTAGAAAGGCAATCTGATGAATTCAGAATATACTGGGAATATCTCTATGCACCTCATATTTGTCCAAAATAGATCTATGGGTTTAGTGGACTATGAGCTACATGGACATCAACCATGTGATGTGGAAGCTAAAAACATCGATGCCACTTTGGCTGCATTAAGAAAGGCATTGTGTCCAGAGATAAGAATGGGATAGTGTGAAAGTCCTCTGTGCTCTATCCTGGGCAGACCACACTTGGAATACTGTGCCCAGATCTGGGGATCACTGTTTCAGTCATGAGTAAGCTGGAGAGTATTCAGAGGCAAACAGGCTGATGAAGGACCGTGAGTCCACAGCATATGATAATTAGTTGAGAGAACTGGAGATATTTAAACCTGGAGAGGAGAAGACTTGGGGGGCGGGGAGACAAGGAGAAGATAGGATAGGGATCTTGAAGAGATTTATAGGAAGAAGGATTAGATTTGCTCTGCTTGGCCCAGAAGCCAAGATCATAAGCAATGGGTATAGTTACAAAGAGGAAGATTTTTATTAGATTCCCCCCAAATTTCCCAAAATGTAGAGCTATCTGAAAGTGGAATAGGTTGCCTCAGGAGGTAATGACTTCTACCTCTTTGGGGATTTCATGCAGAGGATGGATTAACAATCCAGTTGTGTATGTTACAATTAAGTATAAAAAAAAGAAAAGAAAAAAAGAAATAAAATTTAAAACAATTAGCTATGTTATAGTCAGTCGATAAACATGTATTAAGTGTCTGCTATGTGCCACACACTTTGCTAAGCACTGGGAATACAAAAAGAGGCAAAAGACAGCCCAAGTCCCTGAGAGAGTCACAGTCTAATGGGGAGACAAGATAGAAATATGTATGAAATATAAAAACATAGATTTTTGTTAATATAACAATTATATATTATGTGTAACAAAATATGTATCATACAGTCACGTAACCAATATATGTAATAACTTATAATAACATATGTATGAATATATAATCATATTTTAATGTGATATATAAAATTTATTTGATTACATATATCATATGTCAGGAAAGGTTTCTTATAGAAGGTAGGATTTTGGCTGGGAAATGAAGGAATCTAGGGGAACTAGGAGAAGAAGATGGAGGAGAGCTCGTCCCAGGCACAGGGGACAGCCAGTGAAAATGCCCAGGGCTGAGACATGAAGTTCTTGTGGGAAGAAGTTAGAAGGTCAGTGTCACTGGATTATAAAATGGAAGCAGAGTAAAGTGTATGAAGACCTAGAAAGGAAGAACAGATAGAAACAAGCAAGCAAGCTACTACTAAGTGCCAGTCACTGTGATAAGTGCTTTACAAATATCTCATTTAATCCTCTCAAGAATCTTGGAGGCTGGGTGCTATCATTGTTCCTATTTTATAGTTGAGAAAACTGTGGCAGACTGGGGGTAAGTGACTTGCCCAAGGTCACACAGTTAGTAAGTGAGGCTGGATTTGACTCCAGAACCAGTGCTCTATCCACTGTACCACCTATCTAGATAGGAAGAGGTCAAGTTCTGAAGGGTATTAAAAGCCAGAGGATATTATATTTGATCCTGGAAGGAGCTACTGGGGGTTTTTGAATGACATGGTCAGACCAGAACTTTAGGAAGATCTATTTGGCAGCTGAATAGAGAGGATAGATTGAAGTGGAGAGTAATTTGAGGCATGAAGATCAATCAACAGCCAATGGCAATTGTCCAAGCACAGAGTGATTAAGACCTACATTGTTGACAGTATCAAGAGGAGAGAAGATAGATGATTCAAGAGATGTTATGAAGGTAGAAATGATTGGGATTTGACAGTGAGTTGGATTTGGAGGGTGAGAGAAAGAAAAAAAAAAACAATGATGACAGCTAGGTTGTGAGCCTGGGTCCCTGGAAGGAGGGTGGCACCCTTGTCAGTAAAAGAGAAGTTAGGAAGGGTAGGAGGGCTTAGGGGGAAAGATAATAAGTTCAGTTTGGGACCTATTGCATTTAAGATGTCTACACAACAGGAAGATGTTCAATAAGCAGTTAGAGATGTGAGACTGGAGGTTGGGAGATCCTTTCAGGGACTAGCTGAGCTAGATAACTTCTGAGGTCCTTTCCTTAAAAAAAATCTGACTGAGCTTTTAGTCCAACAAAACTCTGGCCTTTTTCATACAAGTTGCTTTCATTTTCCTTCACCCAAAATGTAAGGTATACTTTTTAAATAGAAATTTTACCTTTTTTTGATTAATAAAAATCTATTTAATATTCCTTCCACATCTACCCCAACCACTGAAGAAAAAGAAAACTCTTTTACCAAATATGCATAGCCAACCAGAACATATTCCAGTGTCAGTCAAATCCAAAAAATTTATGTCTCACTTTGTACCCTGAGACTATCATCTTTTTGGCAGGAGGTAAGTAGCACAGTTGCTCATTGTGTGATCACAGTTCTAAAATATGTCAGAGTTGTTTGTCTTTAAAATGTTATTGTTAGTATATAATTTTTTCTACTGGTTCTATTTATGTCAACCTGCATAAGTTTATACAAGTCTTCCTGTGTTTCTTTGAAACACAGAGCCTTTTTTTTTTTTTGTGGTGTCAAAGAACTGGAAACCAAGGGAAGATCTCTCAATTGGGGAATGATTGAACAAGCTATGGTATATGAATGTAATGGAATCCTATTCTGCCATAAGAAATGATGAAGGGGATGGTTTCAGAACAACCTGGGAAGTCTTATATGAACTGATACAAAGTGAAATGAACAGAACCTGGAGAATAATATAAATAGTCATAGTAATATTATGACAATAAGCAACTGTGAAAGATTTAGTAACTCTGATCAATGTAGTGATTCATGACAATTCCAAAGGACTCATGATGAAAAATGTTATCCACCTCTAGAGAGATAGCTTTTTTCCCCTTTTTCTTCTTCTTTTTAATAATATGGCTAATGTGGAAATAAGTTTTGCATGACTTCATATATATTATGGGTGTTGTATTTCTTGCCTTCTAGATGGGTAGGGAAGGATGTGAAGGAAAGAAGAGAATTTGTAACTGAAAATATATTTTTTAAATTGCTGCTATAAATGTTATAATTATTATTTAAAATAAATACGGGTTCCATTTTTTTTGCGGTAGCTAGGTAACCCAGTGGCCGGTGCTCTATCCACTGTGCCACCTAGCTGCCCCCGTTTATTTGCAATATTTAGAATTCTGGCTCTTGGTTTAAAATAGACAATTATATCTATTAATAAAAGTTATTTCTTAGTGTTTTTTAAAACTGAAATGGGCATTATATTTTGTAGGAATCTTTTTCTGCATCTATTGTTATTATCATATGCTTTTTTTGTTGTTTTTGTTGTTAATGTGTCCTGCCAGGTGAGGAAGTGGCATTGGCTTCCTTCCAGCAGGGGCTAGAAATTGTAAGAGGGGAGCATGCTTCCTTGGCAGTTCTCTTAACCATTCCAATATCTGATGTTGCATCACAGGGAACAAGTCCTTCCATCCACCCACACTACCTGTCCAATGGAAAAATCCTCTGCAATATCCCTAACAAGTGGGATTTGATTCCTTCCATTTTCAGAGAACCTACTTTTATTGGAGCAGCAACCTCTTTTGCAGGCTGATTAATTTCAGATGATCAAAATACCGAAACTCTTTGTGATACTCAAATGTTGTAAGAAATCATTTTTGGATGCATAAATCAGAAATAAAAACACCCTGGTAAATTGCTTGATGTGATTTTTTTTTTTTTTACATTTGTTTATAATGTATCTATAGGGGGCAGCTAGGTGGTGGCGCAGTGGATAGAGCACTGGTCCTGGATTCAGGAGGACCTGAGTTCAAATCTGGGTTCAGACACCATACTTACTAGCTGTGTGACCCTGGGCAAGTCACTTAACCCCAATTGCCTCACAAAAATAAATAAATAAATAAATAAAATATAATGTATCTATAAACCTAGAGATTAAGATAAATTGGAGTAGGAAAAAAAAGTCTATGGATCCAAGAATCCAGGTCAAACCTATTTTGGAGGTTTTAAACTGTTTTCATATGACCTAGAAAGGGTCACAGATGCCATCTATTCCTGTTCCTTCCTGCCACAGATGAGGAGACTAAGGTCCACAGATTTTAAATGACCTGCCTGAGGTCTATCAGCCATAATGAGTCAGAGGGAGCCAAATAAAAGATATGAGAAGATACCTCCCCCAACTACTTTATGAAGTAGGAGGTACAATAGTGTGGTACATCATATATATTTTCAGATTTTTTTAGTATATTTATTGTTTTGGTGATTATTTTTTCTCTCCTTCCTCTTTTTGTTTTTTTAAAAAATATCTTTTGTACATGAGATGGCTCTCTGGGAAGAGGTAGGGGAGAGAAACAAGGAAAAATTTTGGCAGTGTAAAAACAAAAAAAAATTTTTTAAGGAAGCATCAGAGTTAGGATTCAAATACAAGTTCTGGGACTTCATAACCAGCACTTTTTCCATTATATCATGTTGTTCAGGTACAATCTGGCACCTGAGTATCTATGATTTCTGCTTCTCCCAAATTCTATTAGCAGCCATCTTACTCTGACCCAGTGTATTTTCTAATAGTATTTATCATTGTGTCTTCTCCAGTGCCTAACATGATGCTCTGCAATGTAAACACTGAGTAAATGTTTATGTGATCTAGAGTTTAACAAAGGCCAGTCTGTTCATCCATCCAGTATTATTGAAGAATCATAATCACAGAATCTCATCATTGAAAGGAACCTCCAAGGCCATCTGCATCAATGCCCATCTGAATAAGCATCCTCTTTTAAAAAAAAAATTGGGGGGGGCAGGGCAATGAGGGTTAAATGACTTGCCCAAGGTCACACAGCTAGTAAGTGTCAAGTGTCTGAGGCCAGATATGAACTCAGGTCCTCCTGAATCCAGGGCCGGTGCTCTATCCACTGTACCACCTAGCTGCCCCAGTCTCTTTATCTGTAATATGGGGATAATAATAGCACCCATCCCACATGGTTGTTGTGAAGATCATAAGAGATAATGTATATGAGGCAATTGGTAAACTTAAAGTTCAGTGTATTAGGCTACATTTAAATATCTTACTATGGACTCTGATTGACCTTGCAAACCTTTAAAAAACCCAGATGTTTTTCAGATGATCTGCTATCTCACCATACTTCTCCCATCTTTGGCTTATGAAGCTGATTTTTTTTAAAGTGTAAAGCTTCACATTTATCCTTATTAAATTTCATTTTATTAGATTAGTTCTGATGTGCTAATCTGTCAAGATCTTTTTGTATCCTGACTCTATCATGAAATGTGTTAGCTATCCCTTTGAGCTTGGTGCCATCCATGTGTTCTTCCACATCATTCATAAAAATGTGAAACAAACAAAACCAAAAAAAAGAAAGAACAATAAATAAATAAATAAAATGAAAATGCGAAACAGCCCAGTGCCATGCATAGATCCCTGGGGTCCTCCACTGGAGATCGAATTGACATCAAATCATTAATATCTGTTCTTTGGGTCCAATTCTATTTAGCTTCCTGTTATACTTAATTCCATTTTATTTATTGAACAATTGCAAACTGGTTAATTCACCAAGGAAAAGAGCCTCAGCAACATTTTTAAACATAAACATTTAGGTAAAAATGAATATGCTAATGAAGTAACAAGTAACATTTCCATTATAAGCACCAGTTGGTTCACTCTCTGTCCTTCCTCCTTATTCTGAAGCATTTACCCAGTATTTGCCAAGCACTTCTGGTATTCAGAATTAGTAACTCCTCACATCCTGCAAAAAACCAGGTCCATATTGTTATCTTTATTTAGAGATGAAACAATAAAGGCGAACATTGTGTCATTCAATGAGATGATCTTAGATTGAGTCACAGATCCAAAATCCCCAGTATAAAAAGTCCTACTAGTTCAAGAAAAAACAGACATAGGGTTTTGACCCGGTTTCATGATGTAACAAACTCATGATGTAACCCAAACAAATCATTTAACCTAGCTATATCTCATTTTTTACATATGTAAAGTAGGAACGATAATAGCTTATCTACCTCCTTCACAGGGTTAAGGTTGATGTTATCATGGTTTATTGAAATTAAATTAAAATGAAGTAGCTAGCCTACAGCAAAGGTTGGCAAAGCACTTTACATATGTTAACTCATCTGATCCTCACATTTAGCTATCTGGTATGTGTTATTATTACACCCCCCCCCCTTTTTCAGATGAGGAAATAGAAGTGGTTTGCCCAGAGTTAAACAGCTAATAAGTGTCTGAGTCTTCAGGGATTCATATTGGGTTCTTCAATCTAACCACTCCATCCCTTGCAAAAGACAATGGATTTTGGGCCATAGAACCTGGGTTTGAATCCCAGTTCTGCTTCTTATGAACTGTATACCCTTGGGCAGCATCACCAAGGTAGATAAAGAGCTGCCTACAGAGGTTCCAGTCTTGACTGCTGCATATCGATGGTGTGAGCCTGGGCAAGTTATTTACCTTGTCAATGCCCCCAAGAGATTCTCTAAGAATGTAAGTTACAGAGAAGTTGATCAATCTGTATTGTTAAAGGGGTTTCTAGAATGATGAAAGCATAGGTCAGGTTTAAAAAAAAAACCCATGGGCAAAAATGCTTAGTCTCTCTGGCCCACAGTTTGAGCCATTTATAGTAGGGAGGGAGTTGTATAGATGATCACTGGGGCTTTTCAGCTCTAAATTTATGATTTCATGAAATAAGCATGAAATGAGCTCATATATAAAAAAAGCATTTTCTATAAAAATGCAAGCTGTTGTTGTTACAGGTGGACTTTTTAAGTATTATTGATCATACCTTCTTAGATCTGGAAGGGGACCTTAATGGTTGTTTAGTCCCACTCCTACCCTATGGTTTGGGTGTCAAAAGATGTAGATTCAAATCTTTGCTCTTCTACTTTTTCTCTGTATGAGCTTGGAAAAGCCAATTCACTAAAGATCTTCAAGCTCCCTCCCAACTTAAAAGCCCACGATCCTATAAGTCCACTTCCAATGACTGAGAACTCAATACTTCATAAAACAGCTCATTCAATTCTGGGGTAGTGGGGGTTGCACCACATGTTGTATGCACAGGGGTGAGCCAGTAGGGGCCATATCATGCTATGGGGTACAGAAACTCCCATGGTAACTTCCGTGGTTATACATGGCTCAAGACTGGAAGGGTTTGGCACTTTGAGATGATTGAAACTGATTGGCCACTAAACAAGAGCTAATGACTCGATGAACCTTTAAAAAGGAGTAACCCTGCCCCTGGCCTTTCTCTCTCTTCCCACTCTCACTTCCCATAGCAGGACTCTGAGAGACTCTCCTGAGAGTGGAGAGGGTAGGGCTGGTGCCCTTCTCCAACCTTGGCAGTACAGCAGCTGCAGATACATAACAGCAGGGAGAAGTTGCTGAAGTCTCCACCTGAATTTCCTTCAGTGGTGACTGAGAGATCCAGTATCTACAGACCTTTCAGACTCACATGGTTGCCTACAGGACTGGAAATGCCTATCTCAGGATCACATATCAGTCACCTATATTCAGGAGAGAGACACAACAGAAGAGGCAATCCAAAACCAGGACTCGTGCTCAGCATCACTTAGACAGTACGTGTGTTTTGGTTGCCATGTGTTACTGATTGCCATTCTAGTCCTCCCCCACCCTCCAGAGAAAGACTCTAAAAAAACCTAACTGATTTAACAGATAAGAGAAGGAGGAGAAGGAGGAAAAGAAAGAGAAGGAGAAGGAGTAGAAGAAGGAGAAGGAGGAGGAGGAGGAGAAGGAGAAGGAGGAGGAGGAGGAGGAGGAGGAGGAGGAGGAGGAGAAGAAGAAGAAGAAGAAGAAGAAGAAGAAGAAGAAGAAGGAGAAGGAGAAGGAGAAGGAGAAGGAGAAGGAGGAAAAGAAAGAGAAGGAGAAGGAGGAGGGGAGGAAAAGAAGAAGGAGTAGGAGAAGGAGGAAAAGAAAGAGAAGAAGGAGGAGGAGGAGAAGAAGAAGGAGGAGAAAGAGGAGGAGGAGGAAAAGGAGGAGGGGGAGGAGGAGAAGGAGAAGGAGGAAAAAGAAAGAGAATGAGAAGGAGGAGGAGGAGAAGGAGGAGAAGAAAGAGAAGGAGGAGGGGAGGAAAAGAAGGAGTAGGAGAAGGAGGAAAAGAAAGAGGAGAAGGAGGAGGAGGAGGAGAAGAAAGAGAAGGAGGAGAAGAAGGAAGAGAAGAAGGAGGAGAAAGAGGAGGAGGAGGAGGAAAAGGAGGAGGGGGAGAAGGAGGAGAAGAAGGAGAAGGAGAAGAAAGAAGAGGAGGAGGAAAAGAAGGAGGAGGAGAAGAAGGAGGAGGGAGAGAGAGAGAGAGAGGTTGAGGTCATGCCTTTTAAGAGGTCCATTGAGTCAGCACGACAATGGCCAATAAGAGACTTGTTTTCTCACCTCACAGCACCAAGTCTTTATGGAGATAAGCCTGAAAGTTGCCTGGGGACCTTCTGCACACACTCCATGAAATGTCCCATATTGGCCTGGCCCTAAAAATATGCTTCATGGGGTGTCACTTCCCATCCTTGGGTTCTAATTTCCATTCAAATGAAGTCAACAATTATTTATTATGTGCCTGGTGTGTAAGTGCCCCCAAGGAGCTCATAGTCTAATGGAAGAGATAATATGCAAACAACCATATTAGGTATGTTCAGGGTAAATTGGAGATAATCTCAGAGGAAAAGCACTAAGATTAAGGAGGACTGGGAAAAGCTTCTTGCAAAAGGTGGGATTTTAGCTGAGACTTGAAAGAAGTCAGGGAAATTCGGAGGAGATGAAGAGGAGTAGAATTCCAGGCATGGGTGACAATCATCAAAAATGCTTGGAGGTGGGACAAAGAGCATCATGTGAGAAATAGGCAAGGAGGTCAGTGTCACTGGATCAGAACATGAAGGGTAAGAAGGCTAGAAAGGGAGTTAGGGGCCAGTTTATAAAAGGCTGTAAAAGCCAAAAGAAGATTTTATATTTGATCCTAGAAGCAAGAAGGATCCACTGGAATTTATTGAATAGGGTGTGACATGGGTGGACCTGCACATTAGGAAAATCATTTTGAAAGCTGATCAGAGGAAGGACTGGGAGCAGAGGAAGGAGTAGGGAGAGACTTGGATCAGGGAGACCATCCAGCACAGTAGACTATTGCAATAGTCCAGGCGGTGATGCGGAAGTTAATTAAGCCAAAATCTGTTTCCATTATAAAGCACTTAGCACAGTGCCTGGTACATTTATTATTCAGTTGTTTCAGTCATTCCGACTCTTCATGACCCCACTGGGGGTTTTTCTTGGCAAAGATACTGAAGTGGTTTGCCCTTTCCTTCTTCAGCTCATTTTACAGATGAGGAAACTGAGACAAACAGGGTTAAATGACTTACTCAGGGTCATGCAGCTAGTAAGTGTCTGAAGGAGACCAGATTTGAACTCAGATCCTTCTGATTCCAGGTGTCACACTCTATCCACTGCACTACCTAGCTGCCTGCCTGGCACCATAGTAAGCACTATATAAATGTTAGTTATTATCAGTTATTATTACTTGCTAGTTGTCCAGACAAAGAAACAGATTCCAGTCCATGAGGAATTAACTCACTGCATAAGTAAGCTAATGAGAATAAACTTTGAGGAGGGAAAAGCTTAGAGCCAGCCAATGTTGCTTGTGGACAGAACACTGCCTCCCCATATACTTCCCTCTATTTGGGGGCTCTTATAAGGAAAGCTTTTTGCTAATTTTAAGTACTATATAAATGATATCTGTTATGTGAGTTGTTATTAACATCACCATTAACAGCAAGCATCCTAGGATGTGGTTTGTCCAAGCCAGGGGACTTGAATTAATTTACAACCCCTAGTTTCCTTACTATCTCCAAAAGTACTTTTGGCTTAATTTTCCTCTTAACCATAACTCTCCTGCCTTTTTCAAGTCTAAAGATTGCTCTCTTTGGCAAAGAAGACAAGAAAGATAGTTCTTCCTTTCTGATGTCCATTAACAGTATACAATATATTTCAAATGAAGGCTCTGTTCCTTCCCCCTTCCTTGCTGAATATCAATTTCCTGTGCCTTAACATATAGATATCTGAGGCTATACCTATTGACGCTGTCTCTCTTCTCTGTATTTTCTCCTATGAATTAAAGAGCATCTTTCTTGTGTTTTTTTTCCTATGGGTATCTTAGCTAATGTATTTTATAATATCCAGATCTACAATTTTGTCTGTACATTTTTCTCCCTCCTCTTCTAATTTCATCTAAAAACACTCTTGACTAGATCAGCGAGTCTCTGGCCAAACACATTCTTCCCAGTCCTCATGAGATACACTTCAACTTTAGCCAAGAACTCATCTCATTTTGGAATTTTAAGCCATAATCTGGAATGCAAATCCTATTCTTTTACACCATCAATGTAGCCAGCTGTTCATTTTCCACATCCTTTTTCCCTCCACAGTCCCAAAAGTCACTTAGAAGTAGTAATAAAAACACACCATCTGTGCCCCCTAATACTTTTTACCTGTTTTTTTGGAGAGATGTAGTATCAAATCTTTTATATTTTATTTTTAATTTTAAATTTTCCAATTAACAAGAATGTATTTATCCTTGTTCTTTGTTCTCTCTAGGGACATATGTCAACTAGCCCATCACTGGGTCAAAAGGTGTGCATAGTTGAGTAACTTTTGTGGCATAATTCCAAGGGGTTTTTTTTCCTATAATGCTTCTACCAATCTACAACTCCATCAATACATCAATAGTTACTTAAGGTACCCTTTTCCCCCAGCCTCTATAGCATTTGTCAGTTTCCTTTTTTGCCAGATTGGCCAATATGGGTGTAAGGTAGAACCTTGGAGTTGCTACAATTTGCATTTCTATAATTATTAGTTATTTAGAACATTTTTTCCCATGTAGCTATAGATAGCTTGGATTTTTTCCCATGAGAATTTCCTACTCATATCTTTTTACCTTTTATTAATTGGGAGATGGCTCTCATTCTTATAAACATAAATCCCTTCCTTATGCAGGCATTCCAAAAGCTTATGAAAGCTTAAAACTGTGCTAACTTTTGGGACACCTTATATATTGTATAAATTAGATGTGTCTTAAAGAAATTTGCTGTAAAGAATTTTTTCCTCAGCTAATTTTCTTTTCTAATTTTACCTGAGTTGGTTTTCCTAATGCAAAATCTTTTTAATTTTATGTAATCAAAATCATCCATTTTATCTTCTGTGATTCTTTCTTTATCCCTTACATGGTTATGAACTGTTCCCCTATGAATAGTTCCAAAAGTCAGTTTCCTCCTTGCCCTTCTAATTTGTTTATGATGTGACCTTTTCTATCCAGGTCATGTCCCCATTTGGTATATGGTATGACTTTATCTGTTTATACATGAGGAAAATTCTGTCCAAGTCAGACAAATCACTGAAATAAAGTGAGTCTTAACTAAGAATTAGTATAGCCATTGGTGTTTAATTTTACATAGTTCACTGTTTTTCTGGAGCCAATTAGGTCCTTGGTTTTATTTATTCATTCATTCAGCAAGCATTTACTATGTGTTATTAAGTTCCTGCCTTATGCAAAGCGAGGCGCTGGCAGATACAAATAGAAGACACAATTCCTGACCTTCAGGATGTTTAATAGCCAGCTCTGTAAAAAAAATAAATAATTAAAAAGTATGCACGACACACTTTTAAATTTAATTTGCATTATTAAGCTTTTCTCCATCACTTTCTTAAATCAAGACAATCAGCCAAAAAATAAAAATCAAGCCTTGTTTTGTAGTGTTTGCTGATTTCTGAGGTCTAAATGTACACAGTGAAAGTTTAACAATTGGCTTTCCAAGCCAACATCAGCCCCTCCAGCACTGGATACAGGTAATTAGGGACTGAGTGCAGGGAACCTCAGCTCCCAGGTTGATGAAACCAACTCAAGGATAAAGAATGATTAGGAAAGGGGCAGCTAGGTGGCGCAGTGGATGGAGCACCGGCCCTGGAGTCAGGAGTACCTGAGTTCAAATCCGGCCTCAGACACTTAACACTTACTAGCTGTGTGACCTTGGGCAAGTCACTTAACCCCAATTGCCTCACTAAAAAAAAAAAAAAGAATGATTAGGAAAAACATAGAGCCTCAAATATGGGTGTGAGAAAATAATGGGTATTGGAATGGCCAAAGGCCCCAGCTCCCAAAGGCCCCTGCTTAAGGGGATTGATTGGATTGACTCTGATTGACTCACTTGAAGTTGACTTGATTGAAACCACATTTACCTGAGATGCTGACTCTCAGGGGGTGAGTTCTCTGACCTCAGCACATTCTGCTCATAGACCACCCTCAAATCTAGTGAACCAATGGGTTTGAGTGATGCTAGCCAATTAGCTTGAAGCAATGTGTAAGGACTGCCTCTCCTCCAGAAACAGAGAGAGTTTCCACAGGCTCATGGTGGAGGACTTGGAGGAAGAAGCAGGCCAGGCTGGAGCTCTAGGCTAAATAGGCTTTTTCTTAACTTTCTGACCCAGGTGTTCTCTTTTTACTAATACTTGGTATGCTTTAATAAATGCTTAATGCCCTCAAACTGGTGCTAAAACTTCTAATTTATAAGTAAGAAATATATTAGAAACCCCAGCTAATTTTCCCCAAATTTGGGACAGAAATAAGGTGACCACACATTTAATTTTATATGTCACATGGGTTCAGGAATTGGGGAAGTTTAGAAAATAGAGAAAAGTTAAATCTGTGGGGCCAAAGTCAAAAGTCTCCTAGTATGACTGGTTCTAAAAAGAGAAACTGATGCCCCTCAAGATACCAGTGTGGTTTAGCAAGCCCTAAGGCCCAAGGCTGGACCCTTCACAAGGCTACAAGAAGATTGCCTGCTAGGCTGGTGGTCACGGAGCCTAGTAAGCAGAACTCTCCCACACTAATGATGCCACTGAAGTGGAAGTCGTCAGGAGTGGGGAGGATGAGGGAAATGAGGTGGTTGAACCAAAGTCACAGCAAGTCAACTACAGGGCATTGTTTAATTTCAGAGCTAGATAACATCTTGATCATCTGAACCATTGCAACAACCAACACAATTATATTTTAGCATCATAAATCTTAAGCTGGAAGGAACTTCAGAGTATATCTTGTCCAACTTTCTCATTTTATAGATGAAGAAACTGAGGGTCAGCCAAGCCAAATTTCTTGCCCAAGGTCACACAAGGAGTATGCATCCAAGACAGGATTTGAACCCATGTCTTCTTTCATTTTCATTTCAATTTCAGAGCTGGGACTGTGTCCACTGAACTACCCCTAATTCCAGTGCATTGTGGATCAGCTTGGATAGCTGATCAAATATGGATATATATTATTTACCTGAAACTTCTCCTGTTGACAATTTTATTTTTTATAACTTTTCCCTTTTCTTTCTTTCTTTCTTTCTTCATTTATTTATTTATTTATTTATTTATTTATTTATTTATTTATTTTTGGTGAGGCAATTGGGGTTAAGTGACTTGCCCAGGGTCACATAGCTAGTAAGTATTAAGTGTCTGAGGCCGGATTTGAACTCAGGTACTCCTGACTCCAGGGCCGGTGCTCTATCCACTGAGCCACCTAGCTGCTCCGATTTTCCCTTTTCTAATAGTTGTTTCAACTGCTTCAGACTACTCCTGTGGAAGGTGCCTTGACTAAGAAGTCTGGAAAGAGTGAGTGTATGCCCTCTGTCTTCCAGGGTTGGCACACAAGCCTGTGAACTGGGAAAGGGAACAAAGGTTTCTAGATTGATAAACAAAGAGTGGAGATTAAAAGGCCCAGTTTCCTCTTCTTGGGATCAGCTTATAACTATTTTTCAAAAAGATCAGAAAAACCGACCCCTCCTACTTCTGTTACAAAGCTCAGCCCTGCCCTTGAGGAGCCAAAGCGAGGCTTATTTTTAACTTTCCTCCCGAATGGTACAAATGATGGAAAGAGAAGCACATTTGAAACTGATTTTCCAAATATGTTTTTGAATGAGCGACTTTGGGGTTTAGAACGCCCAAAGGAGGCTTACTCTTGATAAAGGAGGAAGGAAGAGGGAGATTGAGAGCCGTGGGGTGTGGTAAAATAGCAAGGTCAATGTCAGAAGGACAAGGTTTGTTCAAGCTCTCTACGTAATGGTAAAACTAAAAGGAAACAACTCAGACGAACGAGGAATGTTATATGGTGCCCACTGCAATAAAGATACTACATCTGAACTTGGAGAGTTTAGGCTAATATCTTGGCCTCCACCCCAGAGAACCCGAATGAGTACTGAGACTGTCCTCAATATTCCTTCCTCAGAGAGCAGAAAGTCTGCCTTCCAAAGGTGAAGCAGCCCTCGGTCCTCGTGGCAATGAGACCCTAGTGGGGTCTCTGGCCCTGCTGTAAAAAGAAAACCCTTGCAAAGTGACAGGAAAACTCCCTGCCAAAAATAAAATGACCTTCTCATACCTCATCCCCTACTGCTTCTCGCCAATTAGCAGGGACTAAATTTCACAGAAGCCCGTGGCCATCATCTTGTCATTCTATTCTCACATGATGATGACGATAATTATATAAGCATCTAGATAGCACAATGGATAGTGTTGGACTTTGAGTCAGAAAGAACTGAGTTCAAATCTTACCTCAGGCACTTACTAGCAGTGTTGTTGTTTAGAAGATTAGTCTATCTAACTCTTCTTGACTCTATTTGTGGTTTTCTTGGCAAAAATACCAGAGTGATTTGCCATTTCCTTCTCTAGCTCATTTTACAGATGAGGAAACGGAGACAAACAGGGATGTGACTTGCCCAGGGTCACATAGATAGTAAGTATCTAGGGCCAGATTTGAACTCAGGTCCTCTTGACTCCAGGGCCAGTATTCTATCCACTGCGCCACCTGACTGCCCTACAATAATAGCATTAACCCTGGGCACATCACTTAACCTCTCTTGGTTCAGTTTCCTTATCTGTAAAAATGGGGATAATAATAGCACCTCCCTCACAGGGTTGCTGTGAGGATTAACTAAGATAATATATGTAAAGCACTTTGCAAACCTTATGGCACTATATAAATGCTAGTGATTACTTCTGATAGCATGGTACACTGATTCTGCAGTAGGCAAGGAGAACCAGGCTTATTTTTTTGTTTTTTGTTTTTGCAAGGCAATGAGGGTTAAGTGACTTGCCCAGGGTCACACATCTAGTAAGCAGGCTTATTTTTTTTTTTTTAAGATTTAACTGTAAATGACCTAGACAATGGTGAATGGTAGGAGAAACTCTGATTTGGCTCCCCCTCTGGATAACTGTCCTGAGGTTTTATGTCTCCAGACTAGAAATGAATGCGTCTATCCAGCTGGGCTCTGGGCTCCACACAAAAACTCTGTTAATTCCTCTTGTAGATCTCCAAGAATCACGTTTCTGTAGCAGCTCATTAAATGTCCAATTAGTCCCAGTCTAATCACTTGGATTCCCCAAAATGCCTTTATCCTGACTGTACTTGTCATGTATATGGAACATGTTAAAACTTCCCCCGAAGTTACCAGATTCCTAAACTATCTGCAATTTACTCATTATGATTCAGCCTCCCATTGCCAAGGTCACCCTGCTCCAAGGCTGATGGCTTAAAGTATGGCTCAAACGGTCAGCTTCAGGGTGGAAGCTGTCAATGAAGCTTTCCAAGAAGCTCACCTTCTTGAGTTAGACCTTGAAATGTTTCATACCCCGAAAGAAATCAATTCTTGTTACCATTATTATTGCTTTATTATTCATTAACCAATAGTAATAGGATAACAATGGAAACAAGTTTAGGATAAATAACTCCTTTCTCCAAATTAATTCTCTCTCTCTCTCTCTCCTCTCATTCTTTTTCTTTCTTTTCCTCTGCTCTCATTATCTTTCATTCTTTCATTCTCTCTCTCCTCTCATTCTTTTTCTTTCTTTTCCTCTGCTCTCATTATCTTTCATTCTCTCTCCTCTCATTCTTTTTCTCTTTTCCTCTGCTCTCATTATCTTTCATTCTCTTGCTTTTTCTTTCTCATTCACTCCTTCCTCTCTCCTTCTGTTCCTTCTGTTTTTCATACACACACACACACACACACACACACACACACACACACACAGAACATACTTCCCATAGATCATTTCTTCCCTGTGGATACTCTGTTCAGTGGTACAAAAAGTGGTATGAAAACAGGCCAAGGGTTGAAGGCAGGGAGTGAGGACACAGACTAGGAGATTGACTGAGATTCCGTAGTTTTGTCCTCACTCTCATGCTTCTTTTAGATCACCAACTTCTCTATGCTCAGTGTGCTTGTGGTTTCATCTTCTTCATTTGACCCAAAATATCCAGGCAAGTCAAGCATCCTTTGCTCTAGCTCAGTAAGGCCAAAAGAAGTATTGTCATAGAAAGCATATTCTGGGTGTGCTGGGAAGCTCTGACACTTGTCTCTTCTGTACTGGGAGGGACTCAAAGGGCTGACCCTCTGGTAGCTATCCTTGGGGACAGTTGGGGAGGGCTGTTTCCTTGAAATGCTCTTGTGACTCGGGGATGGTCCCCTCCTGTGTCTGTGGGATTCAGCTCTCTCTGTGCCATTGACCAGTCCTGCTAGACGGTCATTGATCAAGTCAGGTTTCCTAGCTGGAAGCCCCATGGGGTGGGACTTGGGGAGAGGGCTAAATGGCTCATTGGCCATCTCAGTCCCCCGGGGATGCTCCAGCTTCTCAGGACATGGGTAGCCTCCCCGAGACCGAGCCCGAAATCTATCTTCTCCATGGTCCCAGGTTCGTGTCCTGGAATTATAGGCTGGAGCTTGTCGTGGAGTCAGAGTGGACATGCTCCTTTCCCTGAAGGGCCTGACTTGTTTGGCTTCATGGAAACTTGCAGTTCTCCTGAAATGGGAGTGCCGGGGATAGCTCCTTTCAGACTGGCCCCCTTTGCTGCCCACGTATTTCAGCTGTGATCTGCGAATGAGGGTCTGGCTGGGGCTCAGCGCAGGATTGGCCAGAGATGCATTAAAATCCAGCCTGGAGTGAGGCCTTTCCCCAGGGCTGATGGACGGTTGGTCCAAAAAAGGGGATTTGATTCTGAATTTGTTCACTGTGGCTTCTTCTGGGCTTTCTGGGTCTAAGGCAGCACTGGTGGCACCCTCCACAACCGTGTCAGTGAGAGGACTCTGAGACACATGGTACACTTTGGTCGTTTCCGTCAGACCCTTCTTTTTCATCTCCTTCAGCTGCTTTTGTGCGAGGCGGTAGCTAAAAAGAGGGGGGATTATCTTCTGGGCATTGGACTGAAAACTCTCACTGCCAGAGACTTCTTCCTCCGGAGTCAGCTGCACACTCCTCCGGTAGGTCAAAGGGATATTGATCTCTGCAGGGTTCCCCAAGGGTCCTTCACCCCCATCAGAGAAGCTGCCCCTCTGCTCACTCAGCTGACAGATGTTCTCTTCATCTGAGTTCTTCCGGAAGTTGGGGGAGTGGATTGAGTTGTGGCGTGCCGGGGCGCTGCACTTGGGAGCCCGGCCAAGCTTCCTCCACAGGGTAATGAGGACAGTGGCAATGATTATGAACAAGCACAGAGAGATCCCAGTAACAGTCACGATGTTATTAGCTTTCAGGGGGCTCTTGGGTTGGACAGGAGATGGGCTGGAAGGTTGGAAGGCTGAAAAATTAAAAAAAAAAATTAAGCTTTATTCACCAACGCTCTAAGTGACTGAGATTTTGATTAAATATCTGACAGCTAAGAAAGAAGTCAAATTGATATGTGAGAAATAATTATTAATAATCGACATCTTGGGAAGGTTCAGTACTCCCCTCTTCTTTCTAAGTCCTTCAGGTTTATTCTGAAAGATTTTACTAATAAGATTTAGACTCACTTTCTTGCATTACACCACACCTAGGTAGAAACTATTGTGTTCCAATCAACTTGGGTGGCCTTTTTTTTTGGTGAGGCAATTGGGGTTAAGTGACTTGCCCAGGGTCACACAGCTAGTAAGTGTCAAGTATCTGAATCCAGATTTGAACTCAGGTCCTCCTGACTCCAGGGTCAGTGCTCTATCCTCTAATGTCTTTTTTTGTTTGTTTTTTTGTGAGGCAATGGAGGTTAAGTGACTTGCCCAGGGTCACACACAGCTACTTAAGTGTCAAGTGTCTGAGGCCGGATTTTAACTCAGGTCCTCCTGAATCCAGGGCGGGTGCTTTATCCACTGCGCCACCTAGCTGCCCCCTCTAAATGTCTTTTTTTTTTTTAATAGAATTTTATTTTCCAAAATATATGTAAAAACTAACTTTTAACATCAATTTTTTAAAAACTTTGTGTTCCAACTTCTCTTCCCCCCCACCTCCATTCGCACCCCCCACCCACAAGAACTCAAGCAACTGACAAAGATTTTAGTGAGCTAAGTCAAGTATCCCAAGACTTCATTTTAATATAGCCCACCTTCAGTCATGTCAACCTATTAGATTTGATTGCTATTAACCAATAAGATTTGATTGCTATATGATGGACCACCATTTGAAGAGTATATAAACTGTGAGTCCACTGCCATTTTAGTCTTTGATCTGAGAGAGACTTCCATTGACCATCTTTTTATTAATAACCTGCCTTCCTTATTAATAAAATTATTAAATCACCCAGAAACTATGTCTCGTATTTTTATTCATCACAGATACAAACCAGGGTTCTTGGAATCGGCAATTGTTCCTATATGGATAATTCAACCTAAAAGTCCATCACTAAAGGAGAAGTTTATTTCAAAGACAAAGTGTCCCATAGACTGATCACATGATTACCAGAATAATGAAATAAGATAGGATGCCATGATAAGGACGCTGGGCTAGCATCTCTGCTTAGAAACCAGGATTTCTGCTCTTCCTACAGCACAAATCAAAAGAGAATAAGTGCTTGTTAAGCACTTAGTACAATGCCAGGCACATACCAGGAACTCAATATATGTTTGATCCTTTCCCCCTTCCCCTGAGAATAGCTTTTTAGGATGCCATTTTGAGATAAAAAATAAGGTTACCCAAATCAAATTTAAAACGGGAAGTGACAATGTCACAATTTCTCTCTCAGGTGGTTTTACTCAACTGTTTTTAGAGAATTTATTTTATAGGGGATGTTTTGGGGCACTTTTGTTCTCCTTTGATTCTTCTCATTTTTAAAATCTTTGTCAACTTTTCCCTTACTTCTGGTTCCCAACTTTGGAGACAGTGAAAATAAGGATGACTCTGGATTGAGAAGAACTAGCTTTAGCCCTTTTACCTGTGTGACCTTGGGCAGGTTAGATCACTTCCTTGCACCTCATTTTCCTCATTGGGACGAAACTAGACTATATGGCATCTGAGGTCCCCTGCAGCGATAAGTCTTAGTGATCTTAGGGTCTCTATTCCATTAAGCTGTCTGCCCCAGCTATCATAATCAAAACATTCTTTATCAATAAAAGGGAAGTAATCAATATTCCACTAGATGGGGCACTGATACAGCAGCCCTAAGCTGGCACAATCTCTTGCTGAACTAGACCAGCCAGTCAGTCAATCAACAAGTAGTTATTAGGTACTTACTATGAGCCAGGCATTGTGCTAAGTGGCCAAAAGAACATTCAGAACCAATGGAGTCAGGCTGCAGTGAGAAATATTATTTTAAAAGCTAAACAAAACTTTAAACCCCTAACCAAATGTTGATAGCTTAATAACACTTTTTTTTTTCCCTGAATGGTCACACTTTAGGATTATTGATTCTTCAGGATGTAGATTTCTTGAGGGCAGGGACTATCTCACTTTTGCATTTGAATCCCCGGTGCCTGGAACAGTGCTAACACATAAAAGGTGGTTTATAAATGTTTGCTGCTAGGTTAGTTGTACAGCAAATTCAGTGAAACTTGTGGCAAATGTATGACTTAGCTAGTTGTGTCCTCTTTTGAGTCAGAGACCTGGGATCAGACTCTGTCTTTGTCACTCATTAACCTTGGGCCTCAGCATCTCTTAGCTGCTTCATCTGTAAAGCTGAGGGCAATTGGATGAAATTATTTCCAAAGTCCTTTCCAACTTAAATCTATAAGACAACTTCCTTACAACCTATAGCTTGAAACTTTCCTGAAAACATTGTCATAGCCCATCTGTGGCTTACATTGGCTATAGCCGGGCAATAAGCATTTATTAGGTGACTACTATGTTCCAGGCATGATGATAAATGCTATGGATACCTAGGAAAAAAGATAATCTCTGCCCTCAAGGAGTTTACAGTCTAATGGAGGAGACAAGAAGCAAATAAATATAAGCAAGCTATGTATAAGATAAATAGGACATAATGGAAGAAAGGCACTAGAATTAAGAAAGATGGGGTGGAATTTTAGTTGGGGCTTGAAGTATATAGGAGATTGTTTGATGATCTGTGATGGATGGCCTGGGCATTGGTGTGTCCATTTCTAAAGCAGAGGAGTAAGGTAGGCAGGGAAAAAAATGTTTTCCAAAGGACTTCTGAGCTTTTTTGTCCATCTCAGAATTCAACAACAAAGGGCCTTAGTGCCAGAAATAATCTATAGCATTTGTCCTTCACACCCATTATAAATTACTATTATTATTTTTTTAGAGAGGCAATTGGGGTTAAGTGACTTGCCTAGGGTCACACAGCTAGTAAGTGTTAAGTGTCTGAGGCCAGATTTGAACTCAGGTACTCCTGACTCCAGGGCTGGTGCTCTATCTACTGTGTCATCTAGCTGCCCCACACCCATTATAAATTTAAAAATGTGTATGTAGTTACTACCTCTGGATGCAGGAGGATATTCCATTTCCTTTTCTTTTTTTTTTTTTTTTCGGGGCAATGGGGGTTAAGTGACTTGCCCAAGGTCACACAGCTAGTAAGTGTCAAATGTCTGAGGCCGAATTTGAACTCAGGAACTCCTGAATCCAGGGCCGGTGCTTTATCCACTGCGCCACCTAGCCGCCCCTGATATTCCATTTCCTAAAAGAAGATTGTGAATATAGAGAAGATACCCCAGACATGGTTGCAAGTCTATGCATTACAGTGCAAATACCAGGTGGGAGACAGGACTGAGTGTTGTAGGCTGCGCATAATGTTGGATTTGATTGATGCATTGGTTAGTTTTGCTTAGCTGGGTTTTGTAAAGTGCTTAGCAGAGTGCCTGGCCCATAGTAAGTCCTATAATGTTAGCTATTATTGTTGTTGTTGTTGTTGTTGCTAATAATAATAAATTTAAAAGTATAAATATAAAGTCTGAAATGTAGAGCTACCTTTAAAAGTTAGTTGTGTATTGCAAAGCCCTGAGTAGGGATACATCAAAAGAATGGGATATCCCAGAATAAGATAAGGGGAACTTTAGTGAGGCCAGGTGGCACCTGGGTGAAGAGCTGTGGAGATTTAAGGCAACTCATAAAGAAAAATCAAGGGAAGAGAGTCTGTATCATACAAGAGAAAGAAGGTAGAGGGAGGCACACAAAGGTCATGAAAAAAGACCAAGAAGGGAAGACACAGGGAGGAGAGCTAAAATGTTGGATCCAAAGTGCTTAATGGGAAACATGACCTGTTAGAGATGCCTGTAACAGAAAAAAAAGAGGAAATACAAAAGAACAGTATACATACAGTGATTGAATGAGGAGAGCAGGGCCTATGTCACAGACTGGAAAGAGAAACTAGTGAAAGAATTTCCTAAAGTTAAAGACACCAAGGACAAGGAGACCAGTTGAGTCAGTGAGGAAAGTGGCTGTCAGGTCAGTAAAGTTTTGGAGAAAGGCCGGGTGAAAGCTAGAAAGAACAGGAAAGAACTCTACTCCTTGAGACACAAGAGGGTCAGGCCAAAGGTGGTCCTTTGATCTAGAACTAGAGAATAGAATCACAGTGGTTCTGAAAGGATGAACTATAAAACCAAGGGCCTAAAGGAGAAGTTTATAGACTAAAAAGGAATGACAAAGAGGAACACTTGGAAGGGACTACTTAGATCTGATGCAAACTAAGCAAAGTTAACTGAGAAATATGTATTTGAAACTTCTTATTACCAGCAAAATATTTACTTGGTACCTATTGATTTCCATTTCTGAAATTTTCTCATATTAAGTTGAGTTGTACTCTTAAACTCTGTGAGGATGTATATGTGCTGAATTGCAGGATACAAGATAGAAAAGAAGACAGCAGCACAAAGAGGAACATTCTGATGAGGAGGGAAAGGGAGAATGTTTTTTAAAAGAGATAAGTGTGACTGCATAGAGAATCCCCCAACCAACTTATGTTTATGATTTTTTTTTAGCAGGGCAATGAGGGTTAAGTGACTTGCCCAGGGTCACACAGCAAATAAGTGACTAAGGACAGAGTTGAACTCAGGAAGATGAATCTTCCTGACACTCTATCCACTGTGCCACCTAGCTACCCTGCAGAGATAAATAACAGGAGATAAATCCAAAAGTGTGGCATTGTCCAGCAAGAGTAATGTCAAAAGTATTAAATCTGAGAATGAGCTAAGGCTGGTGAGGAAGGAAAAGAGGCCTGTTTTTAAGCTGTCTCAGAAAAAGGAGAAAGATAGAAGGCACAAGACTTCTATTCAAAGTCGATGGCACCATAGCAAATGAAGGAACTGCTTGAAGCTTATTTTCTCTAATATTCTATTTTTTGTTTTTCAGGGCAATGAGAGTTAAGTGACTTGCCCAGGGTCAAACAGCTAGTAAGTGTCAAGTGTCTGAGGCCAGATTTGAACTAAGATCCTCCTGAATGCAGGGCCAGTGCTCTATCCCCTGTGCCACCTAGCTGCCCCTGCTTGAAGCTTATTTTACTTGTTTTCTCTGCCGAGAAGATTGGTCTTTGGACCACAAGAGACAAAAGAAAAATGGCTATTAGGAAGCTGATAACCAAGACAAATAAGGTGAGGTAGGAGAGTGTCTAGTCCCTCTTGTCACTTGCTCCAGATGAGCTATATTCTTGGGTGCTCAAAGGATGTGATCTTTAAAAGAATTTAGAGAACTGGAAGGGAGAGGCAGCATGGCAGAAGCCCTAATGATGTCCTGATTTTCAAAAATACAAGGAGGTGAGCCTGACTTCGATTATTGACAAGATTCTAGAATCTACCAGGATATTTAGCAAACATTTCAAGAAGAAAGCAGTGACCACAAAAGATCAGCATGGATTCCTCAAGAGCAGATCACGCGGACCTGTTGGGACTGATATGCGGTGAAGTAAGCAAAACCAGAAGAGCAATACACACAGTGGCTATAATAACATCAATGAAAACAACCCTGAAAGGCAGCCAAACTCTGACTAATTGTAAGGACCAATTTTGGCCCCAGAGAAAAGACCATGAAACTTTCTTCCCTCATCTTGGTAGAAAGGTGGAGAACAATGGATACATAATGTCACATACGTTAGTAGATGACAGGACTACGTTGGCTGCATTTACTTAACTGTTCTCTTTTGTCACAAGACAGGGTTCAGTAATGGTGTAAGGGGGGAAGATGGGGATATTGGGAAATTCTGTGATGGACATTAATAAAACTTAAGAAGGTGGGTTGGGATGGTTAGAGAATCTAGAGAGTTGGGAAAAGGTCAGGACACAGGAGTTTGGCCTTCAATGTAAGAAATAGTCTCTCTTCTTAGCTTTGTTGCAGAAAAAGAGGGAATTTAAGATGATTTGCCTAGAGACAAGATGGGGTGCTTTGCCCTGTTTTGTGACGCGGTGGTGGTCTTGACTCTCTACTCTGGTTTATGTATCTCTTTACCACTATATTCAGACTAGTGACATGAAGGAGTAGGGGGGAAAATCTTCCAAAGAACTACAACAAAAATCCCCAGGAAAAAAGATTTGTCATGCTTTCCCTTCCACCCCTTTCCTTCTACCTACCACAGGGCAATCCTTCACATCTTTAATTCAATTACATCTCCTTGTCATTTCGCTCTCTTTTGTATCCTATACTCTTTGCTTGGCACCAGATTGGACAGATACTCTTCATAGCTGTGTGCCATATTAGATGACGGTGATTATGGACAATGTCACTAGGACCAGGTCTGTCTGATTGCCACTTCAGGTATTAGAATAGTTCAGGACAGGGCAGCTAGGTGGCACAGTGGATAAAGCACTGGCCCTGGATTCAGGAGGACCTGAATTCAAATCCAGCCTCAGACACTTAGCTGTGTGACCCTGGGCAAGTCACTTAACCCCCACTGCCCTGCAAAAAAATAGAAAAAAAAATAAAAACAAAAAAAGAATAGTTCAGGACACAGTGCTGCCTGGGCCTGATCTCTGTTCCCACCCGAGACCTCCATGAGTGCCATGCCCGGTGTGTTGGGCACACAGGAAGTATACCTACTAAAGCATTCCTCCAAAGAGCACAAGGAGGTGTCTGTGGATTTTCCAACACAGCCGGGCTTGGAAGGGGAGGAGGTGAGACAGATCCGCTGCCGATCTCGTACGCCATCACCACATGTTACGCTGCATGGGTTCCAGGCCTGCCATTGGCTCCATGCTTCTGTGAATACATAAGATCAAGTATGTGACACCCTGTCCGCTCAGTAAAGTTAAGAAGCTCCCCTTTACTGGGGAGAAGCATAAAGGGGGACTTATGAGGAAATTCTAATACTGTCACACTGGATCATAGATTTAGTCCCCCCCCACCCCCACCCCCTTAATTTTTTATATGAAGAAATTAAGACACAGAGAAGGCCAGGCCACACAAGGCAGAATTTGGATTTAAGTGCTCCTTACTCTGAGTCCAGAGTCCTATCTACTATATCACACTGCCTTCTGGGAAGACAAAAAAAGGCTACCATCTTGTTGACAAGTTCACTTTCAAACTATAAACAGGCAACACTGCAGTGCACTGACAGTGGGAATCAATTGACAAAAAAATTTGAAAAATCCAGCCATGAGTCCCTAGAGCCACCAAACCAGAACTCTCTTATAACACCTGTGGCCCATGGAAACAGACCAACACTGCCTACCAGAGCTTAGCCAATCCAGCCAGACCTTACTTCTGCTCATCAGCTTACAGAGAATCCCATAGCAACCCCCAGTGTTGGGTAGATGCACTCTTGAGCTAGCCAGGAGGTACTTTCTTTGGGATGAGTCATGGAACTTGAATTCTTGGCCCCTTCTGGTAATTAAAAGTCTCTGGGGACTTTCACAAGAGCTGGAGCATTTACAAACTAATTCCCTGGGCCGGCTCCAACTCAGGTGTGGTAATTATGTTCCATCCAGCATTTCAACAGAACCCAGCTTTGTGCTCTACCTACTGGGTATCACGGTGGGGCCAGAGAAGAACTGAAAATGTAGTTTTTCTTTTGTCGTTGTTGTTGTTGTTTTGGGATTTGGTCTCTATTTTGCCCAGGCTTGAAGTGCAATGGCCACCCACAAGTCCAGTGATCCCAGGATTGATCCCAGAATTGCTCCATTTCTGACCTGAGCTGGTTTGCCCCTACTTAGTCAGCCTGGTGGCTCCCTATTCTTGGGGGTCCACCATACTGGTTCTGGATTTAGAATGGGTCCCTACTGCAGCTCAGAGCTCCCAACTCAGGTGATCCATCAGCCTTCCCTCTCTCCCCCCCAGCAGCAGGGATTTCTGGAGTGTGCCCCTACACACCCAAGGAATGTGGTTTAGTGTTTTTTTTCCCCCTACAAAATCTCAGAATGAAAAGGGTCTTCAGAGGCAGTCTAGTCCAACCTGTAACCAAGCAGGAATTCCCTCTACGACATCCAGCCTTTGCTTGAGAGGAGAATTGACGCCCTCACTACCATTTTGGTATAGCCTTGATTGTTGGCAGTTTTTCCTCAGCTCAACCCTAAATATATCTCTTAGCAACTTCTACCCAGTGCTCCTGCTTCTATTCTTTGGGTCCAAACTGAACAAGTGCAATCCATATTCCACATAACTACCCGTCAAATAATTGAAGACAGCATTTGTGTACTCCTGGTGTCTTCTTTAGGCTCAACACCCTATGTTCCTTCTTTCCCAGGCCCCTAGGGATCCTAAGAGCTTTGGCATTATATCAATACTTGCCTTCAAAAGGTGACTAAAAATCCATTTCTTATGAAGTGTCTTGTATATAAAAGCTCTATGCAAGTTCAGTATCATATTACTGGTGTTCTATTATACTATATTATATACTATTATGCTATAATATATTATGCTATATTACATAATAATTACATTATATGATATGCTAATATATGCTATTACACTATACTTTTAAAATAATATACTATTATTGGCGTTTTCTTTCTTCTTTTTTTAAATCTTCAGAGAATAAATGCCGCTTCGGTGAAAGGTAAAGCGGAACCTCAGCCAACATATATTTGTCCTCTTGATACTTATGTGTTTTCAACTTTTGACTACAGAACAATAAAACGAATTCCATAAAAGCCATACACACAAAGCAGCCTGGTTAGTTTTTGGTCACGCCACTCTATACATATGTGTGAAACAAGTTGGGCTGGCTTTTTATACTCTGAACCAGCTGCAAAAGCAAAAGACTCATTTATATTATTTCTTTAATCTTTTAAAAACCGCATATAAATGCAGGAATCATTAAGTATGGGTCAGTTAACCCAGGTGATGCATTTTAAACTGAAAAGTAAGGATTCAATTAGCAGGTGCTTGCAAAATAAGAGGTTCCTATGCAGAATAATCCCTTCCTTCCCACTCCGATCCCCCCTCTTTCCACAGGAATATAAAATCATGAACTGGGCCTGGCAATAACATTTTTAAAGGGCGCACGTGGGGCAGCAAGGTGGCATAGTGAATAGAGCACTGTCCCTGGATTCAGGAGAACCTGAGTTCAAATCCGGCCTCAGACACTTTACACTTACTAGCTGTGTGACCCTGGGCAAGTCACTTAACCCCAATTGCCTCACCAATATTTTTTTTTTTTAAAAAACACTAAACAAAAGGGTGCACATAATCTGCCTGCAAATTGGGAAGTGCAGATTCCCTTCCACCCCCATACAATACAAAGGAATTAGTCTCAGAAAAGGTTTGATGCTATGATTTTTTTTTTTTTTGCTCCAGAGACCAGTAACATCTAAACAAGATATATTTATAAGACATTCTAATGGAAATGGGAAAGTCCTACTGAAAGGCTGTGATTATTATTTAGTACAATCTGAAGCTAGGGATAAAGAGTCCTTTTCTTTATCTACTGTGCCGGTTGTTAAGGAGTTCCCACATACATGTGCCTCTCTCAAGTAATAAATCCAGTCACAATCCGCGTCTCCTAGACTTGTGATGTTGTTTTTGGTTAACATGGGGAAGTCTTGTGGGAATACTAGTAATGGAAGAGTGTATGTGATGACAGAAGACAGAATGGCCAGAACCAGGTCTGATTCTCATTTTTAGACTTTTTCGGGGGGAAGGAGAATGGTTGTGATTATTCCTATACATCCACTGAGTGTGAACTGAATGAGAAACCCTCAGTTATGCCCTGAAGGAGCTTACAGCCTGGAGTGCCTAAGATGTATACAGAAAAGGAGGCACAGGCACACACACACACACACAATCATCCCATTACCAGAAGAATCTAAGAATTGGAGTCACTGCTGAGCTAGTGGTTTATGGAACACCTTTCGTCTACTGCTACGGAGGAGTGTGGTATCTGGGGAGAATTCAACTGAGATGCCATATTGACTGGCTGCCTAGAGCATTAGTTTATATTTTTAAAATAAATAAGGAAAAGGGCAGAAAAAAGAATTCAGTCCAGTTACCCTTGAACTTCTGGTTTAGTAAAAGGAAGCCTTAAAATTACTGTAAAAAATCTGTTCCTAGATCTACTGGGAATGAAAACTCATGGCTCAGTCATGTGGATTCTAAATTAATATTTATTTGCGAAGGTGGGCAATTTACGGTGCACAAAAGACTGTAAAATCCACTTAGTCTTTAGTTCTTTTTACCACTCCTAATTATGTAATTATGTTCTGTTTTATTTAAGGAGTTTGGTGGTATGCTGTGATGAAGATAACTGAACTCCAGGCAAAACATTATATAATAGAGTACTTGTATTCATTTTTTTTTAATATTGCTTCTAAGATCCAACTACCTTCACTATACTCCTACTCTGATATCTCATTATGATGTGAAGGTGACTTGTTTTTTGTTGGTTTTTAAATTTTGTCATTTATGCCTTTTGTTTTTTATACCACAGTTATTTCCCAACTAACCTGGTGCCTCTTTCTCTGCCTCCAAACACATATCAACCTTCCCTTGTAATAACTAATTACAGGTTTTTGGAAGCATGAGGGTAGTAGAAAGAATCTGACTCTAAAGTCAGAGGATCTGGGTTCAAATCTCCCTTCTGATGCTTTCTTTCTGTGTGACCTTCAACAAAAGACTTAACTTCTCTACTCCTTAGTCTTTAGAGTCCTTAGTCTCTACTCATTTTTCTCATCTGTAAAATGAAGGGATTGAATTAAAAGGCCTCTGAGCTTCCTTCCAGTTAAAGATCTATGCCAACTGGAAGGTCTTTTTTCATTCAAGTATAGATCTGGTGATGTAATAGATGCCTGTCATCTGACTACAATCCTAGCTAAGTACAAAGGGCGTTAATCACCAAAAGACCAACCACCAGGTAAAGAATTTTTGTTTGTAGGAAGTAATAAAGATCATCCACTAAGGCACAGAAGGACTATGACCTCGGAAGGAACAAGCCCATTTGATAAAATCACTGATACATTGAAGTCTTGGATCTACAAGAAGAAAACATCCAATTAAAATGGCTGCATTTTTCTAAATTATGATGGGAATTAGGCATGGCCTTTTCAGATAAGGGAAAAGAGAGATCAATAAAGCTTAGCAAGACGTGCCGAGAATGAAGATTCAGCTCTGAGTTTCAATCCCAGCTCTGCCACAGACTTTCCAAAGTAAATCACTTTTAGTGGAGCTTCTTGACTATTTATTCAATCTCCCTGCCTTCCAAAATAAGGAGAATAATAATGCAAATTGGGTTCCTGGAAGGAATAAATGATAAAATGGATATGCCACACTTAGAAATTTAAGGAATGCTAAGCAATAAAGCCAACTACTGGGAAAGTGCCAGTTCAAGACATTATGAGAAATAAAAGAGATTGCAATACCAACCTATAGTTCTCTGGATCACCATGCACTCCTCCCTCGAGGAAAAATGGGTTTTGCTTGAAAAGCTGAACTCAAAACAGTATTTATTTTTCCCCATGGCAAACAAAGTACAGTTAAATGCTGTTTTGCTGGCCCCTAGAGGCACGATGTTTTCAGCCAACCAAGTAGGTCTTTCCCCAGAATGTCTGGGAGTGTCCTTATATACAACGACCGATCCTTGGGCAAAAGTACATGGAGGGGGCACAATCATCACATCCACCAAGGACTCGCACGTTAGTTCTGGCAATGTCACCAGCTGGTAGCCGAATCTTCGGACCAAGTCAACGGGTCCTATTGAGGTAATGACGGATTCAGTATCATGCAGTTTCAGTAACACAGTGGCAAAGGCTTGTGAGCCAATGGGAGCACAGTCAAAGTCTACCCACTGAACTGGAGCAAGGCTAATCCTTTTGCTAATTCTTATTTCCAGCGGTTGACTGCTTTCTTTCAGCTCCGAAATGCTGTTGGTAAAGATGATTTCTACCAAAATGTCAGGTCTGTCCATAGTGAAAGTGCACAGCGGCTGATTTGTAAAAAGTCCCACCTGCAAGGTGCCTCCTGTTGCCTTTGATGTCTGATTGAAATCAATGTGGAACACAGGCCATTCCACCTTCAGAAAGGCATGCTTCTCCTGCAAGGGGACTCCGGTGCTATTGTCCATTTTTGCTGGACTTGGTACGAACCAATAGTCACCAGCCTCCCTGAAATAGAAACACTCAAACTCCAGTGTGCCTTGGGACTGGTTGGTCAGGAGGTATTTGGTGGTGATGGTCTGATTTTTGCTGGCATCCAGCAGCAGGACAGACACATTCCTCATTGTTGCATTATTTCCATCAGGATACTGGAAATCTACAGACACGGTGTTGTTGCTTAAAGCTACGTGACCTGGCTGCCCCAAGAGGAAGAACTCAGCTTCACCAAGGACTGAAAGGAAGCGACAAAGAAAGTGTTTAATAATCCAGATTGAATATTTACAGCTACCAGTACATGGGTGAGAAAGATAAATGGGAGAAAAATACTCACAATCATTTTAAGAGCTCTATTGTTTGATGACCTTCAGTCAACTTGATTCAGTTCAACTCTACAGATAATTGGCATCACAGGCTAAGCAAAGGGGAAAACGCACCAGCCAAAGCATGAAGATGTTCAGTGCAGATGCCGACACTGAGAGCTTAAACACTGTGGAATTGGATCAAAGGCTGGACTCTGGCCAGCTGATTTAGAGGCATCCAAAGAAGAAAAGGGCTGCCTTGGGAGGGAGGTCCACAGACTCTAACCATGAGATTCTCTGGTTTAACCTTTCTGTGCTCCCATTCCATTCAGTCTTTATTGGAAAAAACAATGAGATTATTGCATGCAATAAAGTAATCTCCCTTCATATGCATGTACATATATATGTATATATGTATGTATGTACATATGTAGAGACACACAAATACATAAGCATATGTGAAACAGGGGAAATAATTTAAAATTTTAGACGGAAAAAAGGCAAATATTATTTCTGGCACTAACCATCTTTGTTATTGTTCAGTTGTTTCAGTTGTGTCTGACTCCTCGTGGTCCTATTTGGGGTTTTCTTGGCAAAGATACTGGAGTGCTTTGCTATTTCCTTTTCCAGCTCATTTTATAGATGAGGGACTGAGGCAAATGGAGATAAGTAACTTATCTGGGGTCACACAGCTAGGAAGTATATGAGGCCAGATTGGAACTCAGGAAGATGAGTTTTCCTAACTTGAGGCCCATCACTCTATTCACTGTGCCATCTAGCTGATTACTCGGGCTTGGGATTTCTTGGGTAACCATAATTTATGTATAGGAAAGATATTTGTTTAAGTAATAAAACCATAGACTTTTGAGGTTTGAAAGGACAATAGAGGTTATTTAATCATTTTACAGATGAGAAAACTGAGGCCCAGTGGCATAGCTCAGGTCTCCTGCAAGTCTGTAAAGAATCAACTGTGTTAGTAGTAAATAACATTAGTAATGTACTGTTTGATAAACCCAAAGACTCGAGCTTCTGGGATAGGAACTCAGTATTTGACAAAAACTGCTGGGAAAACTGGAAGATAGTATGGCAGAAATTAGGCATAGACCAAAATCTTACACCTTATACTAAAATAAGGTCAAAATAGGTACATGATTTAAACATAAAAGATGATACCATAGGTAAATTAGGAGAGGAAGGAATAGTCTACTTTTCAGATCTTTGGAAAGGAGAACAATTTATGACCAAACAAGGGAGAGAGAATATTATGAAATACAAAATGGATGATTTTGATTACATTAAATTAAAAAGGTTTTGTACAAACAGAAGTAATGCATCCAAAATTAGAAGGGAGGCAGAAAGATGGGAAACAATTTTTATGGCCAGTACTTCTGATAAAGGCCTCATTTCTAAAATATATTGGGAACTAAATCAAATTTATAAGAATGCAAGTCATTCCCCAATTGAGAAATGGTCAAAGGATATGAACAGGCAGTCTTCTGATGAAGAAATCAAAGCTATCTATTGCCATATGAAAAAATGCTCTAGGGGCAGCTAGGTGGCGCAGTGGATAGAGCACTAGCCCTGGAGTCAGGAGTACCTGGGTTCAAATTCGGCCTCAGACACTTAACACTTACTAGCTGTGTGACCCTGGGCAAGCCACTTAACCCCAATTGCCTCACTAAAAAAAAAAAAAAATTCTCTAAATCACTATTGATTAGAGAAATGCAAATTAAAACAACTCTGAGGTACCACCTGACACCTATCATATTGGCTAATATGACAAAAAAGGAAAATAATAAATGTTGGAGAAGCTGTGGGAAAATTGGAACACTAATGATGGAGCTGTGAACTGATCCAACCATTCTGGAGAGCAATTTGGAATTATGCCCAAAGGGCGATAAAGCTGTGCATACCCTTTGACCCAGCAATACCACTTTTGGGTCTTTTGCCCAAAGAGATCATAAAAAGGGAAAAGGACCCACATGTACAAAAATATTTATAGCTGCTCTTTTTGTGGTGGCAAGGAATTGGAAATTGAGGGGCTGCCAATCAACTGAGGAATGGCTGAACAAGTTGTGGCATATGAATGTAATGGAATTCTATTGTGCTGTAAGAAACGATGAGCAGGCGGATTTCAGAGAAACCTGGAAGGACTTGCATGAACTGATGATGAGTGAGATGAGCAGAACCAGAAGAACATTGTACACAGTATCATCACCATTATGTGTTGATCAACTGTGATAGACTTGATTCTTCTCACCAATACAATGGTATAAGAAAATTCCAAAGGACTCATGATGGAAAAGGCTCTCCAAATCCAGAAAAAAGAAAAAGAACTGTGTAATATGGATGCAGATTGAACCATACTATTTCTTTTGTTTTTGGTGCTTTTGCTCTGATTCTTCTCTTATAACATGACTAATGCAGAAATATGTTTAATGTTATTGTATATATATAGATATAACCTATATCAGATTACCTGGTGTCTTGGGGAGGGGGAGAGGGAGGGAGAAAAATTTGAAATTAGAAATCTTATAAAAACAAATATTGAAAACTATCTCTACATGTAACTGAAAAATAATAAAATACTTTTATAATTTTTTTTAAAAAAAGAATCAACTGTGTTATATCACTGTAAATGAAAAGGAGAAAAAACTAAAATTGATTTGAAACTCAGTTTCCTGAATAGATGGTTCAAAGGATTCTGCTATGCTGGGAATTTTTGCCAGCAAAGAAACTAGCATCAGGCTAGCTGGATGTGGTGCTGAATTTTGGATGGGTATATAACGTTGGTGCTTTGTTCTGCCAGGCTAATAAAAGCGACATTTACAAAATCCAGTAAGGAATGAATGTGTACTGTGATGTTTTTAAGTATAAGTTAACTAATCTTCCCTCTGAAGATGTTGGTGACTTTATCGTAAACAGCCTTATTGTAAACAGGACAGATACACAGTCTCTCAAAGATTTAGTCATATCTTTTTTTTTTTAATCTAACTCGACTTGAAAGTAAATCGTAGAAAGAGAACCCACTGCCACAACACACAAGTATCCTTGTTTCTCTTTTGAAATGTATCCAAACACATATCACAGGAGACAAAATCTGGCTTGGTAACAATTAGCCGTAACCCTGCTGGGATGCGATTTCATTCTAGAAATGAGAACTCTACAGCTTCTAAAGAATACTTATTCTGTTCTAAAAGGTCCAGGCAGATGTATGAACTGATTTCTCATACTATTCAAATCATTCATAGGATGAAACAGGAAAACAGTGTGATTTTATGCCTTCAGTTTACCCTCCTTTTCTCATGTTCTTCATGTATTGTTTTCCAATTTGAAAAGTATTTTAAGATAGTTTGGGAGGGTTTGGGGGGTTTTGTTTTGGTTTTGTTTTGGGTTTTTTTGTGCTCATTTTTCTCCCAACTGTCTCATGATACTGTCCTTAGAAAATCAATGATGATGAAATGGCAAGGTGAAAAGTCAATCAAGCACATTATATCAATGAGTCAGTCAACTAGCATTTTAAAAATACCTATCATGTGCTAGGTACTGTGCTAAGCACTATTATTTTAAAGTAAAGCAGCCAGGTGGCAGGTGGTACAGTGGGATAGGATGCCAGCCCTGGTGGAGTCAAGAGTCATCTTCCTGAGTTCCCATTTGACTTCAGACACTTACTAGCCATGTGACCCTGGGCAAGTCACTTAAGCCTGTTTGCCTCAGTTTCTTCATGTATAAAATGAACCAGAGAAGGAAATGGCAAACCACTCCAGCATCTTTGCCAAGAAAACCCCAAATGGGGTCACAAAGAGTCAGATATGACTGAATAACAAACAACAACAAATCAGCTTTCTGATTTTAGTGTCAGTTGTCTCCTATTTCACACTTTTCCGTACTCCCAAAGGGGCTGATCTATTCTTAATTGTGACCCTCAAATGTGAAAAAAAAAAACCACTCCAAAATCAAGCCACCCAACAATCAGTCGTGAACACCTAACATCTGTGACTGTAACCTCTGGATGTACACAGTTGATCTTACTCAATGGGAATCAGCCTTTTACACTCTCAGGTTATGTGAAACATCACTATACAACATGCTAAATAGACTCTTGGTCATCATTTAATTGAAAATGATGAGAGGATAAAGTTGCATTGTTCTTTTATTTTAGGCAAGGCAACAATGGAGGGAAATCCTCCATTTGCCCGATGACGATAAAAGATTAAAAAGGAAAAAATGAAATTTTAAAAATTAAAAATTTTTTAAAAGGCTCAAAAGGGTGATAGGAGTAGATGGAACCTAAAAAGGGGGGGGTCCCAACAAATCACATTTATTCTGTCACTAACATTCAGGATGATTTACATTCTTCTCCCAATGGTAGCTCAATTATTTTTTGAACCAATTTTGAAATAAATTCCTCCTTTACTTTCAATTACTTAGACATTTACGTGGTATTTTGAAATCACCAAAAGAACCAAAAGAATCGTGGGGTTTTTTAAGTTGTTACTTCTCAAGTTGCAGACAAGTTTTCTCCTAAATGCCATGATCTCTCATGCTTCAAAAGGTTTCATCAATCAGTATAACTAAGCTTGTAAATTTTATATTTAAATCCTTTTTTAAAGTTTCATATGTATGTGCATGTTGTACTCACCATAGTCACAGAGTACCACTAATAGTAGATTTGAAAAGTCTTTCAACATTTGTTTCATTCTGATTAGCAGCACCCCAAGTCCTTGGACTCCTCATGTCCTTTCTCACACCCAAGTCACGTGTACTTTTCTCAAGAATACCTGCAATTACAACTTCAGAAAATGATAGCCTTAATGAGTACAGTTCATAAAGTTAAAGTCCCATGAACAGTCAAACATTCATTTTCTCTTAAATAAATGTGACTCCATTTCCTTCCTTTTATCTCATTATAAATAAGTCACCTATTTAAGAACTGTGGCACAATAGAGAGAGCAGGGCCTGGAGTCAGGAAGACTCATCTTCCTGAGTTCAAATCTAACCTTAGACACTTAATAGCTGTGTGATCCTAAGCAAGTCACTTTATCTTGTGTGCCTTAGTTTCTTCATCTATAAAATGAGCTGGAGAAGGAAATGACAAACCACTCTGATATCTCTGTCAAGAAAATCACAAATGGGGTCATGAAGAGTTGGGCACAACTGAAACAACTGAACAACAACAACTTAAGAACCTGGCAGAAAAACCTAGAAGATTATTGTTGTTTGTTCTTCATTTTCGAAGAAGACTGATGACATCGTGAGTGATATCTTGACTTGTGAGCTAACTGGATTTAAGTAAGGCAGAGTTGCACAGTCATCAGCCTCATTCTATCTTCCTGAGTTATAGAAGTCTAGTGGCAGGACCAGTCAAAATGACTGGTGTCAAATACTGGGGAGGTCAAGAAGGAAAACCAACTCCACTTCTTAATGGATTGTAAAAGTAAAACTCTAGTCTTATGTTTCTGGCCTCATACATTGGCCCATTAGAGCTGAATCAGTATTACATTTAATCTGCTACATAGTTTTTGCTGATAAAAAATAATGGCCAGAATTTTTTCATTTTGTAATGTTCTGTTTTCCCCCAATTATATATATATATATACATACATACATATATACATACACACACACACATATATATATATATATATATATTTTAGTGAGGCAATTGGGGTTAAGTGACTTGCCCAGGGTCACACAGCTAGTAAGTGTTAAGTATCTGAGGCCAGATTTGAACTCAGGTCCTCCTGACTCCAGGGCCAGTGCTCTATCCACTGTGCCACCTAGCTGCCCCCCCACCCAATTACATTTTAAAACAATTTTTTAGCTTTTAAAAAAAAATTGAGTTCAAATTCTATCCCTCCCTCTCCACCTCTTCCTGAGACAGTAAGCAATCTGATATAATTTATACATGTGCAAATCATGTCAAATATTTCCATATTAATCATTTTGTATGAGAAGACTTGAGTATGAAAGAAAAAAGGAAGGAAGGAAGGGAAAAATAGCCTGCTTCAGGCTGTATTCAGATAGTGTCAGTTCCTTCTCTGAAGATTGATAGTATACTTCATCATGAGTCCTTTGGAACTGTCTTGGATCATTGTATTGCTGGGATTAGCTAAATTATTCACAGTTCTTCATCATACTGTAAGGGCTAAAATTCTAGCTATACTGTCTAAAATATCTAATGAGTGGTCGCCAATAAATTATAAGCTTTAGCAAGAGTTAGACTTTTAAGCATTTATTAAGGAGAATAAGAATTTGGTAAAGAAAGAGAGAAAGGCCTACATTCATCTATCTATTAAAGGGAGAGTGCATTTTTAGCTCCCTTCTCCACCAGAGTCCTCAAGAAAGAGAGTCAGAGTGCCAGGCTCCCCCTTCTTCCTCCCACAAGCAAATGTCACTTCCTGATGCCAAAGAAAAGATGCATGGTCTTGCCCTCAGAGACCTTCACCTCATGGTGGAGCTTTTCTACAGTAAGTCTCCAGCAGGTGGCATCATTCCAATCGTTACAATACAATGTTGCTGTTACTGTGTACAATGTTCTCCTGGTTCTGCTCACTTCACTTTGCATCAGTTTATGTAAGTCTTTCTAGGTTTTTCTGAAATCTGCCTGGTCATCATTTCTTATAGCAGAGTAATATTCCATCACATTCATATATCACAGCTTGTTTAGCCATTCCCCAATTGATGGGTATCCTCTTGATTTCCATTTCTTAGCCACAGCCACCACAACAAGAACTGAATAGCCAACATTTATAAAGCAATAGAAAGTTTGTAAAGCAAAAATAAGAAGAAGAAGAAAAAGAAAAAGAAAGAAAATTTGCAAAGCACTTTGCATATACTATCCCATTTAATCTTCACAATAGTCCTCTGTGAGGTAGTTGCTATTATTAGCTCCATTTTACAGAAGAAGAAACTGAGGCTGAGGGCAAATGACTTGCCCAGGCTAGCTAAGTGTCTGAGGCAGGATTCAAACCAAACTGAACCATAGCTACTGATTTTTTGGATAAAATAACAATTTTACAAATAATTATTAAGCTAGATTGTTAGTTTATTTTGAGGAGCATTTGGATCTCTTGTCTTTTTCTTGCCCTTGGTGCTTTACACATAGACTTGCAATCTGGGTTTGGTACAGGAATGGATGACATTTTTGTAGTTCCAAACAACCAGACTTCTTTAAGGTGATATAATCTAAAGAAGGAACAAATGAATAGCAATTATTTTATAATCTAAAAATGAAATATATTTACTGGTTTTTCTTTTGTCAGTTGCTGTTACTGAAGCATAACAGTAGATGGATGATTCATGCACTATCCATCCATCCATCCATTCATTCATTTGTTCATTCATTTGTTTATCTATTTATCTGTTTATTTATTTATTTTGCCGACCACCTGGGAAAGCAGGTAAAGTCTGGGCTACCTGTGGCTCAGAATGATCTGAATGAGAAGCTGTCTTTCTAGAATCAGATCAGACTATTTGACTGTAGCATAAGATCTAAGGTGTTTGGGGGTCCATAACTTCTGAGAAAAAAAAATCTGCCTTTTGGCCTGTTAATTATACATATGTATATAATACACATATTATATGCATGTAATACATATTATATACATATATATTGTACATGTGTGTATATATTTATAAAAATATTTATAGGTTGGTTTTTAAAGTTCCCCATTATTAGCACTTGACATTTTAAAAATGTATTTGTATATTTTTGTAAAAAACATTTATAGGTTGGTTTTAAAGTTTCCCATTATTAGCACTTGACATTGAAATATATATGTATATATATGCATTTGACATTGAAATACATATACATATATATGTAAAAAACCTTTAAAGGTTGGTTTTAAAGCCCCCACCCATTATTAGCACTTGACATTTAAATATATATGTATGTGTGTGTATTTGTTAAAACACTTATAAGCTGGTTTTAAAGCCCCCTATTATTAGCACTTGATATTTAAAATATATATGTATGTATATAATACATAAGTATCTTTCATAGCTCCTAGAGCCAAGAAACACTTCAATCTCCAAAATGATATGTAAATCCAGTTTTTCTCAGGAATGGATTACTCCCTATTTTAGGGGAAAAAAGAGATATTGACATCAAAATTTATCTTTTTCATTGAACAATAGTGGGTTAAAAGAAAACCCAGATATTTTCCAGCACTCAAAGTAGCAGAAATTTGGATGGGCAATTAGAGCGAAATAAAAGCTCTCCTAGCCAGAACAGTGGAATCCTCCACAGAATTGCTCCCCTTCACATCTGAAACATGGATGGGGCAACATTGCCACAGGATGCAGATGGGACCTTCACAGAAAGCATCATTACGATCATGTGCCAGGATAAGGCTTCATGGATTAAGATGATGTGTATCTGATATTCAACAAGGTGGATTGGGGAAAATCATCCAATTCCCAAAAGTTGTGCAGTTTTGCTAGAAACCTCCAGTTTCCTAGTCAAGACCATTTAAAAAGAATGCCCTGATGGATTGAATGCTGGTGACTGTGATGACAGCAGATGACCAACCTGCTCACCTCTTCATATGATGTAAGTCTTTCTGAGGCTTGTAGTTTATGCCTATCACGTGGTATAACCTGGAGAAATTCCAGTCAGAGCCTCTGTGATATATACAAAAGAGAAGGAGTATGTTCAGGCTTCTAGAAGTAAATGTGGAAATTCTGCTAACTAGAACACCAACCAAAAACTAATAGGACATCGGAAAAAAAGAAAGGACTATTAAGAGGAAGAAAAGAAGTTTGCTGATTGCTTTTTCTCATTCATTTCCTTTTTAGCTCATTCTTACTGCATTTCTTCTAACTTACTGTATATACCCACCACTGTGCCATTTTTGAATGTTTAAATTTCTTTTAAGGAAAAGGGAATGTTGTTATGTATACTATTTGTATAAATATACACTCACATTTACAGAAAAAGTAATTCCAAATGTATATGTTGGGAATGGGGAAAGAAGCTGTTTGTAAATACTCTGACTGGCCAAAGTATCAAGCCAAAAAAAAAAATCTGCTTGGACCAAAAGTAAAAGTTAGAGACCCCACAGGCTTCTAACTGGGGGGAAGAAACTAATCCTTGAGTAGTTTCCACAATACAAATGTAAATAATGTGACCTTTTCAGTGACATCTACAACAGAGGAAAAAATTATTTTTGCCCCTTCTGAAAAGAAACACTTAAATTGGCAGAATTGGAGAAAAAGTCTAATTCCAGAGATGGAAGTCTAAATCCAATGTTTCCACAGGATTATGCTCATCCTCATCCTCATCCACACTGGTGATGTCATCAATATAGGGAACTCCCTGTTTAGGAACTCCTTCTACCGTTGCAGATCAGCACCTCCTAGTAACTTATTATAGAACTTTGGAGAGGGGTGAGAAGGGATGGGGAACTAGAAGATTTTAAGAAAGTTGCCCCATAGAGTCTTACTTGATGGAGGTCTTATTTCATGCTCTGTATGGTCAAATTTGGTTTGCTTTCCATGTGCTGTCCTTCATTTAAGAGCATTCCTGGTGGACAGGTTTGTATACCTGCTCTGTATAAGGCCAGTTCACCTTTACTCCATGTCCTAAAGGTTGTTGTTAAGTTGTGTCCAGCTCTTTGTAACTCCATGAACTGTAGCATGCCAATGCTGCCCATGGAGTTTTCTTGGCAAAGATACTGGAGTGGCTTGACATTTCCTTCTCCAGTGGATTAAGGCAAACAGAGGTTAAGTGACTTGCCCAGGGTCACATCAGTGTCTGAGGCTGAATTTGAAGTCAGGTCTTCCTGATTCTAGGCCCAGTGCTCTACACAGCAAGCCATCCAACCCCCTCACTCTTAAGGTACACAAGGCAAATCTACATTTTAGGGGTGATCCTTTGCTATATGTCTTCTAAAATGTTTATCCATTATCACAAGGTTCTCTTAAAATCACTTTCATCTGCCTTCCACATAGTGCTTAACATAGGCTGAAGTTCTTATATAGCCATTCAATGCTTTATGTCCCAAAGATGTTTCCTTTTTCAGTATTCAGAGCTCTAGGATTCCATCTGTTTGGGTAATCCCTGGGCTGATTGATAAAGCTCCACTTTGGTAGAGAAAGTCTTCATGAGTTGTGAACAAATAAGTTCATCACCTGGTGATGAATCACTCCAAATGGAGCTAGCGTGGTCCTCAGAGAACAAACCAGTAGTCTGTCCATACCTTCCTACTTTGATAAAAGCCTCACAAAGTTTGGACCTATCTGGCATAGCCTACCTAGGAGAACCCAAGGTTACCTGCACAACATAACACCAGACTAGGGGAGGTCACCTAGTATTAAATTCTCTCAACGTCTCCACAGGATTATGCTCATCCTCATCCCCATCCACACTGGTGATTTCACCAATATAGGGAACTCCCTGTTTAGGAACTCCTTATACCGTTGCAGATCAGCACCTCCTAGTAACATTATAGAACTTCGAAGAGGTGTGAGAAGAGATGGGGAACTAGAAGATTTTAAGTGTGACTTGCTAGTGATCAAAAGCCTAGTATGTATCAGAACAGAACCTGAATGGAAGTCATCCGACCCCACTACCCTATATTGCCCCTTACAAGACACAATTTTAAATCTCAGCTACGAAAGTTGGATAACTACATAGAGTTTGGGTATTTCTGATTTCAACCAAGGTCTACTGCCCGTTGCACATGCCAAAGAGAATGTGGAGGTAGAATCTTATGCACTTGTTCGTGCGTATGTGGTGTGTGTGTGTGTGTGTGTGTGTGTGTGTGTGTGTGTGTGTGTGTGTTTGTGTAAGATATGTCCTCTTCCAGGAAAAGGCACATGGGAAGATAAAGAGAATGGGAACGGGGCAGCAGGGAAAGGAAAGAAAAAAAGGGGAAAATCATCAAGATAAAAACCTCACTTGAAGTTTTTGATGTGCAAATTCGCTTTTGGAGGAAAAGGCAGCTGTGATTCAGATAAAATTTCTGAACGCAGCAAGGAAGTTCCAGTAAATCCACACGTAACCAGGTGGGCACCACGCACCCCAACGCGAAAGCGCACAACTCCCCAAGTGCCAGGAGGCTGAGAGCTACGCTTGCACTGGATTACTTCATAGAAAAAGGCAGGCAGACAGCCAGGACTCTTACCTCCACAAACTGCAACCTTTCAGTACTCTGCTGGGATGTCTGGGCTCTTCTCCTGGGCAAAAGCGCTTGGTGTTCTTAGCCAGGGCGACCTGAGAGCAGACACTGAAGCCAACCCCGCTTGCTCCGCCTGGAGGGACGTCTTGGCCCTGCGGCTGCCCCCGGAGCATCTGGGAGTCAGTCCTTCCTCCCTCCGCACCTCCCCGAGCTCAAGCTAACTGGGTAGCCAGCAAACAGGAAAGAGGAGAGCGAGGAACGCCCTGCCCTGTTCAGCCCCGGCCCGGCCCGGCCGGCACGCCCCGCCCGCAGACTGCCCTCGGCAGCTGGCTGCCGTGGGTGGGAGGAAAGGAGAGAGGGAGAGGGCGGGCGCGCAAAATAGGGAAGCTTCATGTGTGTGTTTCTTTTTTTTTTTTTCTGCTGTGCATCGTATCCTTTCCTCCTCCCACCCCCTTGCCCTGCAGGAAACTGGACAGGAAATATACAGGACCGTAGAGAATTCTGCCTCCTGTCTCCCCACCTCCCAGACGTACTGAGCAGCCAAGCCCAAAGTCAGCACTTTACCCTTCTTCAGTTAAGGGCACTCCCCGAGTCGAGTCGGAGCCAGAAGCCTTAGACTTGACCCCACTCTATCCATCCCTGGGAGTTTCAATCGGAGTCAGCAGTGATCCATCAAGACCTTTGCGAATTCTAACAATTACCTCTCTCCATAAAACTTTTTCTTTTTTTAAGACGGGAAAGTAAATCTAGCGGGAGTGTTTTTTTCTCTTGTTGAGTGGAGAATGCTGCCAAGCCTGAATGCCAATTTCTGGGCACTGGTCTGATCCGACCACGGGAACTCTGACATCCTGTGCTTGTAAGGGTTTCCTGATGAAGCAGAAGAAATGGGATTTCCCAGCAGGAAAACCAGGGAAGTGGCCCTCAATTGAAGGGAGATTCTCGGATGTGGTTGGAGGGCTAAGAAAAACATCAATCATTTTCGAATTCTGTATCTTTTTTAAAAGTTCAGAAATAACTCCTTAAGGTTAAAATGCAGTTATCATGTCATAGGATGGGGAGGAAGAGACTTAAAACCAGTATGTACCTTAAGCAACATCTTGGTTAAAAGTACAAGGCATCAGGGAAGGTAGGTGGCCCAGTGGATAAAACATCGCCTTGGATTCAGGAGGACCTGAGTTCAAATCCCACCTCAGACACTTGACACTTACTAGCTGTGTGACCCTGGGCAAGTCACTTAACCCCTCAATGCCCTATAATAATAATAATAATAATGAGAATAGCAAGTTAGGAAAAATCTTTTTATTGTGATGATTTATTAATATATATTATATATCAATCATTTAATTTAACCCTGAAAAGATCTTTACATACACAAAGTATAAAGTTTTCTCTTGACAATAAGTGGCTCAAGAAGTGCCATTATAATAAAGCTAAGGATACAGGTCTGTGTCTTAATGTTCCTAAGAGGTAAGTCATGAAAGCACTAAATAATAAATATATCAATTATGAAAAGCACCAAGACGGCATTTTGGGTGGGAGTCAGAGTCCAATAGTTCTTATTTCAACATAAGCCTACTAAGAGCAAGACCTGAACGATGCCCCCACGAGACATAAAAAATAAGGGCTGGGACAAGAAGAGTGGCGACACATCCTATTAAAAAGAATTCAAAACCAGAAATTCCTAAAGGATCTAAACACTGAGGTTTACAAGATGGTGATGCCTCCAGCATGGTGTCCACACGTGACTTCCCCTCTTGTTCCCAGTCTCCCTCAATTTGCAGTTAGTTAGTGGTACCCATTCATGTTCTGTTGCTGTCATATGAAGGTAAACAGAATAGCTGGATAGCATTCATTTGTTGTCCCTGATCTAAAAAACCCTTAGAGCTTGAACCACCGCCTATTACAGCTACAACATGTGGAAGAGCTTACTATTCAGCAGTAAAAGAGAACAGGGTTGATAGATTTGTAATTTAAAACAAGAAAACAAACTTGACAAATGAGACTTTTCTGTGAGTGTCATGTATAAAAGCATTTCTTTGCATCTCTGGAGGTCCTAAAACTACAGAGATGCCTAGGGACAGACTTAAGGGTTTGAAAGATGGAGGCAGAACAGGGAGTTCACCGATCAGTGAAATGTTAGCAGAACAAAGTGGGTTGGCAAAACAGTGCCTAGAACAAGGTTCTCCAAAATTAGCACTTGTGTTGGCACTCTACCTATACTAAATAGCTAAAGCTGATACCAGGAACTGAGAGTTACATACAGAGAGTGGCTAGCTGGCCTAGTAGGAGGTATTTTCTGAGTGTGAGGTTGGAAATTTCTTGAGCTCTTCACACAAGGGTCCTGGAATGGCTACTAGCAAGTGACACACAGATGGACCCCACACATCTCAGAAGTTCCTTAGAGAGACTCAAGTATAAACTTGGGGATTCCTCTTAGGCTGGCTAAATACAATCACTGAAGGTTGGTTCTTGGAGTACTGATCATCCTGTAAAAAAGTGTACACCTACTACAAAGACCCTCCTACTCCATCTCCTTGGCCAACTGCTGCAGGGGGCCCCATTCTGACCACAGCCATATGCCCTGAATTTTAAGTTATGCCATTATATGATCTATTGTACAACTGTAAAATTGGAGCCTAACTATTTTCATTAGTGGCAGCATTTTTTTGGTCTTAGGATAATCCACTTTTATTTGAGTAATATTTTTTCTGAACAGAGCAATAAAATCAAGAAGCAGGCTTTTTTTTTTTTTGCATGTTTTTAAGTAAATCAGGGTAAACAAAAGTAAAAAAATATTGCTGGAATATGGTAGAATGACTTGCTAGTAGTGCACCAGAATTGTTCGTTGTTGAAATCCTTTAAAAAGGAGGAAAGGATGGAGATCGTGTGTGTGTGTGTGTGTGTGTGTGTGTGTGTGTGTGTGTGTTTTCTCTAACTTTCCTCTTTTTCCACTTCAAAGAAAAAAAGATAATCAAGTTTCCAGGTTCCTGATAGCTGGTTCAAGGTTTTTTACAGCAGACTTAAAAAAATCCCCAGGGCGGCTAATTCCCAAATTTGGAATCATCCCTCTAAACATGTCTAAACATCTTCTTAATTCAATTTCAAAATCCAATGCATTTTAAAAGCAAAATGACATAGGTGCATTCTTTAAATGCCAGTCATGAATTCAACACTTAGTAAAAAAAGGAAATTACTGTATTAAGTCTCTACATAAGTGAGCCAAATAAAAAACTAAAAAGGATACCTGATCAGGCCTCTGGAAGAGACACAGCCTATGACTGCTTCCAAAATCCCCTCAGAGGAGGTGTCTAACAGCATCATCCAGTATCACATTATATTCCAATGGGGTTACAGTTCTATCACTGCAGACGTGGCATACCCCAAAGGGTAAACATTTGACACAAACATGAATCCTACTGTGATTCAATCCATTTCAGTCATATTATCAACATAACCATTACCTGGGATAACCCAGGCTTATTCTCATGAACGAAATTCCCTTCTTTCAAAGCAGCTGAAAAGGATTCAGTTAGAAACTCTTATTTTACATTGACCTAGGAAGTGTCAACATAAACATAACATGATTTAATTTTCAGGACAGCTTTGATTTTTTCCTTTAGTATTTTTCCATATTAGTCCTAAATAAGCTTTCCTAGGACATACTATTTAGGGAAAACCTTAGAAAAGCAGTTCTGTATTGCAGGGTTCTACCAAAATTCCTAACTGGATAAAGGTTTATCTCTTAGTTGTCTGTCACTCAGCCATTGCATGATGAAAGGATATGGGTACAGAATATTACAACTGCAAACTATTTAACTCTGGGTCATGAACAAATTTGGATAAAACCGTAAGCCTTCCACTGAATCATCTCTGCAAAGATGGCCCATCTTTTCTGCAAGAAGCAACCTAAAGACAAAAATGAAAAGAAAACAAAATCATTTAGACAATCAATCCGTAAGGATTTGTTAAATGTACACCATGCTACATAAAGAGGAAAAGGAAACAGTGTCATCCTTCAAAGAGCTTAAATACCATATGGGGGATAGTTGAGAGAGATACACAGGGAAGGGAGGGCACTAGCATCTGGGGAAATCAGGAAAGGCACCACATAAAAGGTGGCACTTAGGCTGAAGGAAAGTAGGGAGTCTAATAAGGCAGAGGGAAGAAAAAATGCAATCCTGGTAGTAAGGAGAGCCAGCTCAAAGGCACACAGAAATGGAAATGGAGTAGTAAAAAGATCAGTTTTAGATGACCAATGGAATACACAAAGGGGAGTGATAAATAAGAAGACTGAAAAGGTAGGCAGGAGTAGGGTTTTAAAGGCTTTAAATGCCACAAGAAAGAGCTTGTATTTGTTCCTAGATGTAAAAGACAGATGGCTGGGTGGCTCGGTGGATAGAGTGCTGAGCCTGGGGTCAGGAAGACCAGAGTTCAAATCTGGCCTCAGACACTCACTAGCTGTGTGACCTTGGGCAAGTCACTTAACCTCTGTTTGCCTCAATCCAGTGGAGAAGGAATTCAAGTATCTTTGCCAAGAAAATCCTATGGACAGCACTGGCATGCCATGGTCCATGGAGTCATGAAGAGTCAGACACAACTAAATGATTGAACAAAATGTAATAGGGAACTACTGAAGTTTATTGAAAAGGATTGAAACACAATTTGAAATGCCCTTCAAGAAAATCGCTTTCGCAGCTGTGTCATGGATGTATGAGAGTGGTGAGAGGGAGAACCAAGGAAGGGAGATCAATTAGGAAACTACTATAATAGTCTAGGTGAGAAGTGATAAGGGGTTGGTGGTTATGTGAATTGCAAGAACAGGACAGATGCAAGAGATGCTATGGAGGTAGAAATGGCAAGATTTGGTAATCAAATGGATATGTAAGGTGAGAATTAATTGAGGAGACACTAAAATTGTGAGCTTGGGTGACTAGAAGACTCTTGCTTCTCTTGGGAGTAATAGGTTAAGTTTGGGAGAAGGGTGGGATTAGGAAAACAAATAATGAGTTACAATTTATTTATTTTTTTGATGAGGCAATTGGGGTTAAGTGACTTGCCCAGGGTTACACAGCTAGTAAGTATTAAGTGTCTGAGGCCAGATTTGAACTCAGGTTCTCCTGAATCCAGGGCCGGTGCTCTATCCACTGCGCCACCTAGCTGTCCTGAGTTACATTTTTGATAGTTTAAGTTTGAGGTGCTTGTGGGGCTTCAGTTCAAAATATCCAATGGTCAGTGATGTAGGAACCAGAGTTCAGGAGAGAGACTAGAGCTGGAGATATATAGATATAGATATAGATATGTACAGAGAGATCTCTCTCTCTCTCTCTCTATATATATATATATCTGGTAGTCATCTGCAAAGCTTCCATAATTAAATCCATAGGAGTTAACAAGGTCACCAAGTGATAGAGTATATACAGAGAAAAGAAGGCCTGAGGCAGAACTTTAGGGTACACCCAGAGTTACAGAGCATGATATGGATAATAATCCAACCAAAGAAATTAAGAAGGAACAATCAATTTGGCAAGAACCAAGAGAGAACAATGTCATGAGAGGGTGGTCAGCAGTGTCAAATGCTAGAGAAAGGTCAAGATGGAAGGGGATTAAGAAAAAGCCATCAGATTTGGCAATTAAGAGAATCCAACGATAAGTAGTAACAAAAATGAGCACCACCACCTCAACCTAATTTACCTTTCTTTGGCTAAAAGAACAGACATTCCTACAAGTTTGGCAAATTCTTCAGATGTGAGAGATCCTTTTTCTGATACCTACAACAAAGAACATCAACATTAAATGTGTTATGAATTTAATATGCAAAGCACAACAGTCCTATATATCTGATCAAGTAAGACATTTTAAAACATAAAACAAGTTCTTGAATGTATTACACATATTCAAACAATATTAGCAACTGAATTAAATTTTCTTTACCAGTGCTTGACTCCACATACCTCACAGTGTTATGAGTAAAGCATTATGTAAAACTTAAAGAGGTAATGCTATTGCTAAGATGAGGACTCAAAAGAAAATATTTCAAAACCTAACAGTATAAATTGTAATATCTATAATATATATGACAGGAGGTCTGTGTGGCAGCATAAAAGGCAGGGCTAAAGATTCTGAAAAGGAAGTGGGTAAAGAACTTCATGAATCAACTTAATTTAAAAAATGTATATTATGGAAACATTTGAAATCCAGAGATCAGAGAGTGGAAAAGGACCACGGTGAAGCATCTAGTGCAACTTTCCCTTTTCATGATGAGACTACTGGAACAAAGAGACTTGCTCAAGGTCACCACAGTTAATAACATTAGTCTATTTTTTCACTTATTTCTGAGTAAAAGGGGATCAGTAAACTAACGTGCCAGAGAAGCACTTAATTATGAACCCATAATCATCCACACTGACTCCTTAATATGCCAAGGCACAAAGAATCTGTAATTTTGTCTCTGTGGGAAATTCCCAGACTGGGAATATCTTATCCCAACACAGATTGAAAACCATCAATGACTTAGTAATAAACCCATCTCTCAGACAGCATTAATTAAGTGCCTATGATGTCCCTGGGGAAGTCAAATACAAATGTGAGACAGTCTCTGACCTCACAAGAGTGACACAATATGTTAATGCATAAGTAAAAACACAGGATAGATAGACAAATATATACACTGACTACTGTGGGAATTAGGAAAGGCTTCAAGAAGCAGGGAGTCCTTGAGCTGAGCAGGGGTGAGGAGGCACAGAATTTGAGGCCTGAGGGACAGAGAAGCCGTGTTGAGCTCCTGGCAGCTCTAAGAGTCAAGGGTGAAACCAAAACACAGGCTTACAAGACTTCATGCCAAGTGGTGTTACCTACCATGCCAAGATGTCTTACTCCTTAAGAACAATTTAAAACATTAGAACCTGTATATCTGAAAACAACTTTTTAAATATGGCAAAAGGAAATCCTGTTCTTTAAGCCTTACACCTAACATGCTTCAATCATCCTTGCCAATTATTAAAGGACTTCCAGGTCACATACCGTCTCTAAAGCTGAAGCAAGCATTTCCTCTTCATTGTGGGACTGGAGCTCAATGACCATGACACCACTGTCAAAAATTCGGAGCCTGAAAAGCAAAGATGAGAATGAAAGAATAAATAATTTGGACCCTTTAGCAGCTGAAGAACTGTGGGTTTTTATCCCCGTGTATAGGAGTGAGATCACAGCAGAAACAACATTCAAACCCTAATATGTCAAGGAATTGTGAGCAAATCTTTGCTCAGGGAAGCACAGATTACTTCATTATTTCCCCTCTTAATATATTTTCCATGGAAGAAAAGGGACAAGCTGAAGGCTGACTTTCTTTTCTTTTTCTTTTTTTTTGTGTGAGGCAATTGGGGTTAAGTGACTTGCCCAGGGTCACACAGCTAGTAAGTGTCAAGTGATGCATATGAGGCCGAATTTGAACTCAGGTCCTCTTGAATCCAGGGCTGGTGCTCTATTCACTGCACCATCTAGCTGCCCCAAAGGCTGACCTTCTTACCTGCAGATTATACAGAGCATTTGAGAGGAGCAGGCCATCTTGCCCTCATGTCTTACCTCACCGGCAAATTCTTCCTGCCAAAGACTGCTTATTTGCCCATCTCCTAGCCCACCTATAATTCTAATAAAGATGGGAGTGAGGGCAGCTAAGTGGCACAGTAGATAAAGCACCAGCCCTGGATTCAGGAGGACCTGAATTCAAATCCAGTCTCAGACACTTGACACTTACTAGCTGTGTGACCATGGGCAAGTCACTTAACCCTCATTGCCCCGCCCCCCTCCCCCAAATTTTTTAAATAAATAAACATAAAGATGGGAGCAGGGATAATGATGGGACATATGACAGGATTGATTACATTTTTAACTATGTGTCTATTCCCATCATCCTTCACCAAAATCTATTACTATTGTGTCTAATGTGGAGGGGACCCTAAGTTACTAAAGGCTGTGCCAGGAGGCCGAAAGCTCTGGCAGACTTCTCCTACCAAAGCAAGAAAAGCTTCAACTATGAGCCTTGCAACAAATGGTACTGTATACATATTGTCCGAGGTTCAACCTTACCAAGAGACATTCATCACAGAGAGTTAAACATCAAATAATGAACATCTGCAGCAACTAGGAAAACCTCAACTAAAGGCATCAAGAGACTACAACTTGAGTTGGTGGGAGGAATCTTCCAAGAAAATCAGAGATCTTTGTACTCCTGCCATGAATATCACATACTCTCTTAATGGAGACTCGGGAAGTAGAGGAAAAATATCTATGTAGGGGAAGCATTTGGTTCTGCAGCCTGGACCCTGTCCAGCTGTTAAAGCTGGCAAAGTTAAACTGAATGAAGGCCAAGTCTCCCCCTACTCCAGTCCATACTGCACTCAGCTGCCAAGGTGATCTTTCGAAAGAACAGGCCTGACCCTTCTACCCCACTTCTACTCAACAAACTCAGGTGTTTTCTTAATAAAAAGCACTTCCTACCTTCCCGGTCTTCTTACACTTTTCTTCTCTGCACAAAGTCTACGATCCAGGAAGGAGCACTGGACCTTTTGCTATTCCTCACACATGACACTCAGCATCACGTGCAAGCCAGTGTCAACGGCCTGAAATGTTCTCCCCTCACCTCTGCCTTCACATTGCCCTAGTTCCCTTTAACATTCAGCTCAAGTGCCCCTTCTGCAAGAGGTCTTTGCGGGTGGAACCCCATGCTTGCCCCCACCTCTAGTGCCTGCCCTCTGAGGGCAGAAGCCACAGTTTTTTGCTTTCTTTATCCCAGTTCCCATAAAGGGTCAGTAATAGGCTTTGAATTCCTTTTCTGGTCTCAAGATCATGCCCTTTAAAATATAGGCGTGGGGGCAGCTAGGTGGTGCAGTGGATAGAGTACCAGTCCTGGATTCAGTAGGACCTGAGTTCAAATCTGGCCTAAGAACCCTTAACACTTACTAGCTGTGTGACCCTGGGCAAGTCACTTAACCCCAGTTGCCCCACAAAAAAATTTAAAAATAAAAATAAATAAATAAAATATAGGCACAAAGAAGATAGCCAAGGACTTTCCGTATCATGGATGAGATATATCCAGAAGAATCTGGGAATGCAGAGACAGCAGCTGAAGGTCAGACAGACTAACAGAGATGCTGCTGACACTGAGGTTCAGTCAACATGCCTTTTCAAAGTGTCTTCAGCATGGAGCATGATTGGGGGCCTTTACTGTACACCTCTATAAAGCTCACACTCCCTTCAATGACCACACCAACAAAATGGGCCTAGCAAGCACTATTATCATTCAATCTGCAAGGAATTATTGTTCAAATCAAATCCACATCTTAAGAAATTCCCTTACCTGAGAGGTAATTTCAGCGCTTCCAACATCTTACAAGCATTTACTAAGTCCTCTGGTGAGAGCAGCTAGTTTAAAAAAAAAAATTAAAATCTTGTTGATATTATAAACAAACAGATATGATGTTATTTAAACAAAGATGGGGACCACAAACAAGAGAGAAGCCTATAACCCAAAGGTATATTTATCAAAGATTTTAGGTGATATTACAATACAATACAAGCCTAAAAAGAAATGAATGGACTCTACTTGGGAGAAGAGGCCTAAATACTCACCATCAGCTTCCCTCTCCCATGACTTGGTCCTATGCCTGTCATGAAGTGAGGATGTGAGCCCACCCCCATTCCCTTTGGCAGTGGTGAGACCTGAGACATGTTCCTGGGTGTACCTCCATGCAGTTTCCTTTTGTCAATTTCAAGGAAGTAATTCCTTTAAGATGCAACTCAAGTGCCACCTTCTCCCTTCCAAACTACCTGATATTCATTACATATAAAACGACCTTGTATTTATTTTCTTTGTATTTATTCCATAGAGATTATTTCATTCATTATACTTGTTTCCTCTGTGCCTAGAACAGTGCCTAACCCATAGGAGGAATTACAATGCTTACTGACTGATTAAAGGAAAGTATGTGAAGTTGGAATTTCATCTTTCCTATTATATGTTAAATGGTATGGGATTAAAAAAAAAGGCAAGACATTTACGAGGTGCCCAACAATTGCTGGCTTACACTTAAAAAAAATCCAAACCCAACACACCAAACTTATAGAAGCAAAATCCCTTTGTAGCAAATGCTATAAGAGATCCACATTGTTTTATTTTTAATGCACTTCTGTTAAAAAGTTACAATGCTAGATCACAAGATTCAGAGCTGAAAGAAATACTAAAGGTCATCTAAGTCCAACCCTTTCATCTGACAGATGAAAAAAGGAAATCACATTCCGAGATTGCAAGAGCTGAAGAAAAAAAGTCAAAGCCCACCAGAAGTACTTTGAGCCAGGAGGTGAATGGTGGAGGCATCATAACAATAATAACAAGAAACATGTATGAAATGCCTACTATATGCCAGGCACTGACTAGGTAAAGGGGTCATGAGTACCAAGAATAAAACAATCCCTAGCCACAAGAAGCATGTGTTCTAAGGGATGAGGCAAGTGCATATATAGATATATACAGTTTAAATATAATGTGAATAAATACAAATAAATATAAAGTAGTTAAATGTAAGATAGGGAAAAAAAACACTAGCAGTTAATGAGGTCAGGAAAGGCTTTATGGAGAAGACAGTACTTGGGCTGCATCTTTTAGGAAGAGAGGGACTCTATCAAGAGGGTAAAGAGAAAGTATCCAGGCATGCAGCAGGGTCAGTACAAAGTCAGTACAAAGGAGCAGAGGTGGGAGAGGGAGGACTGTGTGTGAAGAACCTCTAGAAGAGCTGTTTGGCTGCATCAGAGAGTGTGGGAGAATACTGCCCATTGAGGCTGGAAAGACAGGCTGGGTCCAGGCTATGAAGGCTGAACAGATGAGTTTATCGTTTATCCTTGAGGCAGGAGGAAGCTGTGGAGTTGAATGAGTTGGGGAATCAGATGGTCAGATTTGTGCTCAAACAGCAGCAGGGAAGCTGGAGTGAAGTGATGAGAGACTTGAGCCAAGAAAGTCATTTAGGTGGCTGTTGCCAAAAGGTGTTAAAAGCCTAAACTAAGGTGGTAGCACTGTGAGTAGAGAAAGAAGGAGTGAGATGTGAGATATATTGTGAAGGCAGAATTGGCAAGATGCGGCCATTGAATAAATATGTAGGGTGGGGGAGACTGAGGAATCGAGGATAATGCCACAGTTATAAACCTGGGAGAATGGCAGCATGGTTGTACCTTCAAGAGAAACAGGGACATTTGGAAGGACATTTGGAAGAGGGAAGGGTTTAGGGGTAAACAGAATGAGGTCAGTTTTCTATATGTCTTGGACTTGCGATCTCTTCAGGATATCCAATCACATTTATGCCATACAACCCTTTCCTCATCCTCATCCTTGTGTTGTTAGTATGTGGTGCCTTTGTTTAGGTGGTTAAATTTTTTGATATAGAAAAAGATGGGAAGTCAAAAAGAATGGGGAAACTTGAAGTGTAATTGCTATTTTACAACAGGACAAAAGAAGTTCTCTTTTCACTGCTACCTACTATTAGCATATACTCAAGATCTGTGGTAGAGAAAGGAACCAGACAAGGCACTTTATACACAGCACTATCCAATGCATAGAATTTGATATGACTAACTTAACAAAATATTGCTCCTATAGGCAACTCCTCAAGTTAAGAAAATGCCTTTTTTATAAGTAGAATCTATCCTTGAACAGTATTCATTACAACAAGATTTTCCCTGGATTACATCACCAATGTCTAGATTTAGAAGTAGAATGTCAAAACTGATTCCTTACTTCCATTCCTCGAGCTCGGTTCACTAAACAGTACACCTCCGTGAGTGACATTATTCCTCCCCGTTCCTGTTTAAATATGAAACAAGTAAATTTATTACACAATACGGTTGGCGGCAAAGCTCCCTGCAACTTGTATAATAGTATTAAATCATAGTACACCAGAAAATAAAGACGCACAAGAAAATACTGAGAAAAATTCCATATTCGGATTTCAAAAATTCTTTTTCAAGTTCAAAGATGGTGTTACGATTACTGTTTAATATTTACTAACTGGTTAAGAAGGTCTTATAAAGTTTTACAATCATAAGGTCCAAGGGAGATTAGGGGTCACCCAAGAGGGACAACCCTATTTGAAACATGATTGTATTCATTCTATAAGAGCCCTGACAAGTGGCCATCCAGACTTTTTCAACACCTCTCCAAGTAGTCCTTTGCTTGGAAGACATTCCTGCTCATTCCTATAAGTGAAATCATCTTCTTTGCATCTTCCACCCTCTGTTGCTAGTTCTACCCCACCTTGAATCACACAGAATAAATCTAATCTTTCTTTCCAAACGGCAGGCTTGAAGGGCTTGGAAAAACACTATCATGTCCTTCCTAAAATTCTTCTTCTTTAGCATTAAGTACCTTTTGGAGAATGTATGGGGAAAAAAATGTAAACTGCTCCTGTATGTCGAGTTAGAATCTCTACAACTATCATAGAACATTGCCTACTAATTTATCTTAAAGCCTCTTTTGTGTTAGGTGTTAGAGTTAGAGAAAGGAAACAAGAGGAGCTCTAAGAAGATATACTATTGTACTTTTTAACTAAGAAAGTCATATATTTAATAATAATCTATAAAGTACAGCCATGGTAGAAATTAAATATACAAGAAAGGAAAAACCATTAGCAGTTTCATTCAAACCAATGAATATTTATTCCCAAAAGAAACAAGATAATAGAATATTAGCTGAAGGTTAATCGAAATACGAGAAGGGGCATTCCTATCAAGGTTCCTGATGACTTGATAGTGAAGAAATGAAACACTGCCAAAAATAAGGGGTTTATACTTGGTATTTACCTCTAAAGGCACCTGCAGTATTCCAGCAAGTTGTTTTGCCAGCTGCATGTGGTAATGTGTGCCTGAGCCATGTGTTTCCCTGGTAACTGGATTAGCTATACCCATGCTCAGCAAGTAGGATTTGAACCGGATGGTCTAAATGGGAAAGAGGAAAAAACATACATCAATGTCGTGGCAGTTAGATTTGTTTTTCTTTTAATGTTTAAGACTTTTCTTTCTGCTGGCCATCAATGAGATGTTCAATTAAATACTTCACTCTTTCCTCTCCAACCTCCAAGGGACCTTAGGAATCATCTAGTCTAGTCAGGACATGATAGGGAATCCTCTTTATAACATTCTCAACAGACAGCCATCTAAGCTCCATCTGATGAACTTCAGTGCGGGAAAGTAATTATCTTTCCAAGGCAGTCCATCATTCTTTTTGTTTTTCAGTCATTTCAGTCATATTTGGTTCTTCATTACCACATTTGGGGTTTTCTAGGCAGATACTGGAGTAGTTTGCCATTTGCTTCTCCAGCTCATTTTACAGATGAGGAGACTGAGGCAATCAGGGTTAAGTGACTTGCCCAGGGTCACACAGCTTGTCCGTGTCTGGGATAAGATCTGAACTCAAGCAGATGAGTCTTCCTGACTCCAGGACAGCCACCCAGCTGTCTATCACTCTGGGCTAGCTTTAATTGTTAGGGATTTTTTTTTTAACATTGAATGAAGAGTCTCAATCTTCCCCTCTGCAAATGACTAGACGATATTTATAATCTCTCGTTATTTGTAATAGGGAAAGAATTTCTAGCAATACTCTGGATAAATTTAATAATATAGACTCCCCTTCCTTTATCTTCTCGTCTTACTGTTTCTTCACTTCACCAGTCTAGCAATTAAGAAAAATATGGTAACAACTACATTTAATACCAATCACAAGGTTATCATTAGAATAAATACCTTCAAAACCTCGACTTCAAACAATTTTTGCCTAAAAATTGACTCCCAAAAAGGCTGTAGAAAACAATCATCTTTTACTCTCTTTTTATAATATTCTTAGCACCCTAATATTCATAATTCAAGAAAAAACTTTTTTAAAATCAACCTATTACCTGTTACAGCTAACACAATGACTTTAAGTCAAATATCTTGCACTTTTGAAGTATTTTCATTCAATTTCAAGTCCCCAAAACAAAAACTCTGTTAAAAGGTAGACCATCAAAACATTTACTTATGATATATGCATGCATGCTTACATATTTATTTATTTTTTGCTTTTGCCTAAAAAAATGCAAAACTATTACTTACTTCATCTTCTGTGATGTCACCTTGCTTATCCTTAATTTTATTAGCTATAGATTTGGATAATTCGACCATTTCCTTTGCCTGTAAGAAAAAGTACCCATATTTTCTATTTACAAAATATGTTTAAAAACAATACAACTGTTGAGAATATAACAAGTATAAATCAATGTACCTTGACCATGAGCTTGCTGAGGTCTTCAAAAGCCTGAAATGAAAAAAAAAATTAAGTTTTAATGGAATGGATATAAAAGGATTCAAAAATTTTAAAACAATGAAAGTAATGTTCCTTTGATAGTTTCATTATGATATAAATTGGAGATGGAAAGGTCTCCAACTAAGAAATACATGAAATTTTCATTTAAGGAATCTGGAAAATCACTATTGATGGATATAAATATGCTAATTTCAATTAAACTGAATAATTCTAAAATTTTTTCCTCAAAAAACAAGCACTGGGCCTGAAATCAGGAAGACTCATCTTCCTGAATTCAAATCTGGCCTCAGTCACTTACTAGCTGTGTGATCTTGGGCAAGTCACTTAACCCTGATTAGGCAATCAGTTCCCCATCTGTAAAATGAGCTGGAGAAGCAAATAGCAAACCACACCAGTACCTTTAACAAGAAAACTCCAAATGGGGTTACAAAGAGTCAGATACAACTGAAACAACTAAACAATAACAAAAAATTCCTATTGGTTTAAAAAACAAAATGGCATACCATAAAGAATGAAGTTGATTTCAGAAAACACAATTTACTTTGCCATGAAGTCAGTAATAAAATGCTGTCACTTGATTTCCTTCGATAAGAATTTAAGAAACAAAGGTGGTTTTGGTGGGGTTGTTTTGCTGGCCAAAAATGGCTAGTACAGAGGCAGAAACATTCAGTGGGTACGCTTCTGACTTTAATAGAAGGTGTGATTTTGTACTGAAGTGCTTTGAATAGTGGTGTTTGTCTATGAGATTTGTATCTTTGCATCTCTTGGTCCTGGTACAAATTATGAATCCCAGTGAAGTGGTTACATGGATTCAAATTTGCACTAGTTGAAGTTACAATTATGTAAAATATGATCACTGGATCTAGTCCAATGGAAATATGCAGTAGAAATTTGAACAATGTGCCCATTTTGTATAATTTATTGTTCATGTGATTAATCAAGACCCGGCTACATGTCTGTAGTATTGGGTATGATGGATGTAGTCAGATTCAAAAACAAACAAGCATACACACACACACACACACACACACACACACACACACACGAGATGACAAAAATGTATTACTAGATCTACAGCTAAAACCGGTTTCAATGATTCAATGATTAAATCAACCTTTAATATTATATCTCAGTATACTTCAACAAACCTCCAACAATGTCATCATGACCCATACATCTCATTATTTAATTTAAATGTTGAACATAAATTATCTTAATTTACTGAACTTTTCCTCAAAAAGTCATCATGAAGTTTCACTGTGAAAAGGATAGAGCTGTTGTTATTGATCATAACTGTGTCAGCAAAATGTAAACTCTGCAGGTTCTCCTGTGATGGTAAGATTTTGATTAAGGTCCCAGGAACCAGATAGATTGGTCTCCCCAGGTCCAGCCCAGCTAAGCACAGACCAGTTCATCATCCAGATGACTCCTTGGTGATGAATTCTTTGGCCATGGGAAACCATAAAATGAAGGAAATTTAAAATGGCCCTCAACTCTGTGCATACTTCCTTCCGTAGTAATGGTGGAAGGGTAACAGAAATAGTAGGCAGAAATGCTAAGAGTCAGTTCTTAGACCACAAACATTGACTCGGCTGTTAGAATTCTAAACGTGAAATCTTTGTCCAGTGTCCAATGAGTAGATGTACTATTTTTTGTTTGTTTGTTTTGGGGTTGGGTTTTTTTTTGCAAGGCAATGAGGGTTAAGTGACTTGCCCAGGGTCACACAGCTAGTGTCAAGTGTCTGAGGCTGGATTTGAACTCAGGTTCTCCTGAATCCAGGGCTGGTGCTTTATCTACTGAACCATCTAGCTGCCCTCCCTAGATGTACTATTAAAGAAAAAGAATGATATCCATCTTGAGATTCTTAATTGAAACCAAAAGACAAAAGGAAAGTACAGCTAAATGGCAAGATATTTTGCAGGTTTTCATTGAAGATGAAAAGAAAGGAATGTTGGTGGCTGGTTTCATTGTGTATCCAATGGCAAAAAGAAACAAAATTTCATGAGACAATTATCTCTGAAATGCAGTGCTCCTGAGAAGCCTTTGCAAAAAGACCTCCATGAAGATAACTGCAGCTTGTGGGTTAATATCTGTTGCAGGGGATGAAAAGAAACATTCTAGGGGCAACAAGGTGGTGCAGTGGATAAAGCATCGGCCCTGGATTCAGGAGGACCTGAGTTCAAATCCAGCCTCAGATACTTGACAGTAGCTGTGTGACCCTGGGCAAATCACTTAACCCTCACTGCCCTGCAAAAAAAAAAAACCAACAAAACAAAAAGAAACATTCTAAAAAGAATTTGGTAAGACCCTCTCAAGTAAATTAACATATTTTTTCACACCTGGTGACTTCAATCTCAAAGTAAACATAGGGGAGAGCAGCAAAAAAAAAAACTGGTTGAAAACATGGTTCAGAAGTAAGAAACAAATACTGGTGGACATTCTACAAGTCTTGCATGCCTACAAATCATGACTGCCTTAAGAAAGGAGGGAAGAAGGGATAAATAAAGTGCCTACTTAGTGTAGGTTCTTCACTGTGCTTTACAAGTATCTCATTCAACCCTCACAACAACTCTGGAAAGGAAGTACAGTATTATCCCTATTTTACAGTTGAAGATACTGAAGCAGACACAGGCTTTGACGTGTCTAGGCATCAGACAAGCTAGTAAATATCTAAGGCTGGATTTGAATTAAGGCCTCTCTGACTCTGGGCCCAGCATTTTATCTGCTACACCACCTAGATATTTTAAGAAATTTAGAAGGTGCCAGGCATAGTAAGCACCAAATTTTATATATATATATATATATATATTTTTTTTTTTTTAAGAAAATAAAACTTATATTCTGACAGGAAATGACTACTTATTGAGGTGGGAGTCCTTTCTGAGTCAGTTGACTATATACTCAACCTATGGACATGTTACAGCAAAAATCAAAATCGATGCTAAATTAGAAAAAAAAAAGATATGACACAATTGGGGCAACTCCAACCCACCCTATTTAAACAAGTTCTTGAAGCCAAAAAAAAAAAAAAAAGGATAGAAGGCAGATATTAACATAGATATGACCATTCGTAAGGAAGTTTATCCCATATAAAGCAATCACCATAAGGAAGAGACTGAAAAAAGTCTTGAAACCTCCGCTGGTAGCAAACACTTGATCTTCTTGCCAAGGAAAGAAATAAGGCAGCCAAGGGCAATACTAATTTAGCATATAAATTCATCTGTAGAATCTGATAGAGGAAGATGATGGAAGCTTATGAGGATTGCTACCTCATAAAAACAGCAAAACCCATTAGAGAGAAAAAAACGAGTCTACAGAAATCTTTAAAAGAGAACCAAGTGGGGCAGCTAGGTGGCACAGTGGACAAAGCATAAGCCCTGGATTCAGGAGGACCTGAGTTCAAATGCGGCCTCAGACACCTGACACTAGCTGTGTGACCCTGGGCAAGTCACCTAACCCTTATTGCCCCCCCACACACACACACCCTCCCCCAAAAAGAAAACCAACTAAGAGCCAGATGTTTAAAGATGACATTAGAAGGAAAACAACAGACAAGAAGTTGAAACAATTTCTAAGGATTTTCATAACAAAACTTTTCCTCAATCAATGACAGTAAAGGCACCACAACTGGACTCTAAAATCACAGTCCTTGATGTGCTGCATGACAAAGGAGAAAGGACACTAAAGATGACAAAGATGGGATGAGCAGCACCTCTATGCAAAGTAAATCTGCAAAGTTGCAGTTAAAGGATTGTGAACCTAGAGCTAAAAAGGACCTCAAAGGCCCTTCAGAGCAGAGGAAGACAATTTCCAAGGGGATTAAGTGACTTGCCCAAGATTACAGAGGTAAAAAGTGAGATCTAAACCCAGGTCCTCTGATTCCAGAGCTAGCATGTTCTGCACCATCCCACAATGCCCCCCCCCCCAGGTGGCAGACCTGCAGGGCAATGAAGGACTGATTCCCAAGATATCTGAAGGAGGAAAAAGTACCAAACATTTGGAAAAATCACAGATCTGAGTGATACCAAAAATAGATATGCCTCTTCTCCTGTAAAATGTATGAAGATAATAAATCCACACTTGCATTGAATGCCTCATTGATGAAAGTGGAAGAAGGAAACAAGGAGGCTTTCACAACTGCTTTTCTAAAGTATGGTACTACTGACTGAGAAGTGTAGAGAATACTAGATGTGCCTGAATTCACTGTTAGCTCTAAAATGGAAAAAACCACCACCACCACATTTTATTTGGTTGGCCAAAACGCTCCCTTTCTTCAAGGCTCTCTACCAACAGAGTGCATCCCATTCAATTTACAATTCCTTGAAAGATAAATGTGTGTGTGTGTGTGTGTGTGTCTGTGTGTGTGTGTGTGTGTGTGTGTACTAAAGGTGTGTACCACTGCTATAGAGAATCTTCTGTGCAAAATTCCAATAAAAAGACTACAAGATCTTTTAGATGTTTTTGTTTGTAGATGTCATCTGTTGACTAAAAAAAGTAAGTCCCAGAACAATCTCACAATCACTCAAAATAATTTGGGCTAACAATCTATGCAGGAAAAAAAAAGTGGAAGAAGAATGCTTTATCCAGGCTACTGCATGCAGCTGGATGCAGGGGGTCCATATCTCTGGTCCATCAGTACATATGTCTCAGACGTAGAGATGGACAATGAACTGGGCACAGAATTAAACAGGAAGAGATCAGGCTGAATGGAAACAAAGACCCATCTTTAAAAAAAAAATCAACATTCTTTCAGTGATTGCTGTGTGTCGTGTGCCAAGTCATGGAAAACCAGTATCTAAATTGTGGGTCACCCAAACAAAGGAAATGAAAAGGCACATGGCAGTTGTAACTAGGCTACAACCAAATGGCTTAAAGGATATTACCAGAGAGACAGAGGAAAAGAAAGGAGGTAGACTGTTAGTACATCTAGAACAAAGGATAAGTGGACAACACACATTCCTGGTCAGAAAAAATCAAGCGCACAAGGAAGCAGTTTTCAGACAAAGAAATCAAAGCGAACTATAATCTTATGGAAAAATGCTCTAGATCACTACTGATCAGAAAAATGCAAATTAAAACTCTGAGGTATCAACTTCATACCTAACAGAGCAGCACATATAACAAAAAAGGAAAATATTGGATGTTGGAGAGCATGTGTAAAAACTGGGATGCTAATCCACTGTTGGCAGAGTTGTGAAAAGATCCAACCATTCTGGAGGGCAACTTGGAACTATGCCCAAAGGGATACAGAACTGTATAAACCCTTTCATCCAGCAATACCACTACTTGGTTTATATCCCAAAGATTGATCTCCAAAAAAGAGAAAAAGACCTATTTGTTCAAAAATATTTATAGCAGCTCCTTTTTTTGTGGTGGCTAAGAATTGGAAATCAAAAGAATGCCCATCCATTGGGGAATGGTTAAATAAGCTGTGGTATATGATGGTGATTGAATCTTATTGTGCTATAAGAAATGGCATGCAGGATGATTTCAGAAAAACCTGGAAAGACTTGTATGAACTGATGTATAGTGAAGTGAGCAGAACCAAGAGAATACTGTGCACAGTGACAGCAATACTGTTTGATGAAGAACTGTGAATGACTTAACTATTCTCAGCAATACAATGATCCATGATAACTGCAAAGGACTACTGAAACATACTCTCCACCTCCAAAGAAAGAACTGTTATTGATGGAACACAGACTGAAGCATACTATTTTCCACTCTTTCATTTTTTTCTTTTATTCAAGTTTTCTTATACAAAATTACTAATATGGTAATGTTTTACACTGGGAGGTGCATGGGGAGAGAAGGAAGGAGGGATAAAATTTGAAACTTAAAACTTTAAGTAAGAATGTTTATTATTTTTTTAAAAAGTAAGCAACTAGCACTACTAAGTGCTGAGTAGTATAGCAGGAGTGCTGGCAATACAAAGAAAGGCAAAAAACAGTCCCTATTCCCAAGGGGCTCACAATCATTAATGGGGGAACAACAGGCAAACAACTATGCACAAATAAGATATACACAGATATAACCCAGACATAAACAACAAACTGGAGGAGATCTCAGAAGGAATATAATAATAGCATTAAAGGGGAGCCAGAAAAGCTTCTAGTTGAAGGCGGGACTGTAACCAAGACTTGAAGGAAGCCTGTGAAGTGACAGAGTGGAGATGAGCAAGGAGAAAGAAGCAGACCAGGGAGATGTCCAGCGAAAAGGCACAGAACGGGGAGAGGGGAACGTCATGTGTGAGGCTGTTAGGATGCCAGTGTCACAGAGACTCCAGCTCATAGAGCACATGGAGGAGAATAACGTGTAAGAAGCCTGGAAAGGGAGGAAGAGGCCAGGTTATGAGAGGTTTAAAAGCCACGAACTGTCAAGTGATCCAGAGGAATGCCAGCATTTGGGGTGGAACCCCCCAGGAAGACTTCAGTTATGGAGACTGAGAAGGAATGGGTGGGTTACAGCTGGCACTGATGGAGGAAGTCTCCAGAGCACTGAGATCACAAATTCATCAAAGCATCAAAAAATACTGAAAAATGGGCATGAAGCATAGAAGGGCACATACGTTCTAAAAATCAGAAGACACCTTTGGAGTCCTCTAATCCAGTTCTGATCTGACAACCCTTCTAGGATAGCCTTCAGTGGAGGTGTAGCCCACACAAATGTTATGTCTCACGTGACTAACTACCATGGTGTTTAAAATAATTGTTCTGAGTATATTTTTAAAAAATAATTCAACTGCAGTAAGCTTGTGGCCATTTCTGTGTATGCAGAATATTGCCCATCTGTAAAAGGATTTTGCTAAATGAATAGTATATTCTGTAAAATTCTTCTGACCACCAAGGGCAGCCATGGAAACAAAGGGGAATATGCACACACCTAACAGGAACTTCCTCAGATAAACAAAGGCTAAAGCCCTGGATTCTTATCAGCAACAAACAGCAGATGCAGGAAACCTTTTGTGGGAAACTCTGGGCACCAGCTCTGAAATTAAGTCATTTCTAACACTGAAAGCCTTGGGCAAACTAAAAACCATACCTTTTCTTTGAACATACAACACACACATACACACACACAAATAGATTTAACACAAAAACTTTGGAAATATAAAGTAGTGACAGGGTTCTTTTCTCAGCAACAAAGCAAGCAAATAAACAAGATAACATATTTATCAAATTACTTTATTAATAATATGCTATATCGGGCAGCTACATGTCGCAGTGGATAGAGCACTGACCCTGGAGTCAGGAGTACCTGAGTTCAAATCTGGCCTCAGACACTTAACACTTACTAGCTGTGTGACCCTGGGCAAGTCACTTAACCCTAACTGCCTCACTAAAAAAAAATAATAATTTAAAAAATAATAATAATAATATGCTATATCTTCACATGGAAAAATGCCATCTATTCTATCAAAATACTAGTAAATCCATAAGGAAAGTATACATGTAAATGTTGATCACTTCTAATTTATAGACATTTAAAGTCAGAAGGTCCCTGAGAGGTAATCTAGTTCAACCCTCCCCCCCCCCCCCCATTTTAGAGCTGAGGGAATTAAGGCTCCCAAAGATGAAATGGCCTGTCCAAGGTCACATAGTCAGCAAATGGCTGAGCTAGAACTTGACTGGAGCTACTCTGAGGCAGCGTCCAGTTCTCTTTCCCTCAGCCATTATAAACTAAAAATAGATACAAAGTTGCTATAAGGTATTTTAGTAAATATGTAAATTATTTAAAGTGATTATGAAAATATAAAGCAAAGCTTCTTGGTTTCAGCCTCTATCATTCCTTTAATATTTAAAGTCACCTACCCATCCTGTAAAGTGAGTGAGGGAACTTTGCCCCCAATTCAAGTAAAAGCAATTTACCCACTTAATCATGCTTACTATCCGTTATCTGATTTTCCAGTTTTTTAATTTATTTTTTTGTTTTATCTTTTTTGGGGGTAGAAGGAAATGGGGAGAGGTTTGGCCTGCACCTATGATTTCATAGGTTTAGGGCAGTTCTGATGAGGAAAATGCCCTCTTACACATGCGGGTTTGTAACTAATCTTGAATGTGCAGTCTTTGGCATTTCAAAGGGGACACTGCAAGATTAAGTGACTTGCCCAGGGTCAAGTGTCAAAGGAACATGGATTTCAAGTACAAAATGTCCTTGCCTGCAGACCACTGTGCCTCGGGATCAGGTCTTCCAGCCCAGACACCTTTATACTTTCCTATCACCACACATCAGTTCCAAGCTTCCCCTGAAATTCCGAGCAGGATACCAAGTGCACACAACTATACAAAGCAAGTGGTATGAGGAAAGCCCTGGCAAAGTAGACACAGCATACCAGGGGTCAGGAATGCCTGTGTTGGAGTTCTGGCTTCTTGGTAGCTGTGACACCTTGGGCAAGTAATGTAACATTGTCTCTGTCTCAGAGAACTCTCCTGTGAAGGCATATTCAGGTGATCTGCTTGGTGGAAGGAGATTGTACTGAGAAACAACAGACCCTCTGATATTCAAGCACCTCTTTCCACTTAAACAGGACATCATTTCTCTGGCATTTACAGTGGCCAGACTCAATGACCGTGAATTCATGTTAACTAGCCAAGATAGCACAGAGTAGTGAAATGAATGCTGAAATAAGAGCTAAAAGATCTGAGGCCTAGTCTCAAATTTACATTAGCTGTGTGACTCTGGGCAAATCACTTATCTTTTTACTTTCCTGATTTCCTCAAGTGAAGAAATCCTCAGTTTCTTCAACCATAAATAGATGAATCATGATACCTGCTCCACCCTCATTCTAGGGTTATTGTGAGGACCTAATAAGAACATGTACCTGAACACACTCTATAAACTGCTTATTTTGTACAAATAAAGTATTATCACAATTACATTATTATTAATTTTATAATTGAATCCAAAAGATTCCACCATCAATAGAAGACAAAAATGGTCCAAAACCAAAGTCATTTAAATAAAATCTTTTCTAGTTTGACTTTTAAAATTGGGCTACAAGAGAATCTTTACAACCTGGATACTAACATGGAATTGTGTTCCGTGGGATACTTTCTTTTTCAGAAGATACTGTCCTAGATGAAGTAATATAATGCCCTAGATAGCCTATGTGTAAGAGTTTCTAGAGAGCCGAGGTCTTTATCAGTAGAATTCCTTGCAAAGAAAGAGCCTCTCATTCACTGTACTCACATCCCCAACCTTTAGCACAGAGCCAGGCACAGAGCAGGAACTTCATCTTTGATCTATTCAAATTTATATTTAGAATTTCATTTTTGAAATTACATGTAAAATACAAATTTTGGTATCAATTTGTTTTTAAACTTTGTGCTTCAAATTCTCTTCCTCCCTCCCTCCCCAAACCCCTCCCCAAGAACTCAAGCAATTCAATATAAGCAACACATGAGCAGTCATGCACAACATTTCCACATTAGCCAGGTTGCGGAAAAAAAAAAAAACAGACAAAAACAAAGCTTCAGATAAAGGAATTAACACAAAAAAATTATGCTTCAATCTGTATTCAAATACCATCAATTCTTTCTCTCTAGATGGACTGCATTTTTCATAAGACCTTCAGAGTTGTCCTGGATCATTGCATTGCTGAAAATAACCTAGTTGTTCACAGCAGATCATCTCACAATATGACTGTTATTTTGTATACAGTACATTTCACTTTGCATCAGCTCATGCAGGTCCTTCCAGGTCTTTCTGTTGGCATCTTGCTCATCATTTTTTTTTAATAGTAAACTACATTTATATAGTACTTTAAAGAGAGATTTCCTTACAATAAACCCATGAGGTTGATTATTGCAACAACAGTAATAGATAACTTTTATATAGTACCTTATACTTGACAAAGAATTTTCTTCACAATAGCCCAGCAAAGTTAAGTACCATATGTTTTGCCATCATCCTCATCCTCGATCTATTCAAAAAGATCTTCAATGAAATCTTGGAAATAGGGAATTTTACTAGGACTTCTTAGCGAATCTGTTTCTACAAGCAATGATCTGATTCTGAAATCTAGCTGCTCCTAGGGGCTTGAAGAAAATCTGTTTGAAAGTGATTTGCCTGCCAAGGGGCCTATTGATGCCAACATAAAGAATATGCTAATGAAAAAGCATCTTTTTTTCAACTTTCAGATCTAAATTTCTGTGTCAGAGTGACAGAGTTCCTCTGTGCCTGGAATGCCTTCTCCTACATCTCTGCCAGTTATAATCCTACCCCTTTTTCAAGGCTCAATTCAAATGCCAATTAGCCTTCCTCGGTCCTCCGTGAATTAAAATTCCTCCTTCCTAAAAATTCTCATGGCACCTTGAACCTCTGGTTCACTTTCACACTCTAATTTGTCTCATATTTATTTGTATATATGTCTAAGTCTTCCTACCAGGGCAGGAATTGTGTTTTCACTTCCCCCCAGCAAGTTCCACAACATAGGACTTGCTCAATAAACACATGTTGTAATGAATGGACTTCCCAACCTATGACACAAAAAGTTAATTAGTAACAGCATCATGAATTAAATAAAATCTATATTTCTACAATTTGTTCACTATTAAAAATTTCCTTTAAGAGCACCATGAAAAATTTCAAAGAAGTCATGAAGAGTCCAGGTATAGTAATTAAGCAGCGATGTTATCTACAATTGAACTGAAATTCTTCTAGCTGGCAAATTCTAAAACAAAGTAAGACATAGGATGGATTGCCATTTTCATTCATATGTTTTATATATATATATATATGTATGTATGTATATAAACTATGGAGCCAGGTGACACAGAGAATAGAGCACAGGACCTAAGTTCAAATCTAGCCTCAGACATTTATTAGCTGTCTGCCTAAGAAAAATCACTTAATTGCACTGTGTCTCAGTCTACCCATGTAACATGTAAAATAGGGGAAACAATAGCAGTACCTACCCCATGAAATTATTGTAACAATCAAGTTTAGACACGTAAAGTGTTTTGCAAACCTTAAAGCACTCTTAAAAAGCTATTACTATTACTATTATTGCTATTGAGCATATTCATAACTGAGGTAGAGCAGGTGGGTTTACCATATTCTGAAATGAAAAATAACAGAAAGATAAGCCCCGCAGTATATAAAAACTCCAAGACAATAAAAGGATAAGAAGAATGCTGAGTTTTGGTAGATTCCCTACAGAGGATTAATGGAACAATAGGGCAATAATAACATAGAAGGAGGAGTAGATGTGCTGTGGAAAAACCATTACGTGGTGCACAAAGGTGATGATCAGTGGTAGGCCTCAAGAGTCAAAGGTATAAAATCTATTTAAGGATAAGAGGACCAAACTGAGCAACTATCTGGTAAGCCCAGATGCCAACAAAATCCTCATTATAATGCCTTTTGTCTGAAAAGTATGCAATAATATTAGGACTAAAAAGTAAACCTAGCATAAATAAGTAAACAGAGCAAATATCAGTATAACAACAAATACTAGATTTCCAAGTCTGAGCAAATGGTTCACTTATTCCTAATATTCAACACAACAAAGTTACCAAAAAATAAGATAATTTGGATAGTCCCAGGAAGTCAGTCACAACAGAATCTGATTTGTCAATTTTTGAAGATTGCAAGGCAGAGTAGATATAAAACAAAGCACAAAAAGGCATTAGATAGATAATCTCATTCCTCAGACTCACGCACTAATTGAATTTTGTCCATATGGTAAGTAACCACTAACCACCATCTAACTTTAGAATTATGGGGACTCTGACATTTTAATGATGTGTACTTTTGGTGACTTCCAAAAATACCAGCTGAAAGTGGAATTAATTTGTTCAGAAATTATTAGAGAAGATTTATTTTAACTGTATCACACAGGAATCAAAGATCATTTATCTATATTAAGCATGAAAAACTACATGGAAAAGCTTAGCTGTAACAACTAAGCATATCATTTAATACATGTTTAGTTTTGTTAAATAAGATTCTTTTAAAAATTTTGTTTCTATGGTTTCTTCTATATGATGACGCTCGATTCAGACATCTCGTTTAGTATACCCAAATTACCAACAACCCAAACTTGTGAGATGTGCTGCCAGGGTTAGTCCTCATGAAATGGATTTTTTCCTGTAAGTTAAGTCAATTGACCTGAAAGAAGAATTAACACTTGGAACCTACTCAAAAGCACAGCTCTAACCGGTTAAGCCAAAACTTCAAAAGGAGTAAATTTGTCTTCTCACTTCTTTCTGAAAAAAGTGTTTGGTTAAATTGTACCTACCTAAGATAAAGAGATGTGTTAGAAGCAGAGGTGGCTTTATGCACCTACATACATGGACTTTATGGGATAAAATGAGTCACATTTGTATCTAAAAACAACAATAAATGCATAGAGGCTCAGAGGAAAAGGTGACCTGGAAGCAGAGCAATAATTACCTCGGAAATGTTTTTGTCAGTTTCTTTTCTCTTTTCTTCTAGCTTCCTTTCAATTCCTACAATTCCTACGGCCCTTATTCTTCCTGGCTGAAAAACAAAAACATGTAGGATTCAGGAAGGAAATTTCAGACCTTTTTCACCCACCATACTGTGTTTTCAGCAGAGGAAAAGGGTCTACAAAGAACCAAAGTAAAACCGTGAATGAGGCTGTCAACAGTACTCTTTCATCCAGCTTCCTTTCAAAACATCCTCTTATCAGATGGTTAACTGGCAGTGCTCTCTAAATCCATAGAGAAAAAACTAAACATAAACAAAAGTACATACTTACCCCTAGATTTTTAAGTACATTATCAAAAACTTCCAACATTCCCCCCATGTTTCTATTCTAACTCTTCATTGAGTGTGGTATCGTAAGAATGTTAGAATGGAAGTCAGGAAGACTTCAAAATCCACCTCCAAAATTGATGGTCATCATGGACAAGACCTAACCTCTGAGTCAGTTTCCCCACCTGTAAAGTACCTGTAATATCTACCTCACAAGACTGTCATGAAGATCAAAATAAGTAATATATGTAAAGTGCTTTGTAAACACTAAAGGAAAAGCACAATATGTCAGTAATTACTGTTATTATTATTATTATTATCATTATATGAATTGATAGTAACAGTACACACAAGATATTTAATGAAGTCTCTACTAGGTCTCAAATTGTCAGCTCTATTTTTTGCCATTACAGTAATTATACAAGCAATTTTCAAGAATGCCAATATCTCTATATAACCACAGTGATTAATTTAGACTAGCTTGACAAGTTCCCTTCTATATAGAATTCTAGGCACCAATAAAAATCTGTTTTCGTTGCCTATTTCTATTAAGCAATATAGTGTACTTTTTATCATGAATCATTTGGAAGAAAAGAAATAATGCTACTTTACAGTTAATTGGTAATAAAAATGTCTTTGCTCCTGGAAAATTCTGTTTATAATATATAATATTCCTTTTGTGATTATATAGAAAAGTATAAAATTAGAAAATGTCAATGGTTTAAAAAAAATACCTCTTGTCCACTCTTCCTTTGCATTAGTTGGGACACTGCATATTCTCCCATCTTCGGTGAGTCATTTCTTCTGATAAACGCCTATAAAACTGTGTAAATAAGTAAATTTGAGATCATCAATTGGTAGAACCCTTCATTACTTAAAATCTCTTTACTCTGTTACATTAGCTAGATACTACTTCAGTCACTCTGTATGGTGTTCTCATAAACAATTCTGAGGGCACCAGTAGAAAGAGGAATTAGCTACTTATATAAGGAGATCCACTTTTTTTTTTTCTTAGTGAGGCAATTGGGGTTAAGTGACTTGCCCAGGGTCACACAGCTAGTAAGTGTTAAGTGTCTGAGGCCAGATTTGAACTCAGGTCCTCCTGACTCCAGGGCTGGTGCTCTATCCACTGCGCCACCTAGCTGCCCCAGGAGATCCACTCTTAACAAAAATGTCCTAAGTTACAGAGATCACTTACAAATAATATTTCATTTGCCTATCATATAGTTTATATTAAAGTGAATGTAATGTCAGAAATAATGTACAACCATTTTTCTTTCTTTCTTTCCTTTTGGTGGAGCAATGAGGGTTAAGTGACTTGCCCAGGGTCACACAGCTAGTAAGTGTCAAGTGTCTGAGGCCAGATTTGAACTCAGGTCCTCCTGAATCCAGGGCCAGTACTTTATCCACTGCGCCACCTAGCTGCCCCCACAACCATTTTTCAAAAAAGGAATTGAAAAATAATGTATGGGGGCAGCTAGGTGGTGCAGTGGATAGAGCATGGCCCTGGATTCAGGAGGACCTGAGTTCAAATCCAGCCTCAGACACTTGACACTAGCTGTGTAACCCTGGGCATGTCACTTAATCCCAAGTGCTTCACCAAAAAAAAAAAAGAAAAAGAAAAAAAAAGAATGTATCTAGTTAAAATATGAAGGCAGAAATCAGGAACCAAAGACTCTATTTTTGCAAAAAGGAGATGGTGAGGGGGCAGCTAAATGGTATAGTGGATATAGCACTGGCCCTGGATTCAAGAGGACCTGAGCTCAAATCTGGCCTCAGACACTTGACACTTACTAGCTGTGTGACCCTGGGCAAGTCACTTAACCCTCATTATCCCACCAAAAAAAAAAAAAAAGGAAATGGTGACCTTTAGATACACTAATAGCTTCAGTCATGCAATACTTATTTAGTATCTACTATGAACTAGGTATTCTAAAGAGATAACAAGAAGGGGGAAGATGAAAAAGAAAGCTAGAGAAATAAAACAAATGCAAAATGACTTGTTAATGCTTTTAAAGCAACCAATTATACATTAATGTAAAAGAAACTAAACACTGAGGGCACAAAAAGTAAAGAAATTAGGACATCTGGGTGGGGATTAATCAAGAAAGCCTTTGCATAAGTGTGTTTGGTAAAGTCCCTAAAGAATAATTGCTTCTCCAGAATCTGTGAACTATGCTCTTGAGAATCAGTCTGCCAATGAGCTCTAGGTGAGTATGCACACAGACAAGTATGCATGTGTATCTATCTAGCCATATATGTATGAGTATGTGTGTCTATATCTACTTACGGTCCTCTCACCAAGGCATTATAAAGGTTTTCCTCACTCTGTACTTCCCTTGTGTCTCTTCAATTCAACTACTTATTGTGCCACTGATAACTTTTAATACTTGTGAACAGTAAAGGAAAGGCAAAATTGAAAGAAATTACCAGCCTCCAGCTCTCCTTATGACCATCACTGCTTCATGCCTCCCACTTTCACCATAACCTTAACCAGATTAAATATATTCTGTCAGGAATCTGGTGGGAATAAAGAACATGCACTTGTATCTAGTTCTGTCCTGTCATTTATCCTGGGCTCCTTCAGACTGGTGAAGGGACAGTAGAATAAGACACCACCAAGAGATGATTCTCTGAACATACTTGGGTTAGAGTGTAATATACCAAAGAGGATAGAATTGGCAGGAGGAAAAAACAAGGTTCAAACTTATCTCTACCACATATAGGTGCTGTGTTGCTGGGTAAGCCACACATTGTAGAGAACTCACACTTGCAACTGCATGCCCAAGTCTCCCAATTCCCTGTCAGTAAGCATTTATTAAGCACCTACTAGGTGCCAGGCACTACACTAAGCAGTGAAGATAGAAAGAAAGGCAAAAGACAAGTTCTCAAGGAGCTACAACATGCAACTAAGTATGTGCAAACTACATACATAATAAATAGGAATTCACTAACAGAGGGAAGGCACCAGAATAAGAGGGATCAGGAAAGGCTTCCTGTCAAAGGTAGGAACTGAGCTAGGACTTACAGGAATCTAGGGAAGCCAGGGGGCAGAAATGAGAAGGGAAGAATGTTCAAGGAATGTGGGACAGCCAGTAAAAATGTCCTGAGTTGGGGATGGGGGTGGGGGGGAGTTGGGGGGGGGGGTGCAGCTAAGTGGTGTAGTGGATAAAGCACTGGCCCTGGATTCAAGAGGACCTGAGCTCAAATCCGGCCTCAGACACTTGACACTTACTAGCTGTGTGACCCTGGACGAGTCACTAAACCCTCACTGCCCTGCCCCACCCCCCTAACATGTCTTGAGTCAGCAGATAGAGTGTCTTGTTTGAGGAACAGCAAGGAGGCCAATGTTATTGGATCAAAGAGTATGGGGTGGCTGCTTTTTTGGGGGGGAGGGAAGAGGGAGTATGTTGTTCAGTCATTTCAGTCACATCTGATTCTTCATGATGCCATATGGGGTTTTCTTGGCAAAGATATTGTTGGTTTACCATTTCCTTCTCCAGCTCATTTTACAGATGAAAAAGCCGAGGCAAACAGTGTTAAATGACTTGCCCCAGGGTCACACAGCTATTAATCACCTGATGCCAGATTTGAACTTAAGAAAACTCATCTTCCTGAATCCTGGCCTGATACACTATCCACTGAGCTACCTGTGGGTGTATGTGTAAAGTATAATAAAAATGAAGAGGTTGGGAAGTGGGGAGTAGGTTATATAGAGTTTTGAACACCAAACAGAGGATTTTTATATTTGATCCTAAAGATAACAAGGTGTCACTGGAGTTTACTGGGTAGGGAAGGTGATCTGTACTTTAACAACATCACTTTGATAGATGAGAGGAGAATGGATTGGAGTCAAGAGAGACCTGTAGCAGTGCTGCAATTCTGCACAGAAAAGAATGTGCCACAAGCAAAAAATATTCAAGAAATGCTATTCTAAATCTTAAAATGACATATAAGCATTGGCCATTATTATTGTTTGGTCTTTGTCACAATTAGTTCTTTGGACATTACAGTATAAAGAAACGGGTAATTCTTGTTGGTAGTGTAAAAAAATGATATTAAAAAATCCTTTAAATGGGGCAGCTAGGTGGCACAGTGGATAGAGCACCGGCCCTGGATTCAGGAGAACCTGAGTTCAAATATGGCTTCAGACACTTGACACTTACTAGCTGTGTGACTCTGGGCAAGTCACTTAACCCTCATTGCCCTGCCCCCCCCCCCAAAAAAAAATCCTTAAAATAATCATGAGACAGAAAAGGCATACTGTATAACGTAAAATTCTAATATGTAACAGGCACTTATATCAAAGACATTGACATGTATACTTCTAATCAAATTGATATCTACATGAACTTACCTCAATCTGGCCATGCTCTTTGAAAGACAGTTTGATGTAGGAGCTCTTGCTGCTTTGGAAAGGGCCAGGCTCTTTGTTGGAAGAAGCTGGGTGAAGATGAATCACTATTTTGGCACTAAAGAAAGAACACACATTAAATACGCCATTGCCTTTAATAATACCTCCAATTCCATTTTGACTTAACACTGAGTATATTTCAGATCACCTCCTACAAAAGTTCAATAGAAGGAAACTCCAGGAGAAAAGGGGTCTTTGTCTAGAAGTTTAGTATTAATGAGCAGATATGAATGTCATTCTTACTAAAACTTATAGCATAAAAATCAAAAGATTCCAAGAAGCTGGCTGTAATCTATAGATTAAATAAAACATTTTTAGAAAATAAAGTCAAAGTGAGGTTGCTATACTTTAGGAGGTACTTATTCAAGGCTTTCCCTTTGTAAAATCATCCCTAGAGATTACAAAATTACCTTTAACTTCTGCCAAAGCACACTACCATAGCTAAATGGAAATAAACTGGTTTCATTAATAGGGCATTAACTTATCTGTCTAAAGCCAACCAGCTGACATTTTATTAAAATACATCCAAAACTAATATTTTACACCATCACTTATGGGAAAACACTACTTCACCAACAACATGATGTAGAAAGATACCTCACAGCAAAAACAACTCTGATAACATTATTGCTCTTTGTTATTAAAAAAGACCACAAAAATGGTTCATAATGATCAGGAAAATGATCCACACACCTAGTTTATGGCTCCCATAATTCCTTTTTCCTTCAATAAAGTCCTACTCCAATGCTTCATGGAGACAAAGGTTAGGCTAAAATAGAACAAGCTCTGGCAGGTCCTTCCTGCAGGCAAGCTGGGAAAATGTCAAGTTTAAGTAAGCCTTTCAAAAGACTTTATGTCTCCTAGCTCCCAGTCTAATAAAGCATGGAGAAACATATTACCAAAAGGTGATGAATTTTTTTGAGCCAGGGCAATCCATGAAATTGTCTCCTAAGGAATGGAGGAACTGTGATCTCCATTGGTGGAAGGAATGCCCGATGGAAAAAATCAGAGATCTTTTGATGTAGTCCTCTGATGTATAATCCTTTCTTAAAAGAGCAGTTGAGGGGGCAGCTAGGTGGCGCAATGGATAAAGCACTGGCCTTGGATTAAGGAGGGCCTGAGTTCAAATCCAGCCTCAGACACTTGACACTTAACTAGCTGTGTGACCCAGGGCAAGTCACTTAACCCTCATTGGCCTACAAAAACAAAAACAAAAAACAAAAGAGCAGTTGATTAAAAACAGGCCAATTGTGCAACTGGTTCTCTATTGGAAATGATAACTAGATCAGATCCCATCTACACAATTGCCCATAAAGCTATTTGAATAATACCAAGCAAATGAATTTATTGAGTTAATATCACACTGTGAGCCTACTTGTAGTATCAAAAATTTTAGCGGTGTCAAAAAATATTATGTAAAATATTCTGGCACTCAGAAACTATATGATCCTGGGCAATTTATTTAAACTCTACAATCTTTGGTTTTCTCATCTGTAAAATGGAAATATGCCATTTGTACCAATGACCTCACATAGTTATCATAAGGATCAAACAAGATAACATATGCAAAGCAGACTGCGACTTTTAAAACCCTATGTTGCAGGGGAAGCTAGGTAGCGCAATGGAAAAAGCACCGGCCCTGGATTCAGGAGTACCTGAGTTCAAATCTGGCTTCAGACACTTCGCACTTAACAATAATTTGACAGTAAAGAGAAAAGTATATGTTACATGGTTTGGATTTCCTTGTAACATGTACAATCATTAAATGAGGATAGAAGTGCTCAGGAGGAATAATAGAAAGGTAAAGGTCCAACGTCTATAATTATTTTAAAACTTAATCTTTCTCATGGATTGATGCAAGGCTTCTAGCCAAGATGGCGGCCAATACAGGAGACAAAGTACCCAGCTGCCCTATATGTCGTACTACTGTCATACCAGATGGAAGTGATCAAGAAATCCACAGAGAAACCAAACTACAATCGGTGATTTCTCTGACCTAAGAACCACTCAGAAAGGCAAGAGGGAAAAGGGTCATGAACAAAGCCAACGTCAGGACCGGGAAGCTTCTCAGCACAACCAAAGATGGACAAACACATAAGTGGCCCGCGTGGCTCCGTGTTCAGAGGCACCAGGAGTACTTGATTCCTTTGCAAAGGCTCCTGGGAGTGAGGCTTGGCAAGGGAGTTTAAAGGGGAGAAGGAACAGGGAGCTACATGAGGTTTAAGGAGGGATGAACAGGTCTGGAGAAGCCACTGTAGCGAGTGGGAGAGTTACTCCATTACAGAGGTATAAAAGGCTGCTTGCCACAGTGAGGACCCAAAATACCTAACATAAATTGGCAGTGGATCCAGTTAGCAGTTTCATGATTTCCTCCAGCTTCATTCTGCAGAATGTGAACAGGAATGAAGGGAACAGAGGTCCCAATGATGACAAAGAACAGAGTTAAGGGCTGTAAGGCCAAGAGAAAGAAAGAAAGAATGATAAAAGATTATGATCTAATAATGAAATTTTAAAGTTCACGAACATGTAAGTGGAGTGAATACTTGTGTGCAAGACAAGGATATGACCAGCTCTTCATTTAGCTGAGGTGGAATGGAGTTAAGGAGGTCATGGGAAATGAGTAGACTGAAAAACTGGGAAATTAGGGTGTCTCTCAATCTCATGCTTTCAAAACCAGAATCTAAACTTATTATTACTGGGTATTATTATTGGGTCATCTGAAGTTATCTGAACCAATGAAGTTGAGAGGTAAACATTAGAATCAGCTACAAGAGAAAACATTTAGGTTTATCATTTTTCCTTCTGTTCTTTTACAGCTCATATATATGCTTTAAGATACTTTAAGACATTATCTCATGTCAAGAAGGTAAGCATAGTTGGGCAGCTAGGTGGCACAGTGGATAAAGCACTAGCCCTGGATTCAGGAGGACCTGAGTTCAAATCTGGTCTCAGACACTTGACACTTACTAGCTGTGTGACCCTGGGCAAGTCACTTAACCCTCATTGTCCCACAAAAAAAAAAGAAAAAAAAAAGAAAAGAAGGTAAGCATAGAGAAACAGCATATTCAAGACCCCCTGAACAATGTCAGGTAGCTAATTTATATAGGACCAAAATGCTATAACAATAATAAAATAATGATAATACTATTGATAATAATGGATAGCATTTACATAGTGCTTTAAGGTCTGCAAAGCACTTTACACATATCTCATTTGAGCCTCACAATACCTTGGAAGAGGGGCAGCTAGGTGGCGCAGTGGATAGAGCACTGGCCCTGGAGTCAGGAAGACCTGAGTTCAAATCGGGCCTCAGACACTTAACACTTACTAGCTGTGTGACCCTAGACAAGTCACTTAACCCCAACTGCCTCACCAAAAAAACCCCAAAAACACATAAATAATATTTGGGAGCAGCTAGGTAGAACAGTGGATAAAGCACTAGCCTTGGACTCAGGAGAACCTGAGTTCAAATCTGGCCTCAGACGCTTGACACTTACTAGCTGTGTGACCCTGGACAAGTCACTTAACCCTCATTGCCCCACCAAAAAAAAAAAAAAAAACAACCCTTGGAAGACAGGAGCTATTATAATCTCCATTTTACAAATAAGGAAACTGAGGCAGATAGAGGCGTGTGAAGCTGGATTTGCACTCCAGAAGCTTAATAAAAACATATTCAACAAACAGGATCATGTAAAATCTTACCTTTTTCCGATACCAGCTGCTTGCTCTTCAATGAATACAATTTGGGAAAGAGGAATAGCAATGCAACATTCCTACAGTACAATCAATACAAAATATAAGTGTGAGATTCATCTGGGTGCTTTGCTTTACAGCTTTCAGTACTCAGTGTCCAATAAGCATTTATGCAGCAGCATAAATATTTTAAACTCAACATGTCATGCTACCTATTGCCTCTAGCATAAAACAGAAACTCCTCCATTTAGTTTTGAAAGCCCTACACGACTTGGCTTCCACCTATCTTTCTAGCCTTCCTCAGAACTGTCTCCCTGCTTAAATTGTGCAGTCCAGCCAAAAGGACCCTTATTTCTGTCCCTGTCCCTCATAGAGGCTTCTCCATCTCCCTTCTCTGGTCTTCGCTGGTCATTCCCTGTGCCTGGAATGTGCTCCTCACCACTGCCTCACAGAATCTCTTTTCCTTCAAGGAGCAGCTCAAACACTGTCTTCTCTATGAAGCCTTTCCTGATCTTTCCAAGCACTAGGACCTTCCCTCTCAAACTACCTTGGGTTGACTAGTCGGTATTTATTTCTGTTTATTTTTACATTTATTTCTGTTATTGCTATCTGCCTGGGAGATTGCAAGCTCCTTGGGAGTAAGTGTAATTCTTTGGATCCATCTCCCCAGTGCCTCCTGTAATCAGTGCCTGATATTTAATAAAACCTGTTGATTGAATGACTGATAGAAAACTCCCTACTCTCCAAAGCAGCCTTCTAAACTTTAGAACAACTCTAATTATTAGGAATTTTTTTCCTCTCAAGAACCAAAATTTGCCTCTTTTAACTTCAACCTATTTGTCCCCCTTGTTTAAATTCCACCTTAGGTCTTCTCTTCCTCAGGGTAATCGTAACAGGTTCTTTTAAATGGCGTGGACTTTTCAAGTGGCCTGGCTTCAAGTACCCTTACCATCCTGACTTTGAATAGAAGAGCCCTGCTTCCCAAAGTTCTTCACAGACTACTCTAAGGTTAATTGATATTGGTAAACCATTCTCTGCCAAAAGAATGCAAAGGCCGTTTGAAAAAATATTAGAATTTTTAAAGTCCATAACCATAAATCGTACTTGCTCACCTGTTTCTATTCCAGAGCATTATATAGCATCAGAGGCCTTTAAAAGATCATATTCTTGGTAATATTCCCACAAAAGAGCTTATCTTACAAGGAAGACTGGGCCTAATGTCCATGGAGCGTTTTCAACTCCTCAGAATTAAGGTAGTACATAAACAAAACTCAGACTCACCTTGTCCAAAAGTCTTTAAAAATAGGAAAATTTAATATCTTGTTGGGTTAACTCAAATTTATGTAGTACTTTAAGGCTTACTAAGTATATTCCTCATAATTACCCTATTATTATTGTTTTACAAATGAAGGAACAGAGGGCCAGAGAAGATAAGTGACTTGGTCTCTGTCATCAGTTAAGTGTCAATCAATCTACAGCTATTGTTTCAGCACGTCCTCTATACCGGGCCTAGAATTAGACCTCAAACTCAAGGGACATTCTAATTCTAAGACTAGTAGGTGTCCCTACAGTAGGGGGAAGGAATGCAGTTGACAATCCCTCAAGGTTATTATAAGAAAGGTCTGATTTTCTCTATCTCATTCTCATCACATGTATGGTAAGAGGCAATGCAGTTCCCAAAGAGGGTTATAACAAGTTAGGAGAAATTGCAGGGTTTCCATCATTCTTCCGAGTTTCTCCAAAAGATTCAATTAGTTCAGACTCTTCTGGGGTTGAATGAAAGGAAGTAAGAGCAGGCAACAAAATTCTGCATCTGCCTCTCTCTAATCCAACTCCCTTAGGAATGCCACATGAGATATGATCCCAACAGGTTAAAGATGAATAAATAGTAATATATCTCTATATACTTTAACTACTGGGGAAAAAAAAATTTCAGGCAGGTAAGTCACATATGAGCACATGCAAAAAAATGTAACTTACATGATTTTTTCTGATCTCTCCAGATTAGTCTATGTGTACTGAGAAGGAGGACTCCAGCATCAAATTTTATCTAGAGAGAAACATGATATTCACTGATGACATTCAAAATTCTCAAAATTCTCTTCTACCTAATTACCCCCAAATATACTCAAATACTCAATTGGATCTGTCATCTCATCAATTCTGGAGTTCTCTCCTTCTATGCCTGCCCATCCTGTACAACTACAACACTTATCCAGGTTCTCCCCAAAATTTACCATGGGTGCCTACCACAGACTTTTGACCATGGCTATCCATTTCTGTATTAAAGTGAATTAATACTATGCTTTATTACTATACTGTAAGTGCTTTAGCACAAGTTCTGCATAGGAAGCACTAACAGCCACGGAGTAAGATTTTTAAAAAGACAAAAATGTCTATACATATATACAGACACAAACTCTCCTGTTAGTCACCATTCCTGTATCAGACAATTTTGGGGTTTTTTCTCTTTAAACAAAGGAAGATACTACTGGAAAGTCCCTTCATAGAAAGTGATTGTAGTGTCAAAAAACCCCCAAACAAACAAAAACAAAATTCAATAAAAACGTTTTAAAAAGTAATTCAAATAACATGCTTACGTGCTGTTGATTCACATGCTGTTACATGCTCAACAGCAAGTAAGACAAATGGGGGAAGAGAAGAGGCGTTTAAAATAAAAAGAATAGAATGTGCATAGGAGGCAGGAAAATACTGATTCTGTATGGAGGATATGGAGTAGTCTAGTTAGACTGAGTAATCTGGTTTGACTGGATCACAGAGTACATGGAGGAGAGAAGAATGAGATGATTAGGAAGGAGGATGGTACCAGTCTGGGGAAACTCAAGTGCCAGTTAAATAACTATGAACATTATTCAACAAGTAAGAAGAAGCTATGGCAGATTTTTGAAGAGCACAATGAACTGCCCCAGACCTAAATATAAGGAAAATTAGTTTGGCAGCACTGTGAAGGCCAGATTAGAACCAAGAAAGCAAAGTCTGCAAGAAGTACTGCAAAGGCATTATAACAGTAGTAGTCCAGCAATAGACTAAAATAGTTGAGACTCGTGACGATGAGAGTATGAACTGAGGTGGTGGTGACTGTGGGAGTATAGGAGGGGAGGGATGTGAGAAATATCACAGAGGCAAGACTAACAGAACTTTAAAAGTGGTAAGAAGTGAGTCACAAGGAAGAGTCAAAGAAAATAGAAAGGATTAAAACATGGAAAACTAGGTAACTAATGGTGCCACTGAGGGAAATGGTAAAGTGAAAAGGAACAGGCTTTGGAGAAAAGTTCATAATTCAATTCCATACACATTTATTAAACCCTTACTGTTTGCTAGGCATTGTGCTAATAAGCAATGAGGATAGAAACAAAGGAAAAAGTAGTCCCTGTTCACATTCTAAAGGGGGAGGTAACCTATAAGCTTTACATGTCAAGTAGAGAACTTTATATTTGACACAAGAGGTAATAGGGAGTCACTGGAGTTTATTGAGTAGGAGAGTAACATGGGCCTATGTCCAGTTTAGGAAAATCCATCCTCCATGTAGCTGCCAAAGTGATTTTCCTAAACTGGACATAGGCCCATGTTACTCTCCTACTCAATAAACTCCAGTGACTCCCTATTACCTCTTGTGTCAAATATAAAGTTCTCTACTACATGGAGGATGGATTAGAATAGGAAGAGACTTGAGGCAGGGTGACCACTTAGAAGGCGATAGCAATAGTTCAGGGGAGAAGTGATAAAGAAGGGCTTGAAATAATGTTGTGGCTGTGTAAGTGAAGAAAGGGGACGTAGACATGAGATTTTATGGAGAAAGGAATGACAGAATTTGGCAATGGATTGAATATATGGAGTGTGGAAGAGTAAGGAGTAAGGAAGAGCAAGAATGACCCTGCAGTTGCAGGCCTGGGTGACTGGGAGGGATGCTAAGGCTCCCAACAGCAATAGGGAAGTATGGAAGAAGGGAAGATTGGGCGGGAGAGGGAGGAGGATAATGAATTACTTTGGACATGCTGATTTTGACATGTACATGAGACATGCACTTTGTACTATCCCAAAGGCAGCTAGTAATATAAGGGCTAGAAGTCAAGAAAGAGACTAGGTCTCTAGACAGAGATCTGGAAACTATGTGCATAGAGATGACAACTGACCCCTGGGATCTGATGGCATCTCAAAGTGAAATAACACAGAGAAATAAAGAAGAAAGGGCCCAGGACAAAGTCTTGAGGGTCACCCACAATTAGTGGGTGTGACACGATGACGGACCAGGAAAGGGGACTGAGAAGTGGCAAACAGGTAAGAAGAGAACCAGGCAGAGGAGAGCAGTCATGAAAATCTAGACAGCCGAGAGTATGAGGGAGAAAGGTGATCAAGGGTCAAAGGCGGCAGAAAGCTCAAGAAAGATGAAGATTGAGAAACGGTCATTTGGAGATCATTGATAAAAGGGAGTCTCTCCTTGTGGGTGGAAGGACTCTGACAAATGAAAATGGTGGAAGCAAAATGTTTTCCAGATAACTATAAACTTGCTAATAGCCTTTTATACATTTCCTCCTGGCTGATCCATTAACAAGATGCTCCATAATCATACATGTGTAACCTACATCTGATTGCTTACCACCTCAGGGAGAGGGGAGGGGAGGGAGGGAAGGAGGGATAAACATATTTATTACTTCTGTTAAGGGCTAAAATTCTAGCTAGTCTGTCTAAAACATCTAATGAGTGGTCGCCAATAAATTATAAGCTTTAGCAAGAGTTAGACTTTTAAGCATTTATTAAGGGGAATAAGAATTTGATAAAGAGAGAGAGAAAGGCCTAGATTCCTATCTATTAAAGGGAGAGCACATTTCTAGCTCCCTTCTCCACCAGAGTCCTCCGGAAAGAGCGCAAGAGTGAGCGCCAGTCTCTTCCTCCCTCCTCCCACTAGTGCGAGTCACTTCCTGACGCCAAAGAAAAGACCCCTGGTCTTGCCCTCAAAGACCTTCCTTTCATGGGCGAAACTCTTCTACAGTTAGTCTCCAGCAGGTGGCGTCATTCCAATCGTTACACTTCCAAAAAACCAAACCCAAACCAAACCAAGATGCTCCATCTCTAGGCTCCAGGCATTTTCTCTGGCTATCCCCCATGTCTCATCTCTACCTCTAGCCTACCCTGGCTTCCTTAAAGACCCAACTAAAATGCCATCTACTACAGGAAGCTGTTTCCAACTCTTCTCAATGAGAGTGCTTTCTTAATCATTTCCTATTTATCCCGTATTTTAGATTGTTTTCCTCCAGAAAGTTTGAATCCTTGTTTGTCCAGACTCCTTTATTTTAATGTTCAAATACTTTACCTAGGCTTTATTTCAGGATAATTTTGAGAATATATAACTAACTAAGCTTCTGGTTCTCTACAGTTCATGCTCAGATTTTTTATGCCATGGCAATATGCTAAAATTTATGTTAAGAAAACAAAAATTTATGTTAAGGATTTCACTCAAATGAAACTCCCCCCCACCAACACAGAGAGCAACTTGTCTATAATTTGCAGTTAGAGACTTCCCTGAAATACAGTGACAAGAATCTGAATAGTCAGCAAGTGTCAGAAGCCGTACTTGAACTCATTTATTCTTGACTTTCTATCTATGAGGCCATGATAAAAATGTAGACTTTAAAAGAGTAGCAAAACTATTTAAAAGGTCATTTTCTAATGAACATGAAGCAGCATGGTGGCAAGAGCAATGAATGGGCCTGGAGTCAGGAAGAACCTAAGTTCAAATCTGGTCTCAGACACTTACTAGCTTTGTGAACCTCAGGAAATTATCTAACCTCTGTTTGCCTCAGTTTCCTCAACTGTAAAATGGAAATAATAATGATAGCACCTACTTTACAGGGTTGTTGTGAGGATCAGATAAGATATTTGAAAAACATCTTATACATAAAAAGCATTTTATAAATGCTTGTTCCTTCCCCTTCCTTTATGGAAACTGCTGCTATGGTGTAAAGAGCATGAGATTTCAAATGAGAAACCCAGGTTTAAATTTTGGTTCTGATATTGACAAGCTATATGACTACAGACTAGTCACTTAATCTTTCTCAGCCTCATTTTCCTTTCCGTAAAATGGGGATACTATACTACCTATACCTGTCAGTCAATAAACATTTATTAAGCTCTTTCCAAGTGCCAAGTGCTGTGCTAAGGACTGGAGATACAAAAAGTGCTAAAAGACAGTACCTTCAAATTCAGCCTCAGACACTTGACACATACTAGCTGTGTGACCCTGGGCAAGTCACTTAACCCTCATTGCCCCACCAAAAAAAAAAAAAAAAAGACAGTACCTGCCTTCAAGGAGATCAGAGTCTAATGGAGAAAACAACAAGTAAACATGAAAACTATGTAGAGGATAAATAGGAAATAATTAACAGAAGTAAGGCATTGGAATTAAGAAGGGTTGTGAAAGGCTTCCTGTTGAAGATAGGATTAGTTGAGACTTAAAGGAAGCCAGGAAAGGCAGTAGGTGGAGATAAGATGGGAGAATGTTCCAGGCATAGGGGACAACCAGAGAAAATGCCAAGAACAGAGAGTTGGGAGTGTCTTCTTTGTTGATCAGCCAGGAAGCCAGTGTCACTAGCAAGGTATAAGACTCATAAGGAAAGAGATGTATACATCTTAAAGTACAATATATAAGTGAATCATCACTCTTTCATTGAGCTAGGTAGATATTTTATGATTGATTTACAGTAATTTTTCAAATAATCTTTTTTTTTTCTGCTTTAAAAAATATAGTCCCAGCACTAATGAACTGTTGGTGAAATTGTGAATCGATCCTACCATTCTGGAGAGCAATTTGGAACTATGCCCAAAGAACAATCAAACTGTGATACCTTGTTCCAACAATACCACTACTAGGTCTGTATATCAAAGAGATCAAAAAAGAAGGGAAAGGACCTACTTGTACAAAAATATTTATAGTAGCTCTTTTTTGTGGTGGCAAAGAACTAGAAATTGAGCAGATGCCTGTCAACTAAGGAATGGTTGAATATTTTGTGGTATATGAATGTAATGGAATACTACTGTGCTATAAGAAATGATGAGCAAGTGGATTTCAGTCTTTATACTTACACAAACTGATGCAAAGTGAAGTGAGCAGAACCAGAAGAATGTTGTACACAGTAATAGCAACACTGTATGATGATTGACTATGAATGACTTAGTTATTGTCAGCAATACAATAGTTCAAGACAATTCCAAAGGATTAATAAAGAAAAAAGGCTATTCACATGCAGAGAACTAATGGAGTCTGAATGCAGATTGAAGCATACTACTTTCACTTTATTTTTTTATGTTTTTCCCCCCTTTTGGTCTGTTTCTTCTTTCACAACACATGTTTGCACATAACTTGTATCAAATTGCTTACCATTTTAGGGAGGTGGGATGCGAGGGCTGGTGAAATTTAGAACTCAAAAATTTTAAATCAATGTTAAAATTTGTCTTTACATGTAATTGGAAAAAATAGAATACTATTAAAAAATAAAATTTAAATTTTTTAAAATAAAAAACATAGTCCCAGGGATAAGTCACAATCCATTGAGTCCATCATAAACTCAACTTTTTGTTTGTTTGTTTTGAAGTGAGGCAATTGGGGTTAAGTGACGTGCCCAGGGTCATACAGCTAGTGTTAAGTGTCTGAGGCCGGATTTGAACTCAGGTCCTCCTGAATCCAGGGACAGTGCTCTATTCACTCCACCTAGCTGCCCCCCATAAACTCAACTTTAAATAATCATTGGGTCAGGTGACTCCATAATGACTCTTTGCTCATTCATAAGAACAAAAAGCAGACAGGGATAGGCTTACTATGTAATTACTGTATATGAAATGATGTCACCATTATTACTGACATTTTAAAAGAATGGCAGCACCAGGTAGAGGGGAAGCACCAATAATCAGTGGAGGCTGAAAACAGAACACTACACTAAAAAACCACCTGCTTTAGTATAGAACCAGCCCCTAGGGGAATATTCTAAGTGCAGTGGGGTACAGGGGCCAATGAATGTTTCCAAGTATTCAAAGAGCAGAAAAAACTCATTAAGCCGTTTCCCTCACCTTCTTGAAACAATCATATAACATTCTACCTTGTATATTTTTGCACATGCTGCACTTTTCTCTCCTCCTCCTTCACTAGATTACGAACTCCTTGGAATTGGGAACCCTTTAAAAAAAATCTTTTTATCTTGGGCATAGTAGGCACTTAAAAGTTTAAAGGACCCGATTTGTTCCAACAAAAGGAGGAAGGGGAGAGGTAAGGAAACTAGCTTTGGCTGATGAGGCACAAGAATCATAAATATTAAGGTGTGTTAACCCAAGTGTAATTAACCAGAGGCAACAGGAAGGACCAGCAGCCAGAGACTCAAGTGTGTTCTCCTTAAGGAAATGACTGACCACATCTTTGGCACTCAAGCCTCATCTCCACTTCTCTGCTCTAGTCAGAGGGAACTGGAGAGGAGAGCCAGTGGAGAAGATGCAAAAATGGGAGGAGTTGGAAGGAAGGAGAAGGGAGGGAGGTAAATAAGACGGGAGGGGGGGGGAGGTGGAAAGAAGGAAGGAAAGGAAGGGGGGAAAAGAAAGAAGGGAAGAGGGGAAAGAACGGGAAAGGAGGAAAGGGGGGAGAGAGAAAAGGAAAGAGAATTAAGGAGGGGATAGGAAAAGAAGGAGGTGCAGGAGGAAGAAAAGAGAAGGGAGGAGAGAGAAGAAAGGAAGACAGAAGGGGAGGGAGAAAAGGAAGGAGGGGAAACAAGAAAGAAGTCGAAGGAAGAAGAGGAAGGAAGAAAGGAGGGGGGAGAAAAGGAAGGAAGGGAAACAAGAAAGAAAGGGAAGGGAAAAGAGAAAGGAAGGAGGGGGGAAGAGAGGCAGGGAAAGAAGAATAGGAAGAAAGAAGGGGGGGGGGAGCGGCGGCCGCACGGGCCATGCAGGGGGAAGGTCAGGGGAGCTGGGGCTTGGAGCCGGAAGAGCGGCAGCCAGGATGCAGAGGACCCGGAACCAGGCTGGGCCGCCGGGGACTCCGGGGGCGCGCAGGGGGCGCGGGTCTTGGAATCACCAGAAACCTCGGGACGGGGCGGTACCTCCCCTCCGCTCCTCCGCTAGGGGGAGGGGGGGGGCAGGGCAGGGCTTCCCGAGCACTTCCCACCGAGGCAGCTAGGTGAGCACGGCAGTGCAGACCCCCGGGACGAGCCGCAGGCAAAGCCCCGGCCCGCCGCCCGCCCGGGCCTCTCGGAGCCGCCCGCCCGCCCCTCACCTTCTCCTCGCCGTCGTAGATGCGGACCCCGCGCTGCTGGATCACCAGCGTCTCGTTGATCTCCAGGAGGCCATTCGTCCACACGAACCGGTCCATGACCTGCCGCTGCCTCCGCAGTTCCGGGCCCGGCCCAGCCTCTGCCTTCTCTCTCTCTCTCCCCGGCCGCGGATCCGCCAGCTAGCCCCGGCTGCCTCCCTCACTGCGAGGGCGTGGCGCCCCCTGGTGGCCCGGCTGCTCCGCAGGAGCCGCGGTCCGAGGACGGGGCGGGGCTGGCTGCGGGGAGTCCCGGAGGTGAGGGGGTAGGGAGGAGCTAGCCTTCCACTCCAGCTGCTGGCCCACTGCGTGACTTTGCCCCGTCTAAGGCAGTTCTCCTCCATATAGCAGACTTGGGGGGATGGGGGAGAATAATCATGTTGACATTTTAAAATTTATTTGTTCACAAGAGAAATATAGTTCCTACCCCACGCCCCCCCACAAATAAAGTTCTCATACCAAAAATATATATTCAAGCAAAAAATGTGCCAATTGGCCATGTCCAAAAAATGCCTCAAATCTGTACCCTGAGTCCATCACCTTCATGTCAGGTGGTTGGTTACCTGCTTCATCATTGGTTCTCTGGAATCACGGGTGGTCATTGAGGTTGTGCAAAATGCTTTGTCTTTATATGTTCTTATTGTGAAGATTGTTGTGGTTCTGCTCATGTCCCTCTGCATCAAGTCCATACAAGTCTTCCAGGTTTCTAGTAACCGGCATTTACATAATGCTTTAAAGTTTGCAATACTTGTGCACACCGCTACAGGATACAGTTATTTTTCAGATTAAGGAAATCTGATACTGTGTTCTGTAGGTTGCATTTCTAACAAGTGACCATGGGACTATTATTGATACTGGCAGGAATATCAGTAATAGCTTATAGTTAACAAAGCCTTAATTTCACTTACAAAGAAGCTTGTTTTTAACTCTGGAGATTGTAACCAAAACTTTGAGAGTGTGGCGGGTAATTAATAATAACTGAAGAAAAAAATCTGAGCAAAAGAAATTTTTTAGCCAGGCAAGCAGAACGAATGGGTCAGTGGATTCCCCAGTCAGTCCAAAGACCCTGAATACAGAGTGAAGCAAAATTTTATGTATAAGAAACAGTCAAATAGGGGTAGCTAGGTGGCTCAGTGGATAGAGCACTGGCCTTGGAGTCAGGAGGATCTGGGTTAAAATCTGGCTCAGACACTTGACACTTACTAGCTGTGTGACCCTGGGCAAGTCACTTAACCCCAAATGCCTCACACACAAAAATAATAAAAAGAAAAAAGAAACAGTCAGATAAGACAAAATAATTATAATAAAAACAATTAACCAGGATACAAAATTAGGTAATATAATTTTTAATGGAAGGAAAGTTTAGAGGCTTTCTAAATTGGAAGGGGGAAGAGTTGGGAACCAGTAGGTTTCAGGATCTTCTATTTATCAAATCGAAAGATGTTGATTAATTGCATCCACCTGAATGTATGAAACAATAGATGACCTATATAATCTAGCTTCCCATAGATGAATAACAGAAAAACAACAAGATGGAAGAGAATACACAAGATGGAGTCAGTGTTCATAAGATAGAATCTGATTGGTTTCTCTTGATTCCCACACCAAAAACCAACTCCATTTTGTACTGGTCTTTATTTTATCTCATCAATTCCCCTGTTTTGATTAAGGGGGAGGGGCCTGCCCACTCCCCCATTAATCACTTATTATAAGCCAAATCAAAACAAGTTTATCATATCCTCAGAATCAGAATTAGAATTGTGTAACAAAAAAGATCACTAGGTGTTGCTCTCTCACGCAGCTTAGGACAACAGTTGATGCAGAGGGCAAAAATAAAAATCAAACTTAAAGAGCCATTTGCATATGGAGTCAAATAACCCATTACCCTGTAACTAAGTAAACCAAGAAGAGGGATTCCAGCAAGGGTCTTTGGGGTCAGGAAGTTGTGTTTCTGCTATAACCTGGTGAATTTCATGAAGGCTGGTTTACAGTGTCACCTGAAAAATTAATAAAGGAACAAGAAGATGGATAGATGATAGCACAAGGCCCTCCTTGTGATGCTGTAATAAGATCAAGGGTCATTCGATTTTGTAAGGCTAATGGCACTAAGGAATCACCCTCAACTTGGAGGGAGGAAATAGATTCACTAGTAGCTTGGACAAGTTTCTCAATTTCAAGTGACGTTTCAAGTGGCCTGCTCTAATGCTGCCACTGCGATCAATGGGAATAGGGATCAGAGAATCCTCATCCCTAGCTCATTTTCTTTCACGGGGTTACTCACTCATGTTTCTCTTTTTTCACAACCATGCCACCATGCACCCAGATTTCTAGAAGCACTTTTTCCCACCAATCCAATAGTATGTTTAAAGACTGAGACTGGTGGGGCTAAATAGGTGATCCTACAAGTTTCAAAATAATTTGGGAAAAAGAGAGGCATAAGCCTTATTTCCACAGATGAAAAATTGACCTGGGGATGCTAAACTCCATATAAGATTGGTGGGAGCTAACCTTTGTTCAGCAAAAGTGTTGTCAGACCTCATCCAACCTAAGCCGTTTCTGGTGAGATTCAACAAGGAAACGTACTTGGGTTTACAACCTGCATAGTTATTGTAAAGACAAGTTTGGGCACAAATGAAAAAAGTCTTCCCTGTTTATATAGGGAAGGCAATACTATGGTTACAATTAATTACTTTGCCAAAGTGAAGGGTAGTATAGGGACCACAATCTCAGGCATAATAACCATAACAGAAAAGAGACAGTCCTGGTCTTACTATACTGCCCTAATGTCCCTCTCTCCATCCTGATCTTAAATGAAATGTAATCACTTCCTAGGGCAGTAAAGGTCATGAATCAGGGGTTGGCCTAATTAAGCATCTTCCTATTAGGGGCATACAAATTACACTGTGCTAAAGCCACAACTGAAAACCTTTCAATCAGTTGTGGGGCATAACTACATCTTGACTGTGGCAAAGTATCATTCTCTGTGATGGGGGGACTGCTTCCGATGAGTTAGCCACCCCCTTCCCTTGGTATACATGATGACATACCTAACACCCATGTCACCCAATAACTTTCAAGTGATATAGTTTTTCCCTCCTTCACTGTGTAATTTAGTAATAACATTGAGTCTTTTCCTGTCTTCCTAGAAGGGGTAGATGGGGAGGAGAATACAACAGATAATAATAGTAAAACTAAACAACTACAAGAAAACCTAGATTTTACACAATAGGATAATGATAGTACTCAGACATAAAGCAATTGCAGACCAGGTAAAAAGAATCCAATCTGCTATATATGCCAAAAATTCTCAGGAAGCAGACAAATGACTACTTCCAGGATTCTCCATTCTCAAACCCTCCTGAGAAGAGTTGACTGGAGAGGAAAGAGCAATAGGAAAAAATATCAAAATCAAAACAATATAGCAAGGAGTAGCAATACCTCTTGTCACTACTAAAATGATTAAAAATGTGAAGCACAGAGCAAGTGATAAAACAAAAATCTTCCATCTTACTAAATATATAGGCTTTCTAGGAAGATCATTGCTTAGTGCTTTTCTAATCTCTTTGGAAAAGTTAAGAGACTCAGAAAAATTGTCAGGAGAACTAAAAACAACAGGTGACAAAATTAAAATAAAGTAAATCACAAAATGCATTATGACTCTAAATAAGGAGTAGGTTTTACATGAGAACAGTGTATCCAAGAGTCCTTTTCTCCAATCTTTATTGTAGCAGGAGTTGTCAGCAACACTTTGGAATGGGCCTTCCCAGGCAGGCTGAGTTCTGCTGGTTCATTGGAAATTTTTAATGTGGACTTTATCTCCAGGATGGAAATCAGGCAGTGAAAAATCCAAAGGGCCAGTTTGTCCTGCAGCTCCTGTATCATGGGATTCTTTCAGTCTGTTCCCTAATTCCTGTGTGGAAGGAAGAGGCAACAGAAGTATAATGTATATATAATGTATAAAATATAATGGTGTATATATTGGAATGAAAGGTTTTTCTTATGGAGGGTAACCAGAAAGCATTTCAAGAGGAAAAAACGTGATTCCCCTCTGGATCTGCTTCTGAGATGGAACAATGCAAAGGGTTAAATGTCAGGCCATTTAAAATGTGTTTCAGAACACAGCTAGCAAATTATCACCTCAAATTCTTTATTCATATGTTGTTCAACTTGACCAGAACTCTGGGGATGACAAGGGGTATGAAATTTAAGTTACCCTTAGACAGGAATAAATTTGGGAGAGGATTGTGAGAGTGAAATGAGATCCCCTGAGTCAATGCAAATTAGAGGGCCAAACTGGGGGACAATTTCTTTGAGCATTATTTGAGCTACAAAACTGCAGTGGCTTTTGAACTAGGGAAATCTTTTACCCAGAGAGTCAGCTGATCCACAATAATGACACAAACTTTGTAGCAGCCAGATTTTGGCATAACAAGCCGCATGAAGGAGAGAAGCCACAGTGGATGAAAAGTGTGCTGGATGGAAGGAGTTGAAGAGGAGTAGGAAGGACAGGATATAAAGAAATAACCCCTTTTGGGAGGGGAGGTGGGCAGAAGCCATCACTTAAAGCTACTCAGCAAAACCAATTCATCATCTGATCAGAAGAAGATTTTTCAATGACAAACCTTAATTTCTACAATTTGTAATAGTATGAAGACCAAAATTGGGGTCAAAACATGATCACTAGAGTCCTTGGCAGATTTATAACAAAACTTACATGACTGAATTGCTTGCAGTTTATTCATTCCCTTAACTATAGGGAGCATCACCTTATCCCATGCTATCAAATTCTATTCACTCAGTGCCAACACTGATTGGCAACTCTACTGCCCATACACAGTTCTGGATCACAGTTCCAGGGTAGAGAGGAGCACTTCTGGTCAATCACAAGGGAGGAGGGACCCTGGTCATAGTTCCTCCATGAGGAGGGCTGGTGCTTACAGCTATAGGGGACGAAGAGTTCTTCCAGGGTAAAGACCAGAGTGCAAGAAAAGGAAAGTCTAGTTTCTGGGAGCCAAGATGGCAGAATAGGCATGAAATCACCTGAATTCTCCCAAATTAACCTCCAAACAACTACAAAAATAATGCCTCAAGGTGAATTCTAGAACAGCAGAACCAACAAAAAGACCAGGTGAAGCAATTTTCCAGGCCAAGATGACTTGGAATGTTGGCAAGAAAGGTCTGTCTCACTCAGGTAAAAGGGGAGCAGAGTCCAGGGCAGGCAGCATCCTGGCAGGCAGAAGGAGGCTCTGAACCTTAGCCCAGGTCAGTGGCCAAGGCCCCACAGTCCTGGTGCAGCACAAGTGCTGCCCCACCCTGCCACCTCTGTGGATCTGGGTGCAGCACCAGAAAAGTAACCAAGTCAGTTGACAGCACTAGGCCCACCCTGGGCCCTGATGTAGCACCAACCCCTCACCCCCAGGGCCTCAGTACAATACCAATTAAGCAGCCAGACCCCCTATAGTCCCCATGCAGCATCAGGTGAGCTGCCAGGCCCTTCATAGCACCTGTGCAATACCAAGTAAGCAGCTAGGACCTGCAGGCCTTAGCATAAGAAGCTTGGGGCAGTACCCCTTTTACCCCAAGAGCAGAGCTCAACTTTAAAAGCAAATAAATAAGCTGGAAAAGATGAGCAAAAAAAAAAGAATTTAATCATAGAAAGTTATTTTGGTGACAGTGAAAATCAAAACACAAACTCAAAAGAGGACAATGTCAAAAAGCCTACATGAAAAGACTCAAAGAAAAATGTGAATTTATCTCAGGCCCAAAATAACTAGAAGAACTCAGAAAGGGTTGTTTAAATCAGATAAGAGAAGTAGAAGAAAAACTGGGGAAACAAAATAGAGTGATGCAAGAGAAATCATGAAAAAAGAGTCAACAGCTTGATTAGAAGATGGAAAAAGATGGTATAAAAAAATTTACTGAAGAAAAACAACTCCTTAAAAAGTAGAATTGGCCAAATAGAAAAGGAGGTAAAAAAGCTAATTGAACAAAATAACTTCTTAAAAATTAGAATTGGACACATGGAAGTTATTATAACTCCATGAGGCATCAAGAATCAATCAAACAAAATCAAAAGAATGAAAAATTAGAAGAAAATATGAAATTCTCACTGGAAAAAGCAGCTGGACCTTGGAAAATAGGGAGAGATAATTTAAGAATTATCAGACCTACCTGAAAGCCATGATAAAAAAAAAGGATGTGGACATCATACTTTAAGAAATTATCAAAGAAAACCGCCATGATATACTAGAACCAGAGGATAAAATAGACATCGAATGAATCCATTGATCACCTTCTGAAAGAGACCCAGAATGAAAACTCCTAGAAATATTACAGCCAAATTCCATAACTCCCAGATCAAAGGAGAAAATATTGTAAGCAGCTAGAAAGATACAATTCAAATATCTGGGAACCACAGTCAGGATTACATAGAATTTTTAGCAGCTTCTACATTAAAGGGTTGCAGGGCATGGGAAATAATATACCAGAAGGCAAAGGATCAAGTGCTACAAGAATCACCTACCCAGCAAAACTTAGTCTAATCCTTCAGGGGGGAAATGGATATTTAATGAAATAGAGGGCTTTCAAGCTTTCCTTATGAAAAGACCAGAGCAGAATAGAAAATTGGATTCTCAAATACAAGACTCAAGAGAAGTATGAAGGTAAAAAGGAAAAAGAAAACACCAGGGAATAAAGCTAATCCATTTGCATCCCTACATGGGAAAATGTTATTTTTAATTCTTAAGAACTGTTATCACTATTAGTACAGTTAGAAGTATACATAAATAGAAGGTGTGGGTATAAGGTAACTGTGATGGGATGATTTTTTTTTAAATTAAGGGGTGAGAAAGAAGATTACGTTGGGAGCAGAAGGAAGGGAGAGGGAGAAAGGGATAAAGTATGTTACATGAAGAGGTACAAAAGACCTATTAGAGTGGAGGAGAAGATGAAAGATTGGGCAATGCGCATTGCTTGAACCTTACTCTCACTGGAATTGGCTCACAGAGGGAATAATATATACAATTAGTTGGTGTAGAAATTTATCTTACCATATAGGGAAGTAGGAGAAGGAGTAAGTGGTTGGGCTGACAGAAGGGAAGGCAGATTGAGGTAGATGGCGATCAGAGGTAAAACATTGAAGAGGTGAATGAAGAGAAAGAAGAAAAAACTGGAGGAAAAATAGGATGGAGGGAAATACACAATAACTGTAAATGTGAATAGGATGAACTTACCCATAAAATGAAAGCAAATAGTAGAGAGGAGTAAAAACCAGAATCCTACAATATATTGTTTACAAGAACTATACTTGAAGAAGAGGGACACACACAGGGATGGAGCAAAATCTATTATGCTTCAGCTGAAGTAAAAAAAAAAGGCAGGCAGGGATAGCAATCATGATCTCAGAAAAAGCAAAAGCAAAAATAGATCTAATTTTAAAAGATAAGTGGTCAAAGGTTAAGGACAGTCAATTTTCAGACGAAGAAATTAAAGCTTTCTTATGTAATATGAAAAGATGCTTTAAATCACCTATTGATTAGAGAAGTAAATTAAAACAACTGACCATTCATCAATTGGGGAATGACTTATTCATATGAACTTGACTTAGTTCTGTATGTAATAGAGATAGACGCCTTTTTTCCCAAAGAAAACTGGGTATAAAAGTGTTTTTTTTCCCAAATTTTCTGCTTTTCTTCTAATCTTGGCTACATATATTAGTTTTATTGAATAAAACCTTTTTTATTAATCAAAATTATCTATTTATATCCCACAATGCTTTCTACCTTTTGTTAATTCATAAAATTCTTCTCTTATCCATAAATCTGATAGGTAATGTTCCATGCTTTTCTAATTTCCTTATGTCTATGTCATGTATGTATTTGACCTTATCTTGGTAAACAGTGTAAGCTACTGGTCTATACCTAGTTTTTGTTTCCAGACTGCTTTCCAGTTTCCCAGAATTTTTTTTTACTAAATAGTAAGTTCTTATCCAAAAGCTTAGATCCTTATCTTTTTCAAAAACAAAGTTACTATAATCATTTAGTACTGTGTATTATATTTCCTAATTCTATTCTACTGTTCCACCATTCTATTTCTTAACCAATATAAAATAGTTTTAATAATTACTGCTTTGTAGTACAGTTTAAGATCTGGTACTGCTAGACCTCCTTTGTTTACATTTTTTCATTAATTCCTTTGATACTTTTGACCTTTTGTTCTTCCAAATGAATTTTGTTATATTTTCTAACTCAAAAAAATTTTTGGTAGTTTAATTGGGATGGCACTGAATAAGTAGATTAGTGTAAGTAGAATTATCTTTTTATCATATTGGCTCACCCCACCATGAATAATTAATATTTCTCCAATTATATAAATATGACTTTGTTAAAAAAAGTATTTTATAACTATGTTTATATAGTTCCTGGGTTTGTGTCAGTAGGCATACTCCCATGTATTCTACATTGTCTATAGTTATTTTATTTGTTATTGGGGTGTGTAGGTATTCAGGGAAGACTAGTACCTCTGGTGTGAGGGCTACCAAACCCTTTTTAGCACTATTTTCCACCTTTGGTGCCCACCTGCCACCCAACTCTCACCTGTGGCTTCAAGAAGCTGTAGCACACTCTAGTAAACTGTTTAGGCAAACAGGTTAAACCAGGTTGAAGGTAACTGAGGTGCCTCGAACCCATAGGTGAGTTAGGGGTATGTCTATCCCAAGCATGTGAAGATATCCCCTGGTGGAATGGGCTGATGAAAACAATTTGTTCCATCAGCTATCATGTCAGCTTAAGCAGGGACTATGGAGGGCTTAGAGGATAGTTAGACCTTGAAGATGCCAAAGTCTTCCACTGCAATGAAACACACCCAAAAAAGTACAAAAAACTTTTGCAACAATGATTCCACACACCATTGCTGTTTCTGATGCCATTTCTCCCAAGGCCTCCCTGACATGTATGATAGTCTGGGCCACCCAGAATCATGAGCTTGTCCTCCTTCAGCACAGTGATGATGAGGGTCTTAAGGTCTTCACAGACTTATCCTCTCCAAGCTAAACATTCATATTCAACAAAAGTAGTACCCCCAAAGCAAGATTTACTATCTATAGATTAGTGCGTTTCTCCCTGTGTGAACAGTTTGTTTCTAACTTAGAGGAAAAGCTGAGCCAACATATGACTGGCAACAGTGTATCAGAAGAGGAGTGGGCAGCTTTCAGAGATTTGATGTACAGCCCCTCATTTACCTTCTTGGACCAGAACACTTGCAAACATCGAGACTGGTTTGCTGCAAATGATGGGGAAACTCAGAAGCTCCTTAAATGGAAAGTAAGAACTCCAAAGGGGTTTGCCAACAGAATAGTTTATCCATCTCTAAGAAGGCAGCATTTAACTCCATCAAAAATAAAGTACAAGTGAAGCTTAGAGAGATGCAGGATTCTTGGCTTAGTAAGAAGGCAGAAGAAAATCCATTTTATGCTGATAGTAACAATCCAAAGTGCTTTTATGATGCCTTGAAGACTATTTATGGACTAAATACTTATGGTACATCTCAACTCTTCAGTGCTGATGGAGCCACGTGGATTAGTGATAAGGACATGATCCTAGAGAACATCTAAGTGAAGAAGAGATTTTTAATATCATTAGACTCCTCTCATGTGGCAAAGTGTCTAGTGCTGATTCTATTCCAACTGAGATGTATAAGGCAGTGAGTCCACTGCTCATACAAAGACAATAGTTCAAGGCTACCTCCAATATCCATATCTATAAAGGAAAGGGAAATAAGTTGTCCTGTGACAATCATAAGGGTCATTGTAGTCATTACTGGTAAGAGATTCTTGCCAGACTGCTCTTTAATAGACTGATCCTTCATCCTGGTAGATGGTCATCTACCTGAGAGCTAGTGTGACTTCAGAAAGAACAAACAGCTTCTCCACTAGCCATCACTACACCAGCCACACATGGAACCACTGGTTACAGCAAATGGAGAAATTCTGAATGCTGTGGATAAGCTTACTTACCTTGGCAATATACTTTCCAGGTATGTACATGTGGATGAGAAGGTTGACACAGTCATTGTCAGAGTTAGTTCAGCATTTGGGAGGTTCTGAAGGAAAGTGTGGGAGAGAAGAGATATTAGGGTGACCACCAAACTGAAAGTCTATAAAGCAGTTGTGCTGACCTCATTGTATGCCTGTGAAACTTGGACAGTATACCGGTGCCATGGCAGAAACGGAAGCCCTTCCACTTGAATTGTCTTAGGAAGATTCTGAAGATCACCTGGAAAGGTGAGCTACTGACAACTTTCTTGAGCTGAAGTACCAAGCATTCAAACTCTACTGTGAAGAGTATGACTACAATGGGCTAGCCACATTGTTCAAGTGTCAAATGTGTTTGCCTAAAAGACTAGTTTATGGAGAGCTCACACAAAGCAAGTGCTTACATGGAGGTCAGAAGAAGTGATACTCTCAAGGTCTCTCTGAAGAACTTTGGAATTGATTGTGAGACATAGGAGACACTATAATAGGACTGCCTACTATAGTGGGCCAACATAAAAAAAGGCACTGTGCTCTATGAGCAAAGCTGAATTGCAGTAGCTTAAAAGAAACAAGAGATGTGCAAATTTAGAGACATCTCCACTTCAAATGTTCATATCAACAATTTGTGCCCAACTTGTGGTAGAGCCTTTTACCTTGCATTGGCCTGATCAGCCACAGTTGAACACACTACACCTTGACCCTAACATAGTGATGTCATTTTTGTTTTCTCTGAGCACAAAAGACAACCACCAAATGAAATATCTCTTACTATCTCTTCTTGCAGAGCTTTGTTGGCAATATCTGAAAAATGTTGATGATTTACGTGGGGTTATTTTATATCTTGCTACTTTGCTAAAAATATCACTTTGACTAATTTTTTATTTGACTCTCCAAGATTGTCCAAGTACACCATTATATCTTCTATTAAATCTCTTTCTATTAAAAAGAGATAGTTTTATTTCTTTATTACCCATTCTTATTCCTTAAATTTTTTTCTTCTTTCATTGCTATAGCTAACATTTTTAGTACCATGTTTAATAATAGTGGTGATAATGGGCATCCTTGCTTTACTCTTGATCTTACAGGGAAGGATTTTAGCTTATCCTCATTACAAATAATCTTTGCTGTTGGTTTTAGGTAAATGTTTCTTATCATTTTGAGGAAAATTCATTTATACCTATGTGGTTTTTTTTCTTTTTCCTTTTTTTTGAGTAAGGCAATTGGGGTTAAGTGACTTGCCCAGGATCACACAGCTAGTAATTGTTAAGTGTCTGAGGCCGAATTTGAACTCAGGTACTCCTGACTCCAGGGCCAGTGCTCTATCCACTGCGCCACCTAGCTGCCCCCATATACCTATGTGTTTTTAATAGGAATGAGTGTTGTATTTTGTCACAAGCTCTTTCTGTATCTATTGATGATTTTTGATTTTGTTATTGATAAAATCAATTATGTTGTTTTTTCTTATATTGAACCAGTCCTGCATTCCTGGTATGAATCTCACTTGGTCACAATATATAATCTTTGTGATATATTGTTGTGGTTTTCTAGCTAATATTTTATTTAGGATTGTTTTCATCCATATTCATTATTGATGTTGGTATATGATTTTCTTTCTGTTTTCCTGATTTAGGTATCAGCACCATAATTGTTTCATAAAAAGAGTTTGGAGGGACTCCTTTTTTGCCTACTATTCCAAAAAATTTACTTAATATTGGAATTAATTGATCTTTAAACATTTGGTAGAATTCACTTTTAAATCCATCTGGTCCTGATGCTCTTTTTTTTTAAGAAGCTCATTTATGGCCTGTTCAATTTCTTTTTCTAATATGAGTTTATTTTGATATTCTATTCCCTTTTCTGTTAAACAGGGCCAGCTTATACTTTTATAAGTATTATATATATATTATTATGTATACTTTTATAAGTATTTTCCATTTCACTTAGATTGTCAAATTTGCATATAATTGGCAAAATTACTCCTAATAAATGCTTTAATTTCATCTTCACTCTTTTTATTTTTTATACTAGCATTTGGTTTTCTTCTATGTTTAATAAATCACATTGACCATTGTTTCCTGTTTTCCTCCCCCTAGTTTTATTACTTTGATAGTTTTCTTACATTTAGTTTTTATGATCTCACCTTTAATCTTTAGGACTTCCATTTTGGTATTTAATTGGAGATTTGTAATTTGTTCTTTTTCTAGTTTTTAAAAATTGTATACCCAATTCATTGATCTGCTCTTTATCTTATTAATGTAAGCACTGATGTATATATATATATGTATATATTTTCTTCGGCTTGCTACTTTAACTGTATCCCATAAGTTTTGATATTTTGTCTCATTTTGCTCTTAATAAAAGTATTGTTTCCATGACATTCTTTAAGATTAGATTAGTTTCCATTATTATTTTTTTTCAGGGCAAGGGGGGTTAAGTGACTTGCCCAGGGTCACACAGCTAGTAAGTGTCAAGTGTCTGAGGCCGGATTGAACTCAGAGGTCCTCCTGAATCCAGGGCCAGTGCTTTATTCACTGTGCCACCTAGCTGCCCCCAGTTACCATTATTTTTAATCTGTGTTTCTGGTCATTTATTACATTAATTTTTATTGCATTATGATCTGAAAAAACAAAAGGCTTTCATGGTCTAATTATGGCCAATTTTTTGTAAAGGTATCCTCTACTGCAAGGGATATTCCTTCCTATTTCCATTCAATTCTCTCCAGATGTCTATATATCTAGCTTATCCTAAGATTTTATTCATCTCCTTTATTTCTTTTTGGCTTGGATTTATCTAGTTCAGAGAGGGGAAGGTTGAAGTTCACCACTATTATAGTTTTGCTTTCTATTGCCACCTGTAATTTATTAGCTTTCCTTTAAAAGTCTGAATGCAATAGCTTTTGGTGCATATATATTTAGTATTGATATAACTTCCATTATCTATGATACCTTTTAACATAGTGTAATTTCCCTGCTTATCTCTCTCTTTTTTTTGTGAGGCAGTTTGGGGTTAAGTGACTTGCCTAGGTCACACAGCTAGTAAGTGTTAAGTGTCTGAGGCCAGATTTGAATTCAGGTCCTCCTGAATCCAGGGCCAGTGCTCTATTCACTGTGCCATCTAGCTGCCTCCCTGCTTATCTCTTTTAATTAAATCTATTTTATCTTTAACTTTGTCTGAGATCATGATTGCTACCCCTGCTTTTTTTCACCAGTTGAAGCATAATAAATTCTATTCCAGCCCTTTATTTTCACTCCATGTGTATCTTCTCATGGTTAAAAATATGTTTCTTATAAAACAAACCATATTGTTAGGTTCTGGGTTGTAATCATTGTGCTGATTGATTTCTGTAATTATTCAAGAGTTTACCCTAAGTATCCACACAGAAAAAACCAAAGTACATGAAGAATGTCTATTGTCCAGAAGACATAAGATTTTGAGTAAGAAGTCATGAGTTCAAATCATATCTCAGATATTTACTAGTTATGTGACCTCGGCAAGGCACTGAATCACTATGCCTCAGTTTTCTCATCTGTAAAATGGGCATAAGATAGCACAGAGTAGTTGTATCAAATGAGAGGTTATAAATGTAAAGTACTTTCCTAACTTTAAAGTGCTATATAAATACTAGCTATGTATTATCTAGTCTCATTTTATAGCTGTGGAAACTGAGGTCTAGAGATGTTAAGTCACTTGCCCAGGGTCAAATAATAAAAAGACTGAATTGGGATTCTTTTTTTTTCAAGGTATTTTGAGTTTTAATCCTTTAGTTTTTTTTGTTTGTTTTGTTTTTTTGGTGAGGCAATTGGGGTTAAGTGACTTGCCCAGGGTCACACAGCTAGTAAGTGTTAAGTGTCTGAGGCCAGTTTTGAACTCAGGTTCTCCTGAATCCAGGGCTGGTGCTCTATGCACTGTGCCACCTAGCTGCCCCAATCCCTTGAGTTTTTAATCCAACTTGTATCAGTGTCTCTGACCTGGTTAAACTATTGGGAACAAGATGCCTTTCCCAGGATAAGCTCATTACTTCTTTTTTTTCCATAAAATGATTTTATTATTTTCCAGTTACATGTAGAGATAGTTTTCAATATTTGTTTTATAAGATTTTTAGTTTCAAATTTTTCTCTTTCCCTCCCCTCCCTCCCCCTTCCCAAGACAGCAAGTATCTGATATAGGTATATATATGTGCAACCACATTAAACTATTTCTGCATTAGTCATGCGGTGAAAGAAGAATCAGAACAAAAGGGGGAGAACCTAATAAAAGAAAAACAACAACAATCAAAACAATAGAAATAGTATGGTTCAATCTGCATCTAGATTCCACAGTTCTTTTTTTTCTGGATTTGGAAAGCAGTTTCCATCATGAGTCCTTTGGAACTATCTTAGACCATTGCATTGCTGAGAAGAATCAAGTCTATCACAGTTGATCATTATACAGTGTTGCTGTTACTATGTACAATGTTCTCCTGGTTCTGCTCATCTCACTTAGTATCAGTTCATGTAAGTCCTTCCAGGTTTCTCTGAAATTCTCCTGCTCCTCATTTCTTACAGCACAATAGTATGCCATTACATTCATATGCCACAACTTGTTTAGCCATTTCCAGTTGATGGGCAACTCTTCAATTTCCAATTCCTTGCCACCACAAAAAGAGTAGATATAAATATTTTTGTATATGTGGGTCCTTTTCCCTTTTTTATGATCTCTTTGGGAAAAAGACCTAATAGTGATATTGCTGGGGTCAAAGGGTATGCACAGTTTTATCGCCCTTTGGGCATAATTCCAAATTGCTCTCTAGAATGGTTGGATCAGTTCATAGCTCCACCAACATTGAATTAGTGTTCCAATTTTTCCACAGCTTCTTCAACATTTATTATTTTCCTTTTTTGTCGTATTAGCCAATTTTATAGGTGTCAGTCAGGTGGTACCTCAGAGTTGTTTTAATTTACATTTCTCTAATCAGTAGTGATTTAGAGCATTTTTTCATATGGCAATAGATAGCTTGATTTCTTCATCAGAAAACTGCCTGTTCATATCCTTTGACCATTTCTCAATTTGGGGAATGACTTGGTTTCTTATATAAATTTGACTTAGTTCCCAATATATTTTAGAAATAAGGCCTTTATCAAAAATACTGGCTATAAAAATTGTTTCCCAGCTTTCTGCCTCCCTTCTAATTTGGATGCCATTGCTTCTGTTTGTACAAAACCTTTTTAATTTAATGTAATCAAAAATCATCCATTTTTCATTTCCATAATATTCTCTATCTCTTGTTGTTCTCTTTCAAAGATCTGAGAGGTAAATTATTCCTTCCTCTCCTACATTACCTATGATAGTATCTTTTATGTCTAAATCAATGTACCCATTTTGACCTTATTTTAGTATAAGGTATAAGATGTTGGTCTATGCCTAGTTTCTGCCATACTACTCTTCCAGTTTTCCCAGCAGTGAGCGGGGGATTCTTACTTAGGTTCTGTGACTCCATGTTGAACACTCCAAGTTTCCAGTGTTCTTTCCTCTGATTTGTGGGAGGGTTGCTGTCCTGGGGTTATTTTGCTACTTTGCCTATATCATACCCTCAGCCTGAAAAACAGCCTACACTCCCTCCGGGAAAGATCTAAGTTCCTAGTCTACAACCAATCAACCAACATTTATTGAAATACCTAATATGTGCCCAGTCCTGTGCTTAGATACAAAAAGAGATGACACAGATTTCCTTGCCAATAAAATAATGTTCTTTTTGGTTTTGAAGGAAAAAATGAGAAGTAGGTAGCAGGGAAAGGAGTTTTGGTAGGGAAAGACTGTTAGGTATTGTGGTGGTCACAGGTCTATAGAAAATAAAGAGAGGATTCCAGAGAATTAGGGAAGTGGACATATGAAGAGGGGCAGGGGTGGAGTCACATCTATAATTCACATCGTGACTTTCCCAACAAAAGTGTTGATATATCCAGGCTCGGCATAAGAAATTAAATGGGAATTTTGGGGAGAGTTTTGCAGAAGACATAAACAATACACAAGGCCAGCAGATGACACAGAAAAAGTTTAGAAATTTAGAAATGCATAAAATATATGTATAGTATTATATAATATTAATTTATTTTTATCTTTTTAAATAATGAACATTTTTATTTATAGTTTGGGGTTCCAATTTTTATCCCTCTTTCCTTTCCTCCCCTCCCCCCTCCCCGAGGTGGCAAACAATCAGATATGGGTTATATGTATGATTACATAAAATATTACCATATTTGTCATTTTGTACAATAAATGTATTTTATATTTTAATACTGTAAATGCCCCGTTTTAGAAAAAGAAAGGAAAAATTCAGACTTCTTCTCTGGTATGAAAGGAGAGCCAAAAAATTTTTACAGGGATTTTCTGGACTGGGGGGGGGATCCTAACCCCCCTGCAATGTGGATGGGTTAATTGTATAGTCAAGATTTTGAAACAGGCTGGATTCTACCTCTTTAAAGTAAATCAATAGTCAATTAGCAAATGTAAAGTGCTTTGAACAAAAAAGGTAAAAGAGAAAGTTATTAACAACAAGACTTTGGACCTGAATTTTTTGTGTTTATGGTTTGGGAATTTCTGTTAATTCCTGGAGGTGAAGAGAGTGGTGTGACTTTAGGTAGAAGGACAGAGAGAGAGAGGGACAGTAAAGTGAGCTGAACTAAATGATAATTTGGATGACATGAATAAGAAGTCCAGAATGGGTTGGCATTCCTAATGAATAGGTTCCAAACTGAATGGCTGGAGAGAACATCCACATCTGTGAAATCCACAGATCCATTTGAGTATTTAGGAGGTGAAAAACAAAGACATGCCACAGGAATTTGGACAAATAGCAAATGATCCTGCAAATTCAGATGACAGGGACCCAATCTAGCACCTTCTTTAACAAGGGCATCAGGCCTGGTGACATCTAATAAAGGCACCAGACAAAGACTGAATCCGAGCTTTGTTAGCTTGAGACAAAATTGACTTTCCCACAACATATTTGTGATAGACTTCAATTTGATGTATTTTCCTTTCTTTCTTGAAGCAATTGGGGTTAAATGACTTGCCCAGGGTCACACAGCTAGTGTCTGAGGCAGGATGTGAACTCAGGTACTCCTGGACTCCCAGGGACAGTCCTCTATCCGCTGCACCACCTAGCTGCCCCAAAATTTGTATATTTTTCATCCCCATTCAAGAAGTGCCTCACTTCTGCCTCATTCTTGTTATTGGTGTGTATTTTATATTGGAATTAGAGGGGAAGAAGTATCTCTTCCTTAGAGGTGACACCGTAGAGTGTAAAAGTATTAGGTTTGCAGCCAGAGAACCTGACCCCAAGTTTCTTATCCTGAAAATGAGAGGGTTGGAGTAGACTAGACATCTTTAACGTCCCTTCTACATCTGTGATCCTATTCTAAACCCTCTTCATCCATCAAGAAGGGAGCTCTCGGGGCAGCTAGATGGCGCAGTGGATAGAGCATCGGCCCTGGAGTCAGGAGGACCTGAGTTCAAATTCGGCCTCAGACACTTAACACTTACTAGCTGTGTGGCCCTGGGCAAGTCACTTAACCCCAATTGCCTCACTAAAAAAAAGAAAAAAGAAAAAAAGAAGGGAGCTCTCTAAATAGGCGCTGCAGGGCAAGGGAAACAGGACCTCTCCAATTAGTAAAGACGATTTTGTCCAATTATATGGTAATAAAAGCAACTACTTAAATGAAATGATGGATACCTACAAAAATACAAAATGCGCAAGAGAAGAAGAAAAGAATTAAAATAAACCAATGGGGGGTGGGGTGGAAAGTTGACCAAGCCATAAATGAACTCTCAAAGAAAAAAAAGTGTCTATTATGTGTTAAACACTGTGCTTAGAGCTGTGGATACAAAAAGTGCAAAAGATAGTCTGCCCTCAAGGAGTTTACAATCTAATGAGGGGAGAGAAGATTCAAACAATGCATACCAAGCAAACTTCATACAGCATAAACAGGAAATAACTCACAGAGTACATAATTAAGAAGGTTTGGGAAAGGCTTCCAGTAAAAGATGGGATTTTAGTTGGGACTTGAAGAAATCCAGGGAAGTCAGTAGATGGAGTTGAGGAGGTGTCGGAGCATGGGGAGAGAGGGGGCGGGAGGCGGGGGGAGGTGAACCCGATAGATTTACAAACCTAATTCTAACAAAGAAAGAACAATTCATTCCGATATTACACAGACTGTATACAAAAATAGGTAAAGAGATTCTAACGAATTCCTTCTATGAACAAATATAGTCTTCATACTTAAACCAGAGAACGCCAAAACAGCGAAAGAAAACTATAAACCAATATCCCTAAAGCACATTGACACACGTCTACTCTGAAGTATCAACAAAGAGGCTACAGAAACCAATCCGCGAGCAGATAGTTCTTCCAGTACTAGTACTAGTCCCACCCCCAAATTCCCGCTCGATTTTGAGAACGGGAGAAGGGAGAGGACTCACCAGGGTTTATTTTGGTTTGAAAGTCACTAAGACCCGCCCAAAGGCTAGGGTAAATCCTGGAACGCAACCTAGCAACCGCAACTCCCCTTTCAACCCATGGTCCATTCAATTCAAGCCCTGAGCCAATAGGCGGAGAGTATGTGAGCGAGCGCCGGAACCAGAGAGCGCGGCGCGCGGTTCGAACGCGACTGCCTGTCGTCTCATCTTGTCTCGTCTGAGGGAAGTGAGGAGACGGCTGCTTAGCAGCTGAAGGAGACTCGGCCTCAGGCGCCCCCTGCTCCCGGCCATCATGAGCGACACCGTCCTCAGCTGCCCACCAGTCAGAGGTCCAAGCCCGCAGTTCAAAGGTGTGGGGACCGCGAGGGGAGGGGGAGGAGATGGTGCCGGAGGCCGGGTCTCGGGGCCTGCCAGCTTCGGCGGAAAGCCTTGGCCTCGGGTGGGGCCGGCTGGGCTGGGGAGGGGCGAGGCCAGGGGCGTCGCTTTCCCTCTCCTCACTTCCTGGCCTTAGGCTTTTCTGGATCTTTAGGTGGGGAGCTCCTTGAGGGCAGGGACCAACCTTTGCTTTTCTTTGTACCCCCATCGATTAGCACCAGTGCCTGGGTACTAGTAGGCGTTTAATCAATGCGTACTGACTGACTGACTAGGTCGTACTGGGGAGTCGGGGGTCCGAGTGGGGCAGAATTGCCCGTGGGCTTCAGGCCCATTGAACTAAGAGACAGAGTGGTAGGGTGAATGGGGGCGGGGCTTCCGTGGCTCCTGAAGGACCCCCCCCCCTTCACTGCCCCCCCCCAGCCCTCGTGATCTCCACCTGCTCTCTCAGGGCCGCCGGCCAAGACCCTGTGTCCCTATCTCCACCTCTACCTTTGAAACGGCATTCTGCAAACCCCTAAAGTGTTATTTAAACGCTACACGTTTTTATTACTATTGTTATTGTTACATAAGTGCTAACCATCATACTTTAATAAATGCTAGCTATTCTTCTATGTATATCACGTAAATGCTAATATTTCTCAGCCTCCAGGAATATTATAGCCAAATTCCAGAACTCCCAGGTGAAGGAGAAAATACTGCAAGCAGCTAGAAAAAAGGAATTCAAACACTGTGGAAAAAATGCTAATTATTGTATTTATATAACGCTAGCGACTATGTTACTATATGTCATGTTAGCTGTTCCTTCATTGATATGCAAATGCCTAATTATATTTACATTCTATAAATTCTAGCTAGCTATTATAGTTATATGGGGTAAATGTGAATTATGTTTACATTATACAAATGCTAGCTCTACCATCATATAAATGCTAGCTATAATCCTGGTGTGTGGATTATATTTACATCATACAAATACTAGCTATTTATTTATAATCATATAAATGAAGATTATTTTTATCATGTACATTTGAATTATGTATTTATATCAATGCCAGCTATTATGTTTATATCATGCAAGTGCTACCTATTATTTCTCCCCATTTTGAGGATATTGTATTCATATTTATGCTCTCTGCTTCTTGTGAAGAATGGCTGTAGGCATTTGTTATCTCCTCTTTCTTAGGTTGTTAACTGGGGAGCCAGGGTGGTGCTGTGGAAAGGAGTACTCAGTGGGTATTCTAACTCCAGGGCTGCCATGGGCTGCCACTTACTGCATGGCATGTGAGGGGCAGGATTGCCCTAGGAGATAGGGCACCAGACTTGCAGTCAGGAAGATTTGGGCTCAATCTTGTCTCAGATGCTTGCGAGATGATTGACTTTGGGCAAGTTACTTAACCTTTCTCCATTCCCCAGTTTCTGTATCAGTGGTTCTTTTTTTGATCATGGGCACATAATATTCTTTGTTTGGGAGAATCTCAACAACTCCAGAAAGATACTTGGGAAGATTATCTATGCTCATTTGATGGCAAGTAAGTTCCACACAATTTATAACAGACCTAGCTAGTGTGTCCTGGCATACTTTAAGAACCACTGGCTTCAGCCCTAAATCTAGGATCCTATGATCCTGTTAGATGAAGCAGAACCCACATATTTCTACTTTTCAGTTATATAGAGGTTCTACTTTGGACATATAATTCTTTGCAGTACTATTAGTTGACAGTGCCTTAATTTGTTGGTGTATTTGTCAAAATTTAAAATGTAGTTGATTTGTTTATCTTTTCCATTTGTCAATTAGAAACAAGAAGACAAAAACTCGAGGAATATCTTTCAAGAAGAAAAGCCTTTTCTGTCTTAAAGTTACAAGAAAAGCAGATAACCAGGTAGAGTAAAGCTATTTTAGTTTTATAACATAATGCTAAGATACTTTTCTCTGTAAAACAAGTTGCATAGGGGCCAGCTAGGTGGCGTAGTGGATAGTGCAACCGGCCCTGGAGTCTGGAGTACCTGAGTTCAAATCCGGCCTCAAACACTTAATACTTACTAGCTGTGTGACCCTAGCAAGTCACTTAACCCCAGTTGCCTCACTAAAAAAAAAAACACCAACAAAAACAACAACTTGCATGGATGCTGTTCAGGAATCTTCAGTGGCTCTCTGTTTTCCTCTGGAATAAAATACAAATTTGTCTGGTATCCAAAGCCTTTCAAATAAAGTCTTTCTCTCACACTCTAGTTACTGCCCACACTAGGCTGCCCTACTTGTGTCACTTTTCTTCTGCTTACCACCAAGTGTTTGTATAGGATGCCTGCCCCTATGTCTGAAAAGCTCTTTCTTTCATCTCCACATGTTGGAAATATTAGTTTCTTTCAAGGTTCCACTTAGATGTACCTGCCTACAAATGCCTTTCCTGATTTCCCTTCTATGATATGGATAGACTTGTTCTCCAAACCCTATATGAGTGAACTGCTATATTTAAAAATAGATTTTCATTTTATTTCGACTTTTACTTCAAGTATGCATTTCTCTTTATGACATACCTGAACAAATACTTGACCAGCCTCTACTTGAGCTTCTGATTATGGATATCAGTTTGTTGGAAAATTCTTCCATATATTGTGCTGAAATCTTTCTCCCTGGACCTTATATCCATTGGTTCTTCTTTCTTTTTCAGTCTCGCAGAGTAAGTAATCTGTCTTTAAAATTATAACTCTTCAGGGAGTTTTGAGCCTGAGAGTATTGATCTTGAAACAAGAAGATAAGCCATTTTGTCTGAACTTTGACACTTCTAAGCTTTGGGCTTTAATAACAGTTGGTAGCTTTATGATCAGGCTATTCAGTTGGCCTCTCTAAGCTTCATTTGTAAATTAAGAATAATATTTGTGCTATATACACAGAATTGTTTTGAAGAAAGCACTTTGTAAATTTTAAAGAACTATATAATTGTTAGTTTTATTATTGTGACAAATGAAAAACCATGAGACAGCATTTCTGGGTAACTAATAATCTATTAATTAGGCTAGCGAATAATCGATAAAATTGATGCTCCAGTGGTTTCTGTCAGAAAACTAAAAGACAAAAACATGGACAGCCTGGAAGCCTTAAATATTTTTTTAAAAGGAAATGCCGGGGGCAGCTAGGTGGCGCAGTGGAATAAAGCACCAGCCCTGGATTCAGGAGTACCTGAGTTCAATCCGGCCCTCAGACACTTGACATTTACTAGCTGTGTGACCCTGGGCAAGTCACTTAACCCCCATTGCCCCACCAAAAAAAAAAATAAAAAAGGAAATGTCCCTGATAAGTAAAAATCAACCCTAATTGGTGGACAGTTAATGAGGAGGTGAACTAGAAGTTTTAAGCACCCCCTGCTGAGAAAATGGCTTGATCATGAGACTCAGCCACCTCCAGCAATCTGGACAGGGGAATCCATCTCCATTTGACCACTCTGGTTGATTTTCTCCTTCGTTATCTAGGTCATCCTAATTCTAATGGAGGATAACAAGGACAGGGGCTCATTTCCTTGGGGCAAGAACTCCCCCAGACAGGGTTCTTCTATTTATACTCTAAACAGAAGTAAGGTCTCCTGGTTGGGTGGGATCCCCCCAAGATTGAGGAGCATGTTCCCAGAGGTTAGGGCAGTTTCATCTATTAGTCATGTCTTTCAGAGACTGACCTTCTATAATGACTGGAACGTAAGAAATAAAGAAAAAGGAAATAAAAGGAGAAAAGCCTGGATCCTAATTTTAAAATTGGTTATTAATATAATAGCAAAATAATTTCAGTTATTACCTTTGCAGTCTTGGTTACCTTCCTCTTATTAATGCCTCTGAAAAAGTTGCACTTAGAACTGAATATAATATAGTATGAGGCAGGACACAGTACAGTTGGACTATTACCTCCCTTCTTCTGGTGATTGTAGTTTTTATATAACATAAGAATCTATGGGTTACTTGTCATACCATTAAATCATATAAAGCTTGCAATCTATTAAAACTCCCAGGTCTTTTTATATGAGCTGCTTTTTAGGCAGATCTCCATTCAATATTTGTAACTTTTTTTTTTCTTTTAACTTAAGTGCAGGACTTTACGTTCTTACCTGTTGAATTTAATTTAAATAGATTTTACTCCTTGTTCTAGCTTGTCAGAATTTTCTGGGGGGTCCTGGTTATATCTTTTTTTTTTTTTTTAGTGAGGCAATTGGGGTTAAGTGACTTGCCCAAGGTCACACAGCTAGTAAGTGTTAAGTGTCTGAGGCTGGATTTGAACTCAGGTACTCCTGACTCCAGGGCCAGTGCTCTATCCACTGCGCCACCTAGCTGCCCCTGGTCCTGGTTATATCATCTACCATATTAGGTATCTCTTCCAACTTGGTAAGCTGCACATTTGATAGTCATACCATATTACATCATCATTCAAGACATTGATAAAGACGTTGGACCAGAACAGCCAAGGGCTGTGTACATAGGCTAGAACCAGAAAGAAAATTAAAAAGGCTTATGAACAGGAAAAATAGATATCATTAAAGCTCATGTCTTCACAGAAGAGTCCTTCAGGCCCTCACCCATTCAGAGGCTATTTGTACACACAGTTTTAGCAAACTTGGTTATCTTATATCAAAGTCAGCAGATTTAAAAGGAGAAAGGAAGCTTGATTGAGAGCAAAGGAAGGTGACTACTAATAGAAACAAAAACCATTTATAAATAAAACATCAGGGAAAAAACCTATAGCAATCTGGGGTCCTTTAGTGAGGGGCAAAACAACGTTATACACATCAATATACCCTGAGGTTTTATTATCTTTTCTTTTTATGTCACCTTCATTTCCCAATATATCCTTCCTTCCCTATCCTCTCCACATACCCTCCCTCCAAAGCTATCTTATAATTACAAATAAAAGAGAGAAAAATGGGGTAAAGCAGTTCAGCAAAACAAGCCAACATATTGAGCACACCTAAAGTGTATGCTGTGTTCTGTACCATAGCAAAGAAGGAAGGGATATGGTTTTCCTTACTAATTATTTTTCATGTCTTCATATGCTTCTCTGTATTCGTATTCATCATATTTTTTGGTGCCATAGCAATATTGTATATTGTAGTATATTCTGGTTTTGTGCATAATTTGTTTAGCCATTTTCCAGTCAATGGATATCTACTTTGTTTCCAGGTTTTGGTTTATATGTGACCTTTTATTTTAGTGAGGCAATTGGGGTTAAGTGACTTGCCCAGGGTCACACAGCTAGTAAGTGTTAAGTGTCTGAGGTCGGATTTGAGCTCAGGTCCTCCTGACTCCAGGGCCGGTGCTCCTATCTACTATATGTGACCTTTTTTCCTGTTTTGATCTTGGGGGTAATCTTTGGGTCAACGATATGGACATTTTAGTGATCATTTTAATACTTTACAGTTTTTTAAAGAGCTTTTACCTACATCATTCTATTTGATCTTCTCAGCAACCCTGTAATGTAGGAAGAGCAGAGTTTATTATTCCCATTTTTAGGTGAGGGCATAAAGAGTTTATGATTTGCCTGAAGCCATATAGTAAGTGGTCTAATGTGTTCTGACTCCCATTCCAGAGTTTTTTAATCCTCATCTAGTTCAGAATTTTTTTCCTCTTCACAGTTATGCTTATGACAAATGACCAATAAAAGTTGTGATTCTGCTTAAAAAAGCAGGAAATAGGGGCAGCTAGGTGGCACAGTGGATAAAGCACCGGCCCTGGATTCAGGAGGACCTGAGTTCAAATGCAGCCTCAGACACTTGACACTTACTAGTTGTGTGACTCTGGGCAAGTCACTTAACCCCCATTGTCCTGCCCCCAAAGTATTATGTTAAGAAGTTTTTAAAGAAGTATACTTAAATTGAATAAATGAAAGTTATTATAATTAGCCCATGGACTTTTTATAAATGAGAGCTTCAAAAGTAAATGTTGGGGGTATAGGGAACATGTATACTTAAACAGTTCAAATAATTAAATTTTTCCTTTGTCATTTATCTTTTTAAAGCAATACTACTTGTAATAAAAAATTATCTGGAGACCCAGTCCAAAAGGTGCCAAAAGCTCTGAATCTTACCACTACCAAAATGGTAAGTCCAATAATTGAATCCTTCATTTTTCAGTTTTATAGTTTAATTCTATACTTGTTTCTTTTCTTTTTTTTATTAACATTTTCTCTCATAGAAATTAATCATAAATCACTGACTCATCTAATTAATTATTTTAGGATGATAAAGAAAATGCTAATCGGCCCATATGGAGAAAAAATATTACAACAGTAGAAAGAAATGGCATTCCTTTAAAATCGACAAATTCAGCTGTAGATATTGATGTATGTCATCCTGAGAACTGTGATCAGACTATAAAAATACCAAGTGAAGATGACCCTAAAATTCGTTGTGTGTCACTTAGCCAAAACTTTCGCCTTAAAAAAAAAATAGTAAGGAGAAACAACTAGTTGCAGAGAAGTTGAAGCAAGATGCTACCTTGCCAAAGAAACCAGTCCTTGGCTCTTATCGTGGTAAAGTTGTCCAATCTAAAGTTAACTCTTTTCGAAAGCCATCAGCGGTTACTGATGAAAATTCTTTGACAAGTAAGACGACTTCAACTACTGTTCCTCGAACAAGGCCTCAGACTGTAAGCAGCACCAATGTAGCCGTGAAAGGTGGTAAAAACAACATCTCTTACTGTTTCCACTAAATCTCATGGTACTGCTTCTTCCCAGAACAAAACTGCCTTCCAGCCCTCCAGGAAAAATCAGGTTGATGCTATCCAGAACAAGGAGAAAGAAGCCACTGTTAGAACCTCTGTCAATGTTACTATCCGAAGAGAGCCTCATAAAAAGAAGTTACCTTTTTCAAATCCGTTCAACCAAATGTCAGGACAAACCCTATTTCTGGTATAAAAGAAAATGAAGCACTATCAAAATTTAGGACATCTATGGCTGCAACTATTTGTGGTTTCTGAATCCAACCTGCTTCAACTTTCAGTAGCAAATTCAGAGAGGATTCCAAAACTGTTCTTAAGAGAAGATACACTTTAGCAAAAGCACCTATCAATACAGGAAAAACTGCACTAACCAAAGAATCAGCAGAAGAGAGAAGGTAAAAAGAAATTACTGAAAAAGTTTGCTAGATAATTATCTTCATAATAGTTTGCAAATTGCTTTATAGTACAATACAATCTAGTAGGCATGCATTTTCTCTTCCGTGGATTGCAAATAACTTTAAACTCTCTATTGTAACTATTCTAGAAAGATGCCCCCTAAAAACCTAGAGCAAAGCAATGTTCAGATGTTTTTATATTTTTTAAAAAATAAAAATTGAAACATAGTTCTTTGGGGACCCTTGAGACACCTAAATCTAAAAGCCTGGCTATGTGCAACTCAGATGCTTTCTTATAGTCCTGAATTCATTCCACCCTACCAACTTTGAAAGTCCTGCTGAATCTTAGAATGGCAACATGGTTCAGTAGAAATCATTAGCTTTATAGTCAGAAGACCCAGGTTTGCCTGACTGTGATACTTAAAATTTGTAAAACCTTAGGTAAATTATTTTACCTCTCTGGACTTCAGTTTCCTCATCTGTAAACATACGTGGGTTAAAGTAGATGACTTATAGGGTCTCTTTTAGTTCTGTATCTATGATCCTAATATATTGCCTCTAATTTTAGAGCTCGTCTGGTTGAGTGGCAAAATGACAAAAGAAGAGAAATTAAAAAGACCACTTACATCTGGTTTATCTGCTCCACCTAAGATGGAATTGCAAAAGAAAAACCAGTTGAGTCTTTCTGGACCACCATTGCAGAAGAAGATGAGCAAAGATTATTCACTGATAAAGTTAACAAAATATTTTCTGAGTACTTGAACTTAATTAATAAGGTATGTAGTCTTTAATTCGATACTTATTGCTTCATTTATATCACATCGGTCTTGTTTATCCAAGTTTTATCAGTCATGTTTTACTAATTTCATTTGTGAGATTAATGATTTTTTGTATAAAAATCATATTTTTGAGTAAACCAATTTATGGAAATATTTCAAAGGTCTCAGTGATGGAAGTAGGAAAATTAGTCCCATTATTTGAGTCACAAATGTTGTTTACCGTAGTGGATTTTAATAGGTAATAAATATTTCCTTTCTTTCTTTCTTTCTTTCTTCTTTCTTTCTTTCTTTCTTTCTTTCTTTCTTTCTTTCTTTCTTTTCTTTCTTTCTTTCCTTTTCTTTCTTTCTTTCTTCTTTTTTGGTGAGGCAATTGGGGTTAAGTGACTTGCCCAGGGTCACCCAGCTAGTAAGTGTTAAGTGTCTGAGGCCAGATTTGAACTCAGGTACTCCTGACTCCAGGGCCAGTGCTGTATCCACTGTGCACCTAGCTGCCCCGATGATAAATATTTGTAGCAGAATGGTAATAAGATTTTGAAATTCCTTTTTTCTTTTCTCACTTAAAGTAAGTCTTCATCAAAAATATTTATAAATTAAAACTTTTTTCATCCTTCCACTATTTAAGTACATGTACTGATTGGTAGTTCATAGTACTGAGATAAAATATTACACATTAAAAGCACCAGCCACCTTTTGGAAGAACACACAAAACCACAAACCCTGTAATTGCCTATCAATCCTTGTGAATTCTTTAAAAAAAAAAAAAAGTTTTTAGATGAATGGTTTTTACATCATCATAGTTTCCCCTAGTGTCTCTTCCACATTTCCTCCAGAGAGGCACTTCATATATCAAAGAGTAGGTTCTTTTGTGTTTTGTTTTGTTTTTGTAAAATTTTTTGGTGAGGCATTTGGGGTTAAGTGACTTGCCCAGGATCACACAGCTAGTTAAGTGTTAAGTGTCTGAGGCCGGATTTGAACTCAGGTCCTCCTGACTCCAGGGCCGGTGCTCTATCCACTACACCACCTAGCTGCCCCAGTAGTTTTTTTTGAAAGGCAAAAAAGGGAAATATTAGTATAACTGATCAATACATCAAAAAAGACCAAAAATATTTCCAATGTATAACACTTATGGACCTTTCCAGCTTTGCAAAGGGGTGGGATGGGAATGTTTCTCATATCTTCTTTTGAGCCATGCTTCTTACTTTAACCTTTTTGCATATCTACTTATAATTCTGTTTTGTATGAGTGATTATTCTTTATGTTCCCATTGTTGGAGTTATTGTGTATGTTGTTTTCTTCTCCTTAATTGACTCTGCATCAGTTCATGTAGATATTTCCATGCTTTTCTGCATTCATATTTCCCATTTCTTAGAGAAGAATAATATTCCATTTCCTGTCTTCAAGATCATTGTTTGTATGGAGATCATGCTGTCTTTTAATATTATTGCTTTTTGCTTCTCTTCCAGAATGTTCTTTATTTCCATATAGTTGCTTTCCTAGTTATTTTCTTTAGTAAGACTTGCCACTGTGAATTCAAATTTTTCTGTTCTGCCAATTATTTCTGCTGAATGGACCAAAAATTCTGCTTTCAGTATTGTTATTTCTCCTTTAAATCATTCAGGAACATCTTTTTTGGGTTTCCTTGCTCTCTTAGGGATCCCCAGGGTCCCTCTGCCTCATCAGATAATCAGTTTTCCCTTGTTTTGAGATATTTATTCATAAATGCTTGGATTGTTTTATTTGATCAAAAGACCATATTCCCTTCTGTTATTATCTTTCCTGCTGGTTTATCTACTTATGTTCATGACCTTTAATTTAGTTTTTTCTTCCTGAGATCTTTGGCAACAGCAGTCTTTTTTTTTAAAGTCCTTCTATTGCTCATTTTATAACGCCTTCTCTGATGACAGTTTCCATGGAGTCAGGATCTCAAAGCTATCTCAGCTTCTTCAAATTGACATTTTACCAGCCTTTGTCTCTGCCCCCAAGTAACTTCTGTGGGGACTGAACTGGCCTCAGTTGGATGCTGGGCTCTTTCCTTCAAGTTCAGTGGATTTCCACACAGCTCTGACATGTGTGTCCTGTCCCAGTTCCCTCTTTTCCTCAGTTCTTTGGTTAATCTCTAATGTGACACATTAGCTATCATAGCCTGAGCAAGCTTCTGTCTTTCAGATTTCTGAGACACTGAGAAGAGGGGAGGGGTTGGGGTAGAAATCTTTTCACTAGCTGAATTCTTGATATAATTTGACTGGAGGAGTAAGGATCTTATGGGAGCATAAGGAAGAAGCCACAAGGAGGTAAGAAAATTGATATTTCTTGCTCATTTTTTTTGATGTTACTGTGATCACCTGTTGCTTTTTATGGGCTACAGCCAAATTAAAAAATACTTAGCTTAACTGTTGCCCTACTATAGCACTTTGATCTCTGGCCATATACAGACATGTAATACTCTACATACTACTTTTTCTTTTAAGTTTTATCGTATTTTTAATTGATAACTTTTATTTTTACATCTCCTTCCTTTCCAGAGACAGCTAGGTGGTAAAGTGAGTAGAGCACTGGGCTTGTAATCAAGAAGACCCAAGTTAAATCTGGCTTTAGACACTTAATAACTGTGTAATACTGGACAAGTTCCTTAACTTCTGTCTGCCTCAGTTTCCTCAACTGTAAAATGGAGACAATAATAGCACCTAACCCCCAGGGTTGTTATAAAGCTCAAATGAGAGAATATTTGTAAAATGCTTAGCACAATACTTGGTACATAGTTGGCACTTAATATGCTTGCATATTTCCTTCCTTCCATCCTCCTTTCCTTTTCCCTCCCCCTTCCATCTTTCCTTCCTTTTTTCCTCCAGAATAAATGTCTTTCCTCTTCCCTTCCAGTGAGCTATGTCTTGTGACAGATATAAAAAGTAGTTCAATAAAATCAGCTAACATATCAACTGTGTATGACAATATATGCCATATTCCCACACAAGTAGTTTGCCACTTCTACAAAGAAGGGAGGGAGGGAGGTGTAATTTGTCAACTCTTTTCCAGGGTCAAGCTTAGTCATTATATACACCAATTTTTCATAGAAGAATTTGGTAGATCTCTTCCTACTTTTGTAAACAGTTTGTACCGTATTAGAATTAATTAGTCTTTGAATGTTAGAATTTGCTCTAAATCTTTCTGGTCCCAGGTTTTTGTTTTTCCTTTGGGAGCTCCTTTATGACTTGTTCATGATGTTACTTTTTTCCAAAACTTCTGTGGTCCTAAGAACCTGCAGAAGCTGTAATACTAATTATTTATCTTCTGAGCTAAGGCTGTTTACCTTAGTATCGTAAAAGATTTTCTTGTTCTTTTATTTTACCACAGAAGGTTAGGTTAAATTTCAGAAGACCAAAAGTCTTCTCATTTTTCAAAGTGTTTAAAAAAGCTACTGATTAGACTTATAGAGCCATATTAGCACTAGTGCTATTATGCATTAGTGCATATTAGCACTAGATTGTGAATGGATTGAAAGTGATTTAATGGAGGAAAGAAATAGTATGCATACTTTTGCAGTTTTGCAGGAAGTCAAGATGTTGGTTATTTTTGAAAATAAATTATAAAGATTATCCTTTAAAAAGAAACTGAGATACTAGCTTACAAAAATGAGTGGTCCCCATTTTTCTTTTTGTATATACATGTATTCCTGGAAACTTCACTGAAAAGTAGAATTGCAGAAAAACTTGTGTAGGTACTTCTTTCTATGGACTTAGTCACAATGTGACCCTCCAAGTAAAGATTCTCTGTTATTAAGTCAAAATGCCAAAATTTTAGGGAAACTAACCCATAGGCTGAAGGATATTAGAACCTAGAAGGAACTTTAGAAAGAAATCATCCCGTCAACCTCTTAATTTTATAGATGAGAAAACCAGTGCCAGACAAGTGAAGTGTCTTGCCCAAAATTATACAGTGAGTATGTGGCAGAGCTAGAGAACTTGAATTCAAGGCCTTTGACATTAAGTTCACTCTATTTTCTAACATATCAAGGATTGGATTGATCACCAAAACAAAGGCTGAAATGCTTTTTGGGGGATATCATTGAGTAAGCAGATTATGTTATTCTTAAGGAAATTAAAAGCTGAGCGCCTATTCTGCAAGCCAGTCTCAAATTTACATTATTTAGGCATTAACATTTGCTTTTACATGGGTAAAAACTGAAGTTACTTATGGGAAAAAATTCAATTAAAGTAGACATTTTATACATCTGATCTTTTTGATCCCACTATAACAATCATAATAGTTAACTTAAAAAAAAAATTCCTGGGGTAATTAATCCAGACCTCTTTTTATCAACTTTTCCTTTTGCTCTCACTCAGGCATTTGACATTAAGAAGCATCTCAACTATTATATATGAGAAAAGAAGTAAAACTTAGTACCTCCAAACCCCACTTTTTTGTTCTTCAACTTTAGGGATGTCCAAGGGAAGAAGTACTTTTAACACTGGAGGAGCTCATTGTAAAAATTCCAGATGCCAAGAAACTTGTTAAGTATTGGGTATGCCTTGCACGCCTTGAACCAATTACAAGCCCGCTTGAAAATATCATTGCAATATATGAAAAAGCCATTCTTGCAGGGGCTCAGGTAAGAACTAGAATTTATTAGTCTTTATTATGATGTGATTATCATAATTATTCTAGAAACTATTACTATAACTTATAGGAAATTAGTTAATTATATAGTTTGGAGGGAATCACATTTTAATATTGGTTTCTTTTAGAAAATTTTTATCAGTTTTCCAGGGATGATCAGGGCTTGGTGAGCTAATTATAAATACTACATAAAACAGGATAAAGTTTATTAATTTGGAACAAGAAATATAACTGAAAAGTACAGATTGCACATTTGCTTCCCAAGAAGGAGACATATGTGGGAAAAAGAATTATAACTGGTTTGTATACTGATTCTACATTTTAAATGAAAATGAATTCTATGGTCTTAAGGAAATATTTTGCTTCTGTGGAAGGAAACTTATATGGTAAACTGAATTAGAACAAGGTTTGTATACTGAATCTTCTTTTTAAAGGAAAAGGAATTCTATGATATTAAGGAAATGTTTATTTACAAACTATTATTGTCTGGTGAATTACTTTTCAAATGGAAATTTGCTTGTCCAGCACACTCATCAACTACTTTAGAACAGTTTCACTCTCCCACTTGCCCAACATATTTGCATGTATACAGTGTAAGCAATAGAAGGACACTTTCTCTCATTCTTTTAAGAAAAATATATTCCATATTCAGATGATCCTCTAATTTTGAACTTTTGTTCAAATTCATCTTTACTGTTTCTAATGTTCATCCTTGTGTCCTTTATACATAATAATTCTTTCATCTTGGCAGGATAAAATTACCATACTCTTTAAAAAATGAAATTGAGAACACATTCTACGAACAGCTTGTATAATTTATTTGTATTTGCTATAGCAATTAAATGAAAGAAAATTCAGGCCATTAGAACTAATGTCAATCACCTCCATCCCCAAATCTCATTCAAAAGTGATAGGTTCCTTGGAAAACCCTTTATCAGAATTTATAGATTAATTATTGGTTATAAAAGAATGGTGCAGGGGCAGCTAGGTGGATAAAGCACTGGCCCTCAATTCAGGAGGACCCGAGTTTAAATCCGGACTCAAACATTTGACACTTACTAGATGTATGACCCTGGGCAAGTCACTTAACCCTCATTGCCCCACCAAAAAAAGAAAGAAAGAAAGAAAGAAAAAGGGGGGAAAACTAACATAACTACCAAAACAAAAGAATCAGTTTTACAAAGTATTTTTAAATGGTCATGAATAAAAAAGTTAGCTTTCCTCTTTAAATTTAAAAGTTTTTAAATCAGCGCAATGGTTTTCAAACTTTGGTCTCAAGACCCCTTTACAGCCCTAAATATTATTGAGGACTGCACTAAAGTGCTTTCATTTATGTGAATCATATCTGTTAATATTTACTGTATTATAAAGGAAAACATCTTAGTATTATTATGAAAATAACTTTGACTTGTTGGACCCCCTGAAAGAATCTTGGCAACCACCAATGGTTCCCACTTTGAGAACCACTGAATTAGAAAATCAGAAGGTGAGATCAGTTTGTTAAGCTTATTTCATAATTACAATTGACAGGAAAGTTTAAAATTATTCAATTAAAATGAGTATTGTTCTAAGGTATTCTTAAGGCAAATTAAAAGTAAACCACTGTCAATTCTGTAGCCTTCTGAGCAAGTGGGAAGGTAAGAATCAATTAATAGGGGGCGGCTAGGTGGCGCAGTGGATAAAGCACTGGCCCTGGATTCAGGAGTACCTGAGTTCAAATCTGGCCTCAGACACTTGACACTTACTAGCTGTGTGACCCTGGTCAAGTCACTTAACTCCCATTGCTCCGCCAAAAAAAAAAAATCAATTAATAGCATCCTTGGAAACTTCTGTTTCAAGTCTGCATCTCCTACACATAAACATAAACATCCCACAAAAGTTTGCTAAAATAAACCCCTAGTCTGCATCATCATGATCCATGGGCTATTATAGAACATATTCCTAAAGCTTATCTTCTTTTATCTTGTCTTTTCCTTGAGAGTTTGGCCAACCATCCAGGTCTTAGCTAATTTAGTTTTCACAAATATGCAAATATTTCTCTGACCATACATGGCACTGTGCCATGTACTTTGGGAAATATGAAATTGAATCAAACATAGACCTTCAAGAAGCATACAATGTAGTGATAGTAATACGAAGGGAAAGAAGGAAATAAACATTTATATAGCAACTGCTATGTGCCAGGTTCTTTGCTAAGTGTGTTTTACAACTATTATCTCATTTAATCCTCATAACAATCCCACAAGATGATAATAATAGCTAACATTTATGTAGCCCTTACTATATGCCAAGTATGGTTCTAAGTGTTTTAAAATTGTTATCTTATTTTATCCTCACAACAACACTGGGAGGTAGATGTTACTATATCTCCATTTTATAGTTGAGTAAACTTTAAGTAAACAGATTCAGTGGCTTGCCCAGGGTCACAGAGCTAGTAAGTGTCCTAGGCCAGATTTGAATTCAAGTCTTCCTGACTCTAGGCCCAGCCAACATTTTCCTAAGACTTTTGGTTTACAAAGTACATTTTCATAGATTATCTCATTTAAGTCTTGTAATCCTGTGAGGTAGGTGGGTGGGTAGATAGGTGAAGTGTTATTCTCGCTTTACAGATTAAGGATTAAGGTTAAATGAACTTCCCTTAGGCGTGCACTATACATGAGTGCAAATATGGGATTATGCTTAGGTCTTTTGATTCCAAATCAAGTATTCTTTCTAATTCCAATTTCTTCATTAATAAATGGGGATTAGTAAAATATGCATAATAATAGCACCTACCTCATAGGGCTGTTGCAAGAATGAGTGAGGTAATATATATAAAGTATTTTTCATACTTTAAAACATTAATAAATGTGAGCTACTATTCCACCAAAACTAGAGAGAAACGTCCCATATACAAATAAAGTGGTACAAATAGTGTGATAAGCATTCAGAGAAACTAGAGATACAGATAGGTGGCACAGTGGATAAAGTGCTGTCCTTAGAGTCAGGAAGACTTTTATTCAAATCTGGTCTCAGATATTTACTAGCTATGTAACTCTGGGCAAGTCAATTTAAAAACAAAACTCTGTTTGCCTCAGTTTCCCCACCTATAAAATGGGGATACCCACCTCCCGATGTTGTGAGAATCAAATGAGATTTTATTTGTACAGTATTTACCAGTGTCTGGTACACAGTAGACATATAATAAATTCTTGTTCCCTTTCCCCTCTTCTGGCTAAGGATGATTGGGTAAAAACTCATGGAGTAGTTAGAATTTGAAAATACATAGGCGAGAACAGAACAAAGTTCAGAAAGTCACATACAGGCAGGGCAGTCTTACTGCTACTGTGTTAAACTTAATATCTACTTAAATGTATATAATAAAAGTTTTATAGTTGTATATAATCCTCTTTGTTTATTGCAATGGTCAAATTTATTGATGTTTGTTAAATTTTTTAAAAGTAAAGGAAAAAAGGTGTTAGAATTTGAGCTATTCTTTGAATTATGGGTTGGATTCCAGTGTACAAATAATGGAGGAAGACATTATATTTTGGGTAATGGAATTAGCAGAGTTGGGGAAGTGTAAAGCATATTCAGAATGATTGTCAACAGTGGTACAATATGATTCCTGTATAAAGCATGCTTGGGGGATGATGGAAAATTAAGCTGGCAAGTTATGTAAGAATCAAGCTATGAAGGTCATTGAGTGGCAAACTAAGAATCTACAACTTTATCCTACAGACAGTGAAGAATATGTTGAAAGAGGAGATTGGAAGCAAAAGTACACATTGTATGGCTGTTTCAGTAATAAAAGCACAGGGTCATAAGAGCCTTGATTTTAGCCTTGATTATAGCAATGGAAGTTAAGAAGGAAAGTATAGTTGTAAGAGATTAAAAACCCAAATATTTACGTGTGTATCTGTGTAATTATATATATATAGATATACACGTGTGAGCATACATATATGTACATAAGACCCTCATTTAATATTTTAAATATTTCTGATTACTTCCTTACTCTTAATGTTTAAACAGTCAACTTAGTGTTTTGAGACTAGAAATTTCTACTAATTCTATGCTTTTCTTAACTAAAGAGGACTAATTTTGTTTTCTTAAGCCTATGGAAGAAATGCGACACACATTTGCGGATATTCTAACAATGAAGAGTCAAGCAACGGCTAATTCTGGTAAATTAGAATCTTTATTTCCCTGAAATGATTTCCTGTTTCATTAGTTTTTTTATTTATTAGAGTGAACTTTTGTTTAACCTTTTAGTTTTGTTTTACTTGCATTCTATTATTCTCCTATCTAAATTTCTAAGTTTTTTTCCTTAACTCATAATATTTAGTGGCTTTATGCTATAGAAAAACTTATCAACTGACCTATCAGGTTATTTCTGCTCCAGAGATAGTTAATAGAAAAGATTCCTTAGTAGACAGAAATAAGTAGACATTTGAACACTTCACTTATTTTAGGTTCCTAGTCATCTACCTTCTTTGACAGTCTCACTTGAACAGAGAGCATGGAGTAGTCTTTAAGATTAATATGGGAATATGCGGGGGATAAAACTGGGGCCCCCCCAAATGTGAAACTAGGGCAAGCTGGTTTTTCCCCAAAGCCTGTCAGCATGCCCCTTTTCCTGTTTATCCACTGTTTCTACCACTTGTATGCCTCTGTTTACTGAACTATGTTATGCCTTCCTGTATGCAAGCAGCTTACCACAATTTAGCCACCCACGTGTACCCCATGAAACCCACCTGTACCCAACTGAAAGGTATATAACTGCAGCTTGAACATGCATTTGGGGCCCCAGATTGTCAGAGAGCTACTCTCTTCTGGGCCTGTGCATTAATAAATCACTCTTCCTCATTCCTGAGAGCCATTTTGAGTTTCTCGGCCAAGGTTTCCATAACATTTTGGTGCATTGGCCGGGAAAACTCAACCATGCAGGCTGTTTATGCTTCTGGTAAGGGACTGAGGGCTGCGAGTACCAGAGTATCTGCCCCGAATATAGGCAGAGCCATCTGCATCCTGTTAGTAGGGCTCTCTTCGGGGATGGCAACCCCGGGAGATGTAGTTGTTCAACTGACTGGGCTCCACTGGGAATTTGGAACAGTGAACTCCTGGAAGATGCTGGCAAGGTAAGGCCCCCAGGCGCCTATAGTCAGGCCCACCACAACCGCGGAAGGGGAAGATTGATCACCTCCCGAGTGTAGGGTTCAGCCTGTTGGGTGGAAATGTTTTAACTTCTGCATGATTCTGTGAGTGAGTGTGTGAATGTTTTGGTTCCACGGCATAAGTTATGGAGTCTGATTGGGCCTTTCCCTGTCTTGTGGTCATGTCATACAGCATAACGGCTGGGGAATAACCTGGACAACTATGCGGGCAGCCTTAGCCAAGATGGACCTAAATTTCCATGAGAAACATGAGCAGGCAGGCCATCTGGCTGAGCTCTGTGACACCGTACAGTCTATCCTTCCCGATAGGTGGGGCTTAGTCTTAGCCTACAGTCTTAGACTGTATGATTAAGACTTTTAAGAAAGGATTCGGGGGTGATTATGGGGTCAAAGTGACCCTGAGGCATCTCTGAACCCTGTGTACTCTGGAGTGGCCCACGTTAATGTGGGCTGGCCCGTAGAGGGAACCCTAGACTCAGAAATCACCAGAGCAGTTTATAGGCTTGTAATTGGTCTCACAGACAAACCTAGCCACCCAGACCAGTTCTCATATATAGATTCTTGGTTAGAAGTTGTCTGCACCAAACCCCCGTGGATCCGAATGTGTATGGGATCACAGGGACAACCTAGGATTTTCGTTGGCCAGGCCCTCTGGCTCTGATCCCAACCCCCAAAAGCCAGTCGTTTATTTTTATTTATTTATTTATTTATTTATTTTTAGTGAGGCAATTGGGGTTAAGTGACTTGCCCAGGGTCACACAGCTAGTAAGTGTTAAGTGTTTGAGGCCGGATTTGAACTCAGGTACTCCTGACTCCAGGGCCGGTGCTCTATCCACTGTGCCACCTAGCTGCCCCTAAGCCAGTCATTTTTTAGGGGGCACCAGAAAACGAGCCTCCACCATATGCCTCAGTATCAGTTCCACCGCCCCACAACCCAAATCTTTATCTGCCTCTTCCCTGCTATGAGACACCGCCCCCCTCCGTCCCCCCCCACCCCCTGCATCAGTTTCACCACCACCTCTTCCCCCACCACCTCTGGCCCCTTCCCTGGACCAAAGGAGAGAAGCCAGCCACACCCCACACACACACACCAACATAGTCAGGCCTGCCTTCCAGAAATTCAGAGACAAGGCCAGTTAAATGATGACAGGACCTACCAGCCTGATGGGTCTGTCTTCTATTATCAGCCTTTTACCACCACTGATCTCTTAAATTGGAAACATCACACCCCTCCCTATTCTGAGAAGCCCCAGGCCATGATAGACCTCCTGGAGTCAATCTTCCACACTCAACAACCCAAGTGGGAAGACTGTAGGCAGTTCCTATTGACCCTCTTCAATACAGAAGAGAGGCGCTGCATCTTTGCAGAATCCTGGAAATGGATGCAGGAGCATGCTTCTGCTGGAGTACTTGATCCAGAAGCCTGAGCTAGGGAGGCTGTACCAGACAGGCCACCAGACTGGGACTTTTGCACTGAAGCAGGGCGAGTTGCCCTGCAGTGGTACCAATATCCCTTACTGAGGGGTTTCTGATAGGGAGCCCACCGGCCTACCAACCTGTCAAAAATTACACTTGTCACTCAGAAACCAGATGAGGCTCCAGGAGATTTCTATGAGAGGCTGTGTGAGGAGTACCGTGTTTTCACCCTGTTTGACCCAGAGGCCCCTGGGAACCAGATCATGATGACGCATCTTTTGTCGCCCAGTCAGTTCCTGACATCAGGCGGTAAAACTGCAGAAGCTCGAGGGCTTTGCAGGAATAAACATTACCCAACTCCTTGAAGTGGACAATAAGGATTTTGTGAAGCTGGATGAGGCAGTGGAAAGGGAGCAGCAGAGACATCTCAAACAACAGACTTCCTTTCTGGCAGCCGCCCTAGGAAGCTCTGGCCCAATCCTGTGGGACGGACTACCTTGCAAAGGGGCCAAAGGCCAAGACCGCCCTCCTTTGGTTAAAGACTAGTGTGCCTACTGCAAGGAGACTGGTCATTGGAAAAATGAGTACCCCCATCTGAGAAAGAGTCATCCACTCCAGAAGGCCCCCTACTGGCTCCTACCAGTTGGAACTCCATAACACAGTGTTCAACCTGGCAGTAATGGACTAGAACCAACCAGGCTCTTTGTCTCTCGGCTCCCATGAGCCCACAGTTAAGATGAATGTGGGAGGCCACCCTGTGACCTTTTTGGTAGACACTGGAGCAGAATTCTCCATTGTCACCTCCCCAATTGCCCCTTCCTCTGGCAGGACCACCAATATTATTGGAGCCACCATAAAAGAACAGAGGGGAAACTGAGTCAGGCTTAATCAGATCCATGGGACTGAAACGTCATGGCATCAGGCACATAGGAGGGGAATCTAAGTCAGGTGTAAAATGAGATAGCATAGCCTGGCTGTGTGTGGGGGGAATTAAACAAGAGAATCCAACATCAATTCTTGCCAATGGCCATTCTCTCGGCCTTTCCCAAGGTGATACACTACTTGGACTTCATGTGTGTCTCCCCTTGTATGCATTCCTCTTGTGGATAGCTGCCATCTTGGCTGCTCTGATCTGATAACTCAGGAATAAAGGCAATTGATGTCTCAAATGATAAGTTCCCATAATCCAAGTCTCATGTGGATTTAACAACTGAGAATAACGATGACCACCAAAAATATGAATTTGCCTTAACTCAGAATATAATATACAATTATGCAATAATTCCAAGCAATAACTTTTTTTTTTACTAGGTATACAGTTACCTTTGTGGAAAATCAGAGCATATTTTAATACAAGTTAAAACACAATCCTAAAAGAATAAAAATCTCTATGAAAATAAGCCCATACTATTAATTTCAAAATGTAGACGTAATAGCATGAAAAAGAAACCCTTATATAACATTTGAACTGACGTTTTTTATCTGAGTAAATCTAGAACATTTTTTATTTCAATATCTAAAATGCCCAAATCACATATTATTATCTTGCAAAATATGTCCCTGTTTATGGCAATAATAAATTTGATTACAAGAATATGAAAAACTTGCAAATGGTCCTTTTTTCCTCTCCCTAGTCATGCCTGACTTTTTGTTTGTTTCTGTGGGTTGGTTTTTGTTTTTGGTTTTTTTTGGTGGGGCAGTGGGGGTTAAGTGACTTGCCCAGGGTCACACAGCTAGTGAGTGTCAAGTGTCTGAGGTCGGATTTGAACTCAGGTCCTCCAGAATCCAGGGCTGGTGCAGTGGAGCACCTCAGACACTTGACACTTACTAGCTGTGTGACCCTAGGCAGTCACTTAACCCCAATTGCCTCACCCCCCCCCCCCAAAAAAAAAGCTTAGCAAAATAATACTTCTAGAATTAATTTACACTTGCCATGGCAACCACTTTGCCAGGGAAATACTTGATAGAATTTGATCAAATAATCAGTTGGAAAAATAAACAATTTAGAATATGGGAAAACAATACTATCAGAATTAATATTATGAAATCAAAACCATCTTGCATTGGTTCAAAAATAGAGAGATAGATGAATAGAACAGAATACACATGGAAGAATAAGAGACAATGAAATTCAGTGGTCTACATGTGCTGGTACCAGTTTTATATGGAGCAATGGATCCAAGAGTCCTTCTCTTCAATTTTTTTTTTTTTTTGGTGAGGCAATTAGGGTTAAGTGACTTGCCTAGGGTCACACAGCTAGTAAGTGTCAAGTGTCTGAAGTCGGATTTGAACTCAGGTACTCCTGAATCCAGGGCCGGTGCTTTATCCACTGTGCCACCTAGCCGCCCCCCTTCTCTTCAATTTTAATGGCAGTCAGAGTAGCAATACCTGGAAAAGACCTTCCTAAGCTGGTTGAGTTCCAACTAGTCTGATGAAAATTTTTGATATAGATACTATCTTCTGGTCTCAGATCATGTAAGGAGAAGTCCAAGGGGCCAGCCTTTACTGTTGCTCCTGCCTGGTGGAATTCACATAGCCTGGCTTGTAATTCCTGAATATAGGAAGCAACAGAGGTATCTCCTCCCACCAATACTGGGGGGAAAGGTTTTAGTTGGATAGGAGGATGGCCAAAAAAGCCCCTACTGGGACCCCCCTAATCATCCTGTTTCTTATGATCACCTTAGGCCCCTGTCTCCTGAGTGCCCTCATGCCGTTCATAGAGTTGGCCATAAGCTGGAAAACAAACACAGCCATTATGTCTTTGCAGGGCTATCGACCCCTGCTCTGGATTATGCTTTTCTTGAACTTAAAGAGTTTAGAGAGGGTATCAAACGGGAGAATAATATGGGAATAGGTGGGGGATAAAATGGGGGCCCCCCAAATGTGAACTAGGGCAAGTTGTTTCCCCCCCGAAGCCTGTGGTTCAGCATCTGCGCCCTAATCAGAAAATTTTAATCAGAAAATTTTTTAATACTTTTTTTTTTTGCAGGGCAGTGGGGATTAAGTGACTTGCCCAGGATCACACAGCTAGTAAGTGTCAAGTGGCTGAGGCCAGATTTGAACTCAGGTTCTCCTGAATCCAGGGCCGGTGCTTTATCCACTACTCCACCTTGCTGCCCCCAGTATTAGAAATTTTTTATTCAGTTTGGGATTGAGAAGGATTTGGGCTTTACAACCTAATACCTCCACCTTATTTCCTTTAATACACCCATGCGAGGGTTTGTATTGCCAAGTAGCAAGAACAATTCATCCTTCCAGTTTTTTGATGGAGCTAGGTGAGAAGCAAAATAAATTGGAGTATATTTCTGGATTAAGCAGGCTTGTGTTAATCCCTATTTATTAATGAGCTTTTATTGTGTATACAGTGTGTTCTTAGTCTTTCAGAAGAAAGAAATGTGGAAAAGATGATGAGTTTTGTTTTGAAAATGTAGAGTTTGAAATACTACCAGGGCATCACCAAAAATGGGTTGGAAATGTATACTGTAGCTAAGGAAAGAGATTAAGGCTGGATATATACATTTGGAAGACAAACAAAGGTGAAAATTAAACCAATGGAGATGATGAAGTCAACAGTTGAGACATCACAAAAACAGTGGTGAAGAGGGCCCAGAGGAGAACCTCACATCCACAGGTAGGAGACAAGATAGAATAAAGTAGTAAAAAGAGACTGAGGATATAAAATAAATTCACATAAATCATAGGCATTTTTATATATTACCAACAAAGCCCAGTAGCAAGAGAGAGAAAGAGCAATTCCATTTAAAATAATTGTAACCAGTATAAAATATTTGGGAGTCTACCTGCTAAGACAAATCCAGGAACTACTTGAACACAAATACAAAACATTTTTCACAGAAATAAAATCAGATGTAAATAATTGGAAAAATATCAATTGCTTATGGATAAGCTGAGCTAATATAATAAAAATAACAATTCTACCTAAATTAATTTACTTACTCAGTGCCATGTCAAACTACCTAAAAATTATTTTATAGAGCTAGAAAAATAACAACAAAATTCATCTGGAAGAATAAAGGTTAATATCAAGGGAATTAATGGAAAAAATGCATAGGAAGGTGGGCTAGTCATACCAAATCTAACACTATACTATAAAGCAGCAGTCATCAAAACTATTTGATACTGACTAAAGAATAGAGTGGTGGATCAGTGGAATAGGTTAGGCACAGGAGACACAGTAATAAATGACTATAGTAATCTAATGTTTGATAAACACATAAACTCTAGCTTCTGGGGAAACTGGAAGATAGTATGGCAGAAATTAGGCATAGACCAACATCTTATACCTTATACCAAAATAAAGTCAAAATGCATACATTTAGACATAAACGGTGATACCATAAGCAAATTAGAAGAAGGAATAGTTTACCTCTCAGATCTGTGGAGAGAAAAAGGATTTTTGGACCCAACAAGAAATAGAGCATATTATGAAAGGCAAAATGGACAATTTTGATTACATTGAATTAAAAAAAAGTTTTTGTACAAACAAAGCAATGCAGCCAAGGTTAGAAGGAAGCTGGGAAACAATTTTTCCAGCCAGTGTTTCTGATAAAGGCCTCATTTCTCAAATATATAGGGAACTAAATCAAATTTCTAGAAACACAAGTCATTGCCCAATTGTGAAATGGTTAAAGGATATGAGCAGGTAGTTTTAGATAAAGAAGTCAAAGCTATCTATTACCGTATGAAAAAATACTCTAAATCACTATTGATTAGAGAAATGCAAATTAAAACAATTCTGTGGTACCATCTCACATCTATCAGATTGGCTAATATGACAAAAAAGGAAAATAATAAATGTTGGAGAAGATGTGGGAAAATTGGAACACTTTTGTATCATTGTTGGTGAAGTTGTGAACTGATCCAGCGATTCTGGAGAACAATTTGGAACTATTCCCAAAGGGCTATAAAACTGTGCATATGCTTTGACCCAGCAATACCACTGCTAGGTCTATATCCCAAAGAGATCATAAAAAAGGGAAAGGACATACATGTACAAAAATATAACAGCTCTAAGAATTGGAAATTGAGGGGATGCCCATCAATTGGGGAATGGCAGAACAAATTGTGGTATATGAATGTAATGGAATACTATTGTGCTGTAAGAAATGATTTGCAGGGCAGCTAAGTGGCACAGTGGATAAAGTACCGGCCCTGGATTCAGGAAGACCTGAGTTCAAATCCAGCCTTAGACACGTGACGCTTACTAGCTGTGTGACCCTGGGCAAGTCACTTAACCCTCATTGCCCTGCCAAAAGAAAAAGAAAAAAAGAAAAAGAAATGATGAGCAGTCAGATTTCAGAAAAACCTGGAAAGACTTACATGAACTGATGCTGAGTGAGGTGAGCAGAACCAGGAGAACATTGTAGACAATAACAGCAACATTGTGTGATTATCAACTGTGATAAACTTAGCTCTTCTCAGCAATAAAATAATCCAAGACAGTTTCAAAGGACACAATGGAAAAATGCTCTCCACATCCAGAAAAAGAACTGTAGGATCTGAATGCAGATTGAACCATACTGTTTCTATGTTTTGTGTTATTGTTAGGGTTTGTTTTGTTTTGTTTTTTGAGATTTTCTGCTTTTGTTCTGATTCTTTTCTCACAACGCGACTATTGTGGACATATGTTTAATGTGATTGTACATATATAACCTATATTAGATTGCTTGTTGTCTTGGGGAGGGGGAGAAGGGAGGGAGAAAACTTTGGAGCTCAAAGTCTTATAAAAATGAATGTTGAAAAAAAAATGAATGTTGGGCGGTTAGGTGGTGCAGTGGATAAAGCACAGGCCCTGGATTCAGGAGTACCTGAGTTCAAATCCGGCCTCTGACACTTGACACTTAATAGCTGTGTGACCCTGGGCAAGTCACTTAACCCCCATTGCCCTGCAAAAAAAAAAAAGAGAGAGAGAGACAGAACAATCAGTCAGAGTTAGGAGTAAAATAAAGAGAGAGTAGTGTCAGCAAAATACAAAGCTGAGGGTTGTTCAGGATGAGAAGATAGTCAACAGCCAATAGGTTGAAAAGAATGAAGATTTTTTAAAGGCCTTTTAAAAGGATTTGGTAATTAGATCATTTGTAATTTAGGAGACAGGAATTTTGTTTGGGTATGAGGCTGGGACTCTAGAGGATTGAAAAGTGAGAGGAGATTGAGTAGAGGCAATTTGGGTATAGCCAGCTTTTTCCAGGACCTTGACTGAGAAAAGGAAGAGAGATACTAGACAATAGCTTGAATGAATTTTAGGATCTAGCAAGATTTTGGGGGGGATGGTAGACACAAGTGCCTTTAGGCAGCAGAGAAGGAAGAAGTAAATAGAGATTGAAGGTTTGATAAGGTGTTGTGGTGCATTATTGTTGGAGCAATCTACTAAAGAAGATGAGAGAGATGGAAATAATACATGTAGTTGTCCTTGAGGAAAGGATGAGGGTTGGTATCAAGGGATTTTGAGAAGTTGAGTAGGAGAAAAGGGGCTGACATTGTTTTGCATGGGATATTTAAAGTTGTTACAATTTCTATAGCTCATTTTTGGTTTAAAAATCCAGTTACCTATGTGTTAGTTTTCTTTAATCAAAAAGCTTTATTGTAACATTGGCTAGAAGTTTCTAATTTATAAATGCATTTTCTTCAGGGGGAGAATGCTGATGAGGTTTGTTCAGCTAATGAAGAAGTCAACAAAGTATGTGATGAAGTTATAATCAGGAGAAAATTGATGTAGATGGGGCATCAGCAGTGGAAAGTTCAGAATCAAATGATACAGATCATAAAACAAGGAATGTAAAACTTCAAGCATTTGAAGGAGAGCAAGAGGATAAAGCAGAAGATTCAAACAGTGATTTAGAGACTCCTGAAAAAGAAACCACGGGATCTTATGTCATTAAATATAATGTGTCAACTACTCCATACCTGCAAAGGTAAGTCATAAATTTCCAAAATTCAATGTATCAAGGTACTTAAATTTACTTGAAACATTAGGCCCCCAATTTCACAGAGCTAAAATTAAGGTAGTATCTTAATGCATTGGTGGACGAATTTAGAGAGGGGAAAAACTAAACATGACAAAGCACTGAAGCAGAAAGCTCTAAATGATACTTTCTTGGTTCAGAGCTAAGTAATTTTTTCATAAATGCCTCTAGGCCAAAAGAAAAACCTAATCGTTCTATTTACTAAGTAGTTAGGTCTAAAGAACTTAATAAGTATTTATGTCCTCACAACTTATTAGCTAATTGAAAAAAAAAATTTAATTTGTATTACTGACATAGCCAGAGTTGATATTCATATGAAAATTCTAGTAGTTATGACATAGTTGAAAGGATATATACAATGTATTTGAGAATATTAGCAGCCACATAGTGACTTAGAAAACTACATAGTAACATTGTTTTATTTTTTTTTAATTTTGTTAAATATTCATTTCCCAACTCCATTTTAATCTGATTTGGACAGCACTTAGGACTGTTGTGGGCTACATGTAAGCATATTTGACACCTCAGCCCTTGACAGCTTAGATGTAAGTTGAATAGGTGTCCTCACCATGAGCTCCCTACTCAGATGAAATCACAGGTCAGGTTTTAAAAAAAAAAAAAGACAAGGGGCAGCTAGTTGGCACAGTGGATAGAGTACTGGCCTGGAGTCAGGAGGACCTGAGTTCAAATCCGGCATCAGACGCTTGACACTTACTAGCTGTGTGACCCTGGGCAAGTCACTTAACTCCAATTGCCTCACCAAAAAACCACCCAAAAGAAAAAAAGATGGAGAGAAAAAAAAGACAAAAACCCTCTCAAATATTCAAATAGGATCTGTGAGCTCATCAATTTGGAGATTCCCTCCAACAATGCAGAACTCATCCTATCCAAGCTTGGCTATCCTGTTTGCCTCTTGTCCTGTATCTACCCATAAATTCAGCACAAGCTATTAATCCAATATGGAGGAGGCCTTCCTTGATTCCTCCTGACATTGTGAGGGTACCAGTAGAGCACTATGACTTGCCACCTGTCTTTCCCACTACATAACCAGCTCTTCTTTTCTTCCTTATTAACCTCCTGTCTTACGTTTTACATTATCCATAAGACTGTTATCCATATAAGATGTTCTCTTTCTTAGTTGAAAATTCTTTAAGTATTTGGCCTTCCCATAAATCAGATATCCCTAATTGTGTGGAAGAAAACAACACAAAGATGAAGGAAATTAAATTTCATTTAATGAATTGAAAATATACAGAATATATGGTGGGAAAAGAAGACCAAAAAGGCAGATTCTTGAAGAGAGGTTTTTTAAAGAAATAATTTTTAGATTATAATTATCTTGAGTAAAAGAGGGGGCAGGGGAGCAACTTGTGTCTGGGTTATGGGTTTTTAATTTTGGGGTTTTTTTGAGATTAGCAAGTAGTGATACTATTGTTCTCTTATACTTGAAGATGAACTGCCTCCTAAATGTTAGTCCTTTAAAAAGGTATAATACAGTTTATTGTGAAGCTTTAGAAATAACTTTGTGTTCTCCTTTAGTGTGAAAAAGAAGATGAATTTTGATGAAAATAGTTCTTCATTTAAGGATTTGAAGTTTCTGACACCAGTGAGGCGTTCTCGACGTCTTCAGGAGAAGATTTGTAAATTACCAGATATGTTAAAAGACCATTATCCCTGTGTTTCTTCATTGGAACAGTTAGCAGAGCTGGGAAGTGAAACAAGTGCTTATATATGCCGTCCAAACACGGCACTATGTGCAACTCCCCTTGAAGAAGAAGCAGAAGCAAAAGAAACAGAAAAGAAATGAAACTTTAACAAGGAAAGAAATATGTTTAAAAACTCTTATCAACTCAAGTCTGTTTTTGTTTCAGGTTTCACATTTCCCACAGATGTGTTGATTATTACTTAGATTTTCCTAAGTTATTACTACAATGCAAATATAATTGATAAGGTACTTATATAGTAGAATTGACTTTTATTAATTAGTAAAGATTTTAGCCCTTACTCTCAAAAAGTAACAAGTTAAGGACTCTACTTTTTTTTTTGAGATTGGTGGACTGTCTTTGAAACAAGACTATTGTATGTTTTGTATTTCTGTATTATTTTGAGCAAGAAAAATCTCAGTATTACTAATTCAAGAATAACTGCTGATTATTACATATACCTACATTTTTTGTGACTAATGGGTGTATACAAATCTAATCAAAAGAAAAGTGTTGGAAAAGGGAAGTTTTTCTAGAAACGTGTGCTTGTGTTGGAGGAAGTAGGCTAACATGATATTTTTTTTTCCATTAGAGGAAATGTGTTCCAAGTTAGTAAGACTTAATATTCACTTTAATTGGGATTTTTGGAGGTAGAATCTATGTTCATTTAACATTAGTCTTCTGAACATTTCTCAATTATTTAACACCTAAAATTATGAAATTTTGTTGAGTTTTTTAATTTAAAAGTTGAATTAAAATTCTTATCATGAATAACTTATACAAATGTGTCATTTTGTTATATATTTTTAAAGTAAATATCAGTTATATAGTATTCTTTTGCTTTCTCTACTTTAAGAAGACCTGCAGGAATTCCTGAGTATAATGATGCCTTAAGGTGAAGCCTCATTATTTGACTTAATATTGGTGAATAAGGTATTCTGGTTAAGTCAGTTTCCCAGGTAAAGTTTTAACACTTACAGGAATATAATTGGCAAAGACTTAACAGGGTCCTTTAATGCATCCTTACCCATGAGTCTTGTCAATCAAATCATTGAAATAACCATTTCTTTAGCTAGGCACCAGTACTCAATCCTAGGAATAAAAGAAATAGCAAAAACAGCATCTGTCAACATATAAGAAGCTTATGGACATACACATATATGTATACATACAGGTGCATACAGAATAGATGAAAGTAGCCTTGAAGGGATTTTTCATAAAAAGTAATTATTGAGGCTCTCTGACCTTTAGTGACAAGGACCTCATCATCAAGCCCCAACCCCTCCTTTTTTTGGAGGGGTCTAATTGTTAGGATGGTCTGAAGTACACATCCCTATAATTTTTACTTGGTACTAATTCTGCTCTCTACAGTCCAGTAGAATAAATCTAATTGTTCCAATTGCTTTTCCTTTCACTGCTAAAATTCTATAAAGCATACTAGTATTGTTTCCACTCATTGCTTCCACTCATATTATACCTCTTTACTCTTCTACCACTTAAGGGGCGGCTAGATGGCGCAGTGGATAAAGCACCGGCCCTGGATTCAGGAGTACCTGAGTTCAAATCCAGCCTCAGACACTTGACACTTACTAGCTGTGTGACTCTGGGCAAGTCACTTAACCCCAACTGCCTCACAAAAAAAAAAAAAACAACAAAAAAACCCAAAAAACCTCTTCTACCACTTAAAGTCTTTTGGTCTCACTGCTTAACTGAAACTATTAACTCAAATACCACCGGTGGCCTCTTAATTGGGTTTTTGTTGTTATTGTTGTTTTTTCCAGGGCAATGAGGGTTAAGTGACTTGCCCAGGGTCACACAGCTAGTGAGTGTCAAGTGTCTGAGGCTGGATTTGAACTCAGGTCCTCCTGAATCCAGGGCCAGTGCTCTATCACTGTGCCACCTAGTTGCCCCCCGCCCCCTTAATTGTTAATAATGACCTTTTCTTGGTCTTTATTCTTCTTAGCTCTTCTGCATATGACACTTTTGACCAGACTTCCAGGTCATGTGGTCACATAACTAACAAGATAGAGCACCCTCATAGTATTTACCATCAAGGATGAAAGAGAAAGTGAGCTAGCCAGGAGAGCATATGGGGAAAAAAAATTTCCAAAGATCTTAGGAGGAAGAAACCACTTAAAACCTTGGGCACAAACAGATAACATAATAGAGCAGATAACAGAAGGGGAGGTGACCCCCAGAACATCTAGATGAGTCTGAACACCTGAATAAATATTGCAAAACAGATAAATGAACCAACACCTGATAAGGTAGAAGACACTTATGGATTTCCAAGAGCATCAAACTAAAGCAGGATATTCACAAATGGTTCCAGAGAGAAATAAGAATCATGAAAGCAGAATTTATGGTCTGAAAATAATTGGCAGAACAGAATCTATGGTGGTCAATCTCATCAAAGAAATAAATGAAAGAACAACTGATTGAGACTGTAAGTATGAAGGAAAATCTGGAAAAAAGAAGCAAAAATGTTCAAAGAAAACATTACTATGCAAGAAAAACATTGGTCTTGAAGACAGGACACAAAGATAGCTTAAGGATTATAGGTCTCCTAGAAGAAAACATAAGCGAAAATACCTGAAAACTGAACGAAAAGCAATCTCGAACTTCTGAACACTAAAAGCAAAGTGTCACTAAAAAAAAATCTATAGGGTTGGCGGGGAGAGGGTGTGGATGGTGTCCACATCCTACTAGAAGCTCTAAAACACATAGTGCATGTAAGAATTCTAGTTACAAACAACACTTTCTATTCAGATATAAAGGAGAGGAAATGGGAAGAACATAAAACTATTCTGTACCCACTAAAAGCTTTGGGGTGGGGATAGAATAATGTGTTCCAAAATGCAAAGGAGCTCAAGATACAGCCCACCATACGATACCTTTGCAAATCTGAGTCTACTAATGGGAAGAAAAAAGACATTCAAAAAAGAGGAACTTGAAAAATTCCTACAAAGAAAATGAGGTGTGAGTAAGGTATTTGCCTTGCAAACACCTCATAGAATAAGAGAAATACAAGAAAGGTAAACGAATGTAGCAACCAATGAAAACAGATAAAAATAAATTATCCCAGAAAAAAATGGAAAAAAGTAGAGATACTTATGGGGTTAATTGACAACAAAATAACAGGGTTCATTAAAAAAATTTCTAAAAGGACAGATAAATAATGAAAGCAGCACTGAATTAGAAGTAATGATGTTTGAGGAACAAGCCTGAAACATGAACTAAACTCACATGGGTGAATCAGGAAGAGACTTTCAATAGGCAGAACAACCAACATGCTATTGACAGTAGTCCAGGTAAGAGATGATGAGGGCCAGAACTGAGTGGTGGCAGTGGCAGTGCTGGAAATACTGGGAAGCATTCTGGTAGAAACTAGGTCCAATCCCTAATTCCACACCATATGCCACACATACAGGATCCTATTATTAAAGTGCATATTATTTTAAAAATTACAAGAGAAGATCATATACCTTTTGCAGATATGCAAATAGATATATTCACTAAACAAGGGATGAAAGCAATTACAAAAATAAAAAGATAACTTTGATCAAGTGAAAACTGGTTGACCAGTTCAACTCTACATTATCCTCTTGAATCCTGTCAAAGATTTTTTTGCCCTGCCAAACCTCAGCCATCCAATCACTTTCCACCACAGCTGCCTTTGCTCCTACTTACATGATGCTGAATAAACTAAAGATAATCTGAAAACAGTGCTGACTGGGACCCCTACAGGTTACATATTACATAATCCCAACTGGGCCCTCACTGTGGCAAGGCCATCACTTTATTCATTACCCTGTTTTTGAGCTAGTCTCTTTGTCATGTGTTGGAGTGAGGCAGATTGTCATGTGGGTTACTGCCCAGTACATTGCAAACAGAGATCATTGCAGAATTCCTCTCTGTTCTGCCCGGACCTAGTGGAAAAATTTTTACCCACAATAATTTTGTTTTTTTAACTATGGGATTCCAACAACATATGAACTTGTTTGTACCTAGGTGTGTGCATGTTGTGTCCCCCATTAGATTGTGAGCTCTTTGAAGCAGGGGCGTATCTTTATGCCTTTCTTTGTATCTCTGGTGCTTAGCATGGTAGTAAGAGCTTAAATGGTTTATTGCCCAAGCCACACTCTAATTGAACAGGGGTTCTGATGGTTCTTACTACATTTGTGGTTTTTTTTTAATGTTTCATAGACTATATTGCTATAATACTTTGAAAAAATGGTTACATCAATGTTCATTAATAATATTGGACTATAATACACTTTTCATCTCTTCCTGGTTAGGTATAAGAACAATATTTGTCACATAAAACCATTTGTATAGTTACTTTCCCTTGATTATTTTTCTTTTCTTTCCCATTTTTTTTTTTTTTGTGGAGCAATGAGGGTTAAGTGACTTGCCCAGGGGTTTTATACAGCTAGTGTCATTCATGTGTCTGAGGCCGAATTTGAAACTCAGACCGCCCTGAATACAGGGCTGGTGTTTTAGTCACTTTTGCCACCTAGCTGCCCCCATCCCTTGCTTATTGCGAATAGTTTGTGTAGCAGTGGCATTAATTGCTCTTTTTATTTTATTTCCGATTACATGTAAAGATTTTTTTGTTTCAAATTTTTCTCCCACCCTCCTTTCCCTCCCCCCTCCGAGGGCCAGCAAGCAATCTGATACAGGTTGTTTTTACAAGATATAACAATAAAACATTCAACAGCAATGCTACTCCTAAAAATTTAAGCTGTTGCTAGGGACATACATTAAGGCATTTGGTATTTTTGAGTGGCAACACGAAGTAACACAGCACCAAGTTCTGGAGTTTTTTCTAGTTCAACAGACAATTACCCTCCCGCTCTCGTTGTCTGTTTGGTGTGAACCCGAGAACCAGGAAAGCCAATTCATCGAGGGCCCGGCCGCACTAGTATCCTGCCTGTATTATCCTCCGGGGTGCCTATGTTCCCGCCTCCGCGCCCCGTGGGCAGACCGGGAGGAGTCTCCGCAGCTGGGGAAGGTTCTGCGTGAGCGCTGCCAGGGGCCGCCGCTTGGCGGCCTGGGGGAAGCTCGGGCGCTGCAGATGCATGAGGGTATTTAATAACCCAGGGAGAGTGGGGGAGGGAGAGCCGAGCCGATGGTCGGAGCGGGGGCGAGGGGCCTCCTGGAGCTCCCATGGGGAAACAAAGGGGCCGGGAGTGTGGTGTCCTGCACTTCCTGACTGGGCAGGTCAGATGCAGCCAACCATCCCCGCCCTCACATCCCCCTCCAAATCTGGGGTTGCTGCTGCTGCTCTCCAACCGTCTCGCCCCACCCCCAGCCCCTACTTCTTGCACTCCCGGCATGGGTCCCCTACCCCAGCTAGCCCTGCGGGGATGGGTCCAGTCCCACGCTGACCGTCGGCACCTGTGCGCCAGTCTAGGCTTGGCCTCCATGTCCTATATTCACAGCAAAGCGAAACCTGAGGGTTTTTGTTTGTTTGTTAAAAGAAAGTACTTGGTGAATTGGGGGTGGACCCCTATAACCGTGAGTGCAAAAGGGTATTTAATACTGACGCATAAGTCTTCGTAAAAAAAAACCTTGCAGTTCAAGCTGGTTGCCCAGACAGCTGTATTACCCCCGCTTGTGAGGAGGTAAGGTGCAGCCTTCCACGCACACAAGCGTAACCCAAACCCTTTCTCCTTTTTTGCGGGAAATTATATATTTGCCATCATGGTAAGAGCTTATAGTAGAATTGTAAAGAGTTGGGGGGTTTTTTCTTCCAAAATTAACAAAATTCAATGATGAAAGATTTAAAGACTGAGGCAGAGGTGGGTCATTTACCCTTAAGTGAAAACTTAGTGCATTGTAAGTATCTTCAAATATTTGAAAGCCTGCCTTGTCGAAGAGGGATTACATTTATTCTGCCTCATTCTCAGTGCGTAAAATTAGCAAATATTGGAAGTTAGAGGGGGAGCAAGTATTCACCTAGTCAGTATAAAGAAGTTTCGAACCATTTGTTTTGTGAAGACTCCCTAGTCGGGGGAGGGTGACCCCGTCATTGGGGATGTTAACATCCAGCCACTCTGGGATAATGTAGAGAGAGGGGACTTCCTTCACTGGCGTGAGGTTGAACTCATGACTCTTGAAGGCCCTTTCAGATCTAGATTCTGGTGATCTATGTCCATGTGCCCTGATCCTGAGGGTTATGGAGAGACAGTAATGGACATTTCCTTCTGATTAGTATGATTAATTCTAGAATTAGATCTATGGAATTTAACCCTGGAAAATTCTAGGCAAGGATGATAATCTTAATGTGATGACTACCACCCCCTCTAAAAAAAAATTAAATGTTATCAATGGCATATAGTCCTTGATCATTGGTCACTGATAAATTTGCACTTAGAATACATGATGGCAAAGAAAAAAAAACCACAATATGACTTTAAAAAACCATAAGAATGAGGGAGACCTAAGAATAGAATTTTTTCCTTTCTTTTTTTTTCTTTTTTGGTGAGGCAATTGGGGTTAAGTGGACTTGCCCAGTCACATAGGTAGTAAGTGTCAAGTGTCAGGTCGGATTTGAACTCAGGTCCTCCATGATCCAGGGCTGGTGCTCTATCCGCTGCCACCTAGCTGCCCCCAAGAATAGAATTTTAAATAGTTTGATGTTTGTTCTTGAGTTGCCTAAACTACTAAATCAAGATGCAACCCTTTGGGATGGAATGGTTATTTTTTTTCTTTTTTTAATTTTCTTTTTATTTGAGATCCAAAATCTTTCCTTCCCTATCCCTCCTTGTCAACATGGCAAAAAAATACACACACACATGTATGTATTCATGCAAAACATTTTCTATATAAGTGAATGATCTTTTAAAAAAGATTTTAACTGGGTTGACTGATTAGTCCTTAATAAAAAAAAAAAAATTCCCAGCTAATCTCTCTAGGCTTTTTGCACATACTTCCCTTTGTACATCCTATACTCTAGTCAAACAACCTACTTGTTATTTCTGACCTTGGGTTTCTATTTCCCATGTCCATTTCTTACTATAGGCTTTGTATACCAATGCCTGAATTGCCCTCTCTTTTCCTCATCCCTGCCTGTGGGCAGAATCCTGTGGGCTCTGCCACTTCCAAGGGAAGCCATTCCTGATCTACTCTTTCCTTCCGTGGATTATCATGCACCTATACTTGACCTGTTTATATATTGCTTGTTCCACAATTATGCACGGAAGATCCTTCAGAGGTTAAAGAGCTGCTTTTCAAGTTGTCTATTTTAGCACTGGCATATTGCTTTATGCGTAGTAGGGAGCTTAATAAATGCTGGGTAGTGGGAGCTCCCCATGCCAGTGAAATCCCAGGTCTGGCCTCTTAGCTGTATCCTAAATTCTAATAGAAAATAGATCGCATGAAATAAAATAAAAAATCAGTGAACTTAGCATTGAAGAAAAATTATTTGCATTTTCACAACCTATTTTTTGTGTTATATTTCAAATTTCTGTAGGATTTTTCTTCCCAATAATTCAAGGCAGTCTTACTCTATAAGAGGGATCATGTTGTTGCTGTTCAGTTGTGTCTGACTTTTAATGACCCCATTTTTTTTTTTTTGGCAAGCATACTGGAGTAATTTGCCATGTCCTTCTACAGCTTATTTGTAGATGAGGAAACTGAGGCAAACGTAGTTCAGTGACGTGTCTGAGGCTGGATTTAAACTCAGGTCTTCTTGACTCCTGGCCTGGCGCTCTAGCCACTGAAACTAGCTGCCAAGAGGCATCCTAGTTTCCTGTGATTTGTTTCTTTAAAATAATGAATTTAACAACTGAATGCTGGTTCTTATATTTGTTTTTTGTTTTTTAATGCAGTGTGTAATATTTGGGAGACGAACTTATGAAATGTAACCTTCACCAAGGTCGACTACTGCTTCATTATGGATGACTACACAGTACTGAAGGTGATTGGGGAGGGTTCCTTCGGCCGGGCTCTTTTAGTTCGACAAGAAAGCAGCAACCAGAAGTATGCGATGAAGGGAAATAAGGCTTCCCAAGGTAAATGAAAATCGACTCTCAGTGGTCATCAATTTAGAAGCACACATACTCCCCAAGCTGCTGTTGGAATCAGATTTATAATAGCACATAGGATGAGCATCAAGAGTTTTTTTTTAAATGGTTTATATTTGCCATGTCTTTAAAATGGTGAGCCATCATCCTTGATGTAGATGGTTACAATGTAGCCTTTATGTCACTGATGAAGAGACCACCATTGTTGGTTTGCTCAATGTGTCCCCTTGTAGCCAAATGGAGTTTCAGCCATAGCAGGAGACAAAAGAAGGATCAAAACCCAATAATTTCCTGATAATAGTGAAAAGGCTTTGAGAACCACACTGTATGCTGAATAAATGTAACTTGCTGTCACCATCTTCATCATTATATCAAAAAGTTAAGTGCAGGATTGAATACAGCAGGCACAAGTGGTGCCTGGTCAGACAGAGAAAGTCTAAGAGAGGCAGCATGGGTGTGGGTTACTGGAGGGAAGACACTGGATTAGAAAGTAGGAGCCATGGTGTGTAGCGTGGGTACCTCAGCTCTTGCCTCTCTCTTTGACCCTGGGGAAGTCAGTTTCCCCTTTGTAGACCGCATTTTTCCGATTTTTATAGAAGGGGCTTGACTCAATAATAAAAAAATGAAATCCTAATCCAGTTCTTAAGGTTGATAATTTATGAGAAAGGAGAAAGTGGGTTGCGTTGCATTATCTGAGATGGAGAAAAATCACAGTTACCCTGAAGAGACCTCGATGATTTGATTTCGCTGAATTCAGTTGGCTTCATTTTCTTCTCTATCCCTCTTAAAGCTTCTGTTTTTATTTGGAAAATGGGGTGCAAATCTTTCTTGTTCTGAGGCAAAGGCTGGACACCTAGCACAGAGCTCTTTTCAAATAAAGCTTGATTTGGGTCAAAGGATGAGCAGAAGTCTTGGGGCATAGTGAAAAATCCCATTGGACTGAGAGCCAGAGGGTCCAGGCTCAAATTCCACTTTTGCTACTTACTAGCTGTTTGATTTTGACAAAATAACTTTAACTGGCCTGGGCCTCATTTTCCTTTGCTATAAAATGAAGATGGGCAGTTATGGATAGAGTGCCAGGCCTGAAGCCAGGAAGATTCATCTTCCATCATCAAGCCTCAGACACTTACTAGCTGTGTGACCCTGGGCAAGTCACTGGACACTGTTTGCCTCAAGTTCCTCATCTGGAAAATGAGTTGGAGAAGGAAATGGCAGACCACTCCAGTATCTTTGCCAAGAAAATCCCAAATAGGGTCATGAAGAGTCAGACACAGCTGAACAAGAAATAAAATACAGACTTAGTGACCTCAAAGGTTCCATTCAGCCTACAGTGCATGATCCTGAATTCTTCAAATTTCACATGACATTTGTGTCTCATAACCATAAGTTTTGTGATGGTTTAAAAGTAAAATGGGCAGCTAGGTGGCACAGTGGATAGAGCACTGGCCCTGGAGTCAGGAGTACCTGAGTTCAAATCCGGCCTCAGACACTTAACACTTTAGCCGTGTGACCCTGGGCAAGTCACTTAACCTCAATTGCCTCACTAACAAAAACCAAAAAAACAACAAAAAAGTAAATACCAGGACTCTCACCCCAATAAGCATTTGAGTAAAAATTCTCATTTGATCAGGCCCTGGAACTGGAAGTTCCTTCCCCCTTTCATTTTGATATTTTTGTTGTTGTTGTTGTTCAGTCGTTTCAGCTGTGTCTGAGTCTTTGTGACCCCATTTGGGATCTTCTTGGCAAAGATATTGGAGCGGTTTGAAATTTTCTTCTCTGTCTCCTTTTACAGATGAAGAAACGGAGTCAACAGGGTTAAAAGTGACTTGCCTAGGGACAAACAGCTATTAAGTGTCTGAGGCCAGACTTGAACTCAGGTCTTCTTGACTCCAAAATGTAGGGGCAGTTAGGTGGCAAAGTGGCTAGGCTGATGTGCCCTGTAACTATTTCTGTGGCCTTATTTAGTACAAAATTCCTGTGAATTGCACTAAGCCTAACGTGGTAGTAAAACTAACAAATGAGAAGAAAAATTATCCAACTTTGAATGGTGATGGACATAAATGAGGATAACTTACAAGAATTCCTAAATTCTTTACCTGAAGATTTGTAAGAGTTTTGGCAACTACTTTTTAAGTGTACTTACTTCTGGAAATGGCATGTAAAATAATCTAGAACACCATTGGATCTATGATCTCATCAATGTAGCTGTTCTCTGGAAGTGATGAAGATGGCCATCTCTTTGTGCCTTCCATCCTATGTCCTAACCTTTTTTTTTTTTTTTAGGGCAAAGTGACTTGCCCAGGGTCACACAGCTAGTAAGTGTCAAGTGTCTGAGTTTAGATTTGAACTCGGGTCCTCCTGAATCCAGGGTCGGTGCTTTATCCACTTCGCCACCTAGGTGCCCCATTGTGTCCTAACCTTTTAAAAGTTTACTGCAAGAGGTCACCAGTACATGTGCTGCCTTATAGCAACACCTTGTTGTGATCTTGGAGTAGGTGTGTAAAGGGAGCATTCAGCTCCTCCATAAAGACTTTGTCCCTGAGAATAACAACTTGGCACAGGTTGACCCATAGTATAAAAAGAATTGGGTTATGAGATAATGGCTGTTTTTGCTCTACCAGTGCTTAAATATTTATTTGATGATATGTTTATTGGAATAAATAAGACTATTTAGAATATCAAGAATTTTCTATTTTTAACTAGTTTAAAAACCTTTTACAAACTATATGCTAACTATTTTTGACATTTCCTAGAAATGCTAGTATGTAATTGCTGCCAGATTCATAATGGCAAGATAAAACCTATAGGTTTACATCTCTCTCCTGAGACATGTTAGAATACTTTATGGTGGAAATTTTTTTAACATAATTTCTTTGCATGTGGCTTCTGCATCTGTCTTGGTTGCTGTGTTAAGTACCAACATGCTGTAGTGTCCAGCTAATTCTGTATTACCTGCATCAAAGGAAGAGACCAGGAATATGTAAAACACAAAATACGAATCCTAAAATCATTTTATGTTGCATATTGTAATGCATTTATATGCGTGGCTGTGTGTGTGTGTGTGTGTGTGTGTGTGTGTGTGTGTGTGTGTGTGTGTGTGTGTGTAAGTGCTAGACTTAGAGTCAGGAGACCTAAGTTCAAATTCTGCCTCAGTAACTCAGGTACCTTCTAGCTTTGTGACCACGGGCAAGTCACTTAACCTTTGTGAGCCTCAGTTTTGTCATCTCTAAAAATGGAATAAGAATAGGCACTTAGTTTCCCTATGGTTGTTATAGGGTCAAATGTGTTAACCGACTTTATCCCAAATGTCTTAGTGCAGTTTAAGCTTTAATAACTTAAAACTGCACTAGACATTTGGGATAACCTTCTATCTATGAAGTGCTTTCAGATTGTAAAGAGCTATGTAAATGCTAGATATTTTAGTATTATTATTATTATCATTATTGTTTTCCTTTTCTAATTGGCTACTCAAAGTCGCTTTACATTTTTCCTGAAAAACACCCTCGTTGGCTATTAGAAGGAAGTCCCCAGAGATATACTGTGTGATAAGTGAATCATATCCAAAGCACACAATTTACCAGACTTGTAGTGAGAGTATCAGGCAGCATGGTATAGTAAAAAGAGTATTGATTCTGGAGTCAAGGAACCTGAGTTCCAGTCCCACCTTTTGTACACTTTCCTAGCAGTGACCTTGTATAACTTACTTGACCTCCCTGGGCCTCAGGGTCTCATCTACAAAATGGAGGGTTTCTTCATAAGTCTATGACCTCTGACCTCTTTAAGTTCCTACTCTGACCCTTCCTAGGTGTGTGACCCTGGGCAAATCATTTAATCTGGGCCTGTTCCCTCACCTGTAAAATGGGAATGCTAATATTTGTACAACCTACCTCATGGTGCTTTTGTGACAAAAGGGCTTATTATTTCATGAAACACAATATAAATGTGAGTTGTGATTTTATTATTCAGGTCACTATTTTAAATTCATAGGAGGCCAAATGAGTGGATTTGTATGAAGTCATTTTAATTTGCTCTGTGTTTCAAAAAGAGTTAAAGAACATAAATGCATTATATAAGCAATGTCCCAGGAGAGAGAGTATTGACTATGGAGTAGAGAGATCTGGGTTTCCAGTCCTTGGAATTATATTTACTCACTATAATGAGTCATTTTATCCCCCTCTGCCTTCAGTTTTCTTATCAGATAAAAGAGGATAATCGTACTTAGATTGCCTGCCTTAACACAGTTGTTGTACTTTATAGCTGTGAATTATCATTAGTGAACATTTTGTGAATATATTTGTAGAATTGTTCTTTAAAGATCTTTTTTCCCCCAGTCTCTCTCCAATGTAAAGAACTCTAGGAAGGAAGCCATTCTATTGGCCAAAATGAAACATCCCAATATTGTTGCCTTTAAGGAGTCATTTGAAGGTAAATACTAATTTATTTAAATCTTAACACAGTGTCATCATTTTTGAATATTGTTGTTTATGGAATAATTAACTAATGAATCTTAACTTTATCCAAGCTGAATGGACACCTGTATATCGTGATGGAATATTGTGATGAGGGTGATCTCATGCAAAAGATTAAAACATCAACAAGGAAAGTTATTCTCTGAGATACGGTAAGAGATCCATTTTCTTAAACGTCTCCTTTGCACTTAACTTCTTCTCTCTCATGCTATGTTTTTCACTCTGAGTAGATAGAAGCTCCCTGATTGCAGCCAGGGCCTGCTGTATCATGTATTCGTTGCATACCAGCATCTACCACAGTGTCTTATACGTAGTAGGTGCTTAATAAATGTTTAGGTGGATTTGAATTCATTGCATTCACAGGACAATAGATTTAGAAATGGAAGGGACTTTAGAGATCATCTAGTACAACATGCTCATTTTACAGTTGAGGAAACTGAGTCTGAGAGTGAGGTAAGTGACTTGCTCAGATTCACACAGCCAGTACATTTGAAGCAGGATTTGAGTTCAGGTCTTCCTGACTTCAAGTCCCTGTCTGCTAAGCTAACCATGCTGGCTCGTTTTCTTAAAAGTTTATAAAATTTGGAATGTTAAAAGTGAGGTAGTTGGTATTAGTGCACGGCTTGAAACCATTTTGGAAGGACTGGTTTCCACATGCATTTTTTATTCAGAAATTATTAGCAAGTTGAATTGATATAAATTTGACAAACCTGATAGAGACTTTAGCATCATTTTAAAATTACAACTAGGGTATGTCACACGTAGTCTTAGAAACATCTCTGATTTTGTGTTTTACTGACATTTTTTAAAAGTAAACATTTTTTTAATGTTATTTTGCTGGCTGACTGAAACAGAAGACCAGACATTTTGGTGTTTGGTGGTATCTATTCTCATTCTTCATCCTTCTACTTGCTACTTTTCTGTACACTTAACTTTGAATTTGACACCTGGTAAATGTTCTTAACAATTAGTACTTATCATTCTTTTGCATAGTTATGTAAAAGTGTATACTTAATTTTTAAAAAATTTACAAATAGCCTACAGAATTGTATTTTGGTACAGAGAACTTGGTCATTAGTGAGAGTAGTGACAGAATACTTCTCTTTTAGGAAAACATGATGTTAATAATGTGGGTCCTATGATGATATAGATTCAGTGAGCCTTGCTCAATGAAACGCCAAAGAATAAAAAGGAAATCAGTTTAATTCAGCTCATATTTCTCATATGGCATGCCAGGGCACTAAAATACAGGAGGTTTTATAATATGTCTTTATAACATGAAAAAATGCTAACTTCAAGAAACTGGTGGTGGAAGTGATCATTAAACTCCCCAAATCATAATGAGATTATATTTATTGCATTTATGCTATGCATTTCATATTACTGAAGTATGGTTTATATTAATGTAAATCTTAATACCAAGTCCACATCTCAAAACTACTTGGATTTGGTTGAATGAAAGAAAAAGAAACAAAAGTTTTGAAATAGTGATTGTATCACACGTAAAATAAAGCATATGGGTTTGGCATTTTATATTAATTTACTCCATGTCTGAATATTTTAATGAAGTGAACTATTTCGTTTCTGACATGTGGTGATGGCAAAGCATTGGTGTAGAGAGGGGAAAAGCATTGAACTGTAGACATAAGGCTTGCCTCCAAATCTTCCATTTGACATTACCTGTGTGCCCCTTGGGCAAGTTCCTTAACCTCCTTGGGCTTCAGTTTCCTTTTTTGCAAAATGAAGACTTGGATTAGATTGCTTCTGAGGTTCCTTCTAGTATCTAGAGCTATGGTCTGATGATGATGAGATGATGGTTATGATACGGTGGTGGTGATGAAGAGATGGTGGTCATGGCGATGGTGAACATGATTGTGTTGACAAGGTGTTGATGATGATTAGATGGTGACGAGGGGGCAGCTAGATGGCACAGTAGATAGAGCACCGGCCCTGGAGTCAGGAGGACCTGAGTTCAAATCTGGCCTCAGATACTTAACACTTACTAGCTGTGTGACCCTGGGCAAGTCACTTAACCCCCATTGCCTCACTAAAAAAAAAAAAAAGATTAGATGGTGATGATATAATAATGAGAGGATGATGATGATGATGAGATGATGGTGCCTAGTTCTCTGATTTCATTGGTGGAAGAAATTCCCTTATTGATGGAGATCAGTACATGTTGTGCCCCTGTAGCCCTCCTTGATTATCTAGGGATGATGAGAGGTTACAGCTGGTATGTAGGAACCATATTTTTCTATCTCTGAAATCAGCTCTCTACATCATCATGCCTCTTCTCATATTTATATTTTTACAGTGTTTTAATGTACCCCAAATCTGGAAATACATTTTTAAAAACTCCTTAAGAAAAAGGTACTCCCTGAGTCAGATGTCTAAATTTCTTTTCCCTCACAGATACTTCACTGTTTAGCACAGATGTGCCTGGGATTGAATCACATTCACAAAAAAGGGTGTTACATAGAGATATCAAGTCTAAGGTAAGTGGGTATTTTCTTTCTTTTTTTTTTGTGTGGGGCAGTGGGGTTAAGTGACTTGCCAAGGTGTCACACAGCTAGTAAGTGTCAAGTGTCTGAGGCCAGATTTGAACCCTGGTCCTCCTGAATCCAGGGCTGGTGCTTTATCCACTGCGCCACCTAGCCGCCCCCATAAGTGGGGTATTTTTAACTAAAAAAATTTTTTTTTTTCTACCCAGAAATGGCAGTCTCTTTAGGCAGCTTGGCAACATTATATAATTTATTTTTACAAATATCTGCCTGCTTACAGATGAACTTGGATGAAACACTTTAGTTGACCATGTCACTTATTAAAACAGTAACAGGGTAGCTGGTTGTGCAGTGGATAGAGCACTGGCCCTGAATTCAGGAGGACCTGAGTTCAAATCGGGCCTTACCTTGACACTTATTAGCTGTGTGACCCTGGGCAAGTCACTTAACCCTCATTGCCCCACCAAAAAACAAAACAAAACAAACCAGTAACAGTTCCTTATATTTGTGTAGTACTCTTAACTGTCCAATGGGCTTTCCTATCCACTAGCTCAAATTTCTTCTCAAAACACCAGTGTGAGGTAGGTAAGGCAATAGGTAGTATTTTCTCAACTTGATATATGAGAAAAACTGAGACAGAGATGTCTTACCTAGACATTAGTCTTCTAAAACACAAAGCCTCAGTAGATGAAGGCTTGCTTAGCACTTATAGATTCTTTTTGGGGGGGGGGGGGGGGGCAGGGCAATGGGGGTTAAGTGACTTGCCCAGGGTCACACAGCTATAAGTGTCTGAGGCTGGGGTTGAACTCAGGTCCTCCAGAATCCAAGGCTGGTGCCGTTAGCCCTGCGCCACCTAGCTCCCCACACTTATAGATTCTTACTTTACATATAGTATTATTAGAGGTTGGTTATGTTTTATAGCTCATAGCCGATCAAAAGTAGCAAATTAGAAGAGGGTGTCTCTTTTAAGAGCCTGATTCTAGAATCAGGCCCACTTATGGCCCATAATAGCTATTATTGATAAAAGATGAATGAAGGCCATGAAGTAATAAGAAAAGCAATCTGGATCAACTCAGGTTAGAAGGGCAAACAGGTTTCTGTACCTTAATAGCCCTTGAGGGCATGAACAGCACAGGAAAATATTGGTGTTTATAATAACAGGCCAGAATAATCATGATTCAGTTACATTCTGGAGTGGTTCATCACTCAGTGCACCTGTTGGGAGCAAAGCCACATTCTTCACTTTGTCACCTGTGTAGAACAAAGGAAGCAGAGATGCTTACCTTTGTATAGTGAGGTGATGTAGTGGATAGAGGGCCAGGCCTGGAGTCAGAAAGACCTGAATTCAAATCCAGCTTCAGACACTCTGAGGCCAGTTTTGAACTCAGGAAGAAGAGTCTTCTGCACTCCAGGCCTGGCCCTCTATCCACTGTGCCCTGTAGCTTCCCTATACAAGAAGACAAAAATGTTAAAACAGTTATAGGAAGAATTTGAGATGAAAGTGAAGGCAATCCTAGGTTTTAAATATCAGATTGCTTGCCATTAATTAGCAGTAGTAGCTAGCATTCATATAGCACTTTGAGGTCTCCAAAAAACTATCTCATTTGATCCTCACAAGAACCTTGTGAGGTAGGTGGTGTTATCTTCATTTTACAGGTGGAGGAAGAACTGAGACTGAGAGGTTAAAGTGACTTGCCTGAACTCATTTAGCTAGTGTCTGAGGCCTGATTCAGACTCAAGTCATCCTGATTCTAACTTCAGCATTTTCTCCATCATGCTACCTATACTACTTAAAATTAAAAAAATAAAAAAATATAAGAAATGAGTTTTTGCAAATACCAAAAATGTGGAGCCGGAGAAGACTTCCTGTCCTCATCTTGCTATTAATTTTATCTGCCCCATTTTACCCTAAAGGAATTTTTGTATCTCATATCATGTTTCTCCAACTTGAAGCCTTACCTGATAGGTCTGTCTTGCCTGAAAACCTTGCTTGATAAATATATTAAATCAGTTGACACTGCTACGTTCCCATCCCCCAACCATCCTATAACCTACTAATCCCAGTTAGTTAAGTCCTTGCTAGAATTCATCCATTACTCCCAATTTCCTGTTCTGCAGAGAGGCATTACTGTTAACACACCTGTGCTCTCTCTACTATTGGACTCAAGGTCTCTGAGAAGTGAAAATTGTATCCTCTTCCTGCACCATTTAGGGCCTCCTTCTTATGATGAATAATAGGGTGTTTTTTAAGGAGATAATCTGATTTCCTCTTTCTCTTGGTAATGCAGAATGTTTCCTCACCCAAAATGGAAACATAAAATTGGGAGATTTTGGATCTGCTCGACTTCTCTCCAAGTATGTAGCTCTCTTCTTGATAGACTCAGTGATCAAGGCCATCATGCCTTCTGTAAACAGTCTGAAAAACAACATTTTCTCCTTGTCCCTTCAGGCCAATGGCATTTGCCTGTACATATGTGGGAACACCTTATTATGTGCCTCCAGAAATCTGGGAGAATATGCCTTATAACAATAAGAGGTATGTGATTCATCTATCTGATGAAAAGATAAAGCTCTTTTAGACCAGGGCTTTACCTTCTTTGGTGTTGTGGACCCTTTTGGTGGTTTGGTGAAGCCTGTGAACTCTCAGACCTATGTTTTTAAATGCATGACTTAAAGTAAATAGTATTGCAGAGGAATTCAACTATATTGAAATGCAGTTATCAGTATATATAATATATGTTTATATGTGAATTATATATATATATATATATAAAGTTTGAGAGACATAGTTTCTGGGTAATCATTTTATTAATTATGCTGGCAGATAATAAAAGGGGTGAATGGAACTCTCAAATGCCAAAGACCCCTCATGGAACCCACCAACTATCCAATGCTTATATGCCCTTGGAAGAGTGGGTGTTCCTGAGGGTGGCAATCAACTCTTACTGGTTAACAAGTGATTAGAGAATGAATAATATAATGAGAAGTGGGCCTGTCCTAATGAGGGACTGGGGGATGTGACTGCTTATATCACTCATGGACAAAGAGAGACTGTCTTAAGCCAGACCATCCCCAGCCTTGGGCTGTCTAGCCTGCCTGAGTGAAACATAATGGGCCAGAATTCACCTAAACTTTAATTCTTTGTAAGGTTCTCTAGATGGGTGGGGTCTCCCACCCAGGATCTAGAGGTGTGTACCCCGAAAGGCATTTGGACAATCACATCCATCAACAATGTCCTTCAGAGACTGAAGGACCTACAAGTTTCTGAAAAAAAAAATCCTGGTCTTAATTCGATAATTGTTTATTAATATAAAAGAGAAATGTGTGTGTGTGTGTATACACACATTTTTAAACCAAGTTCACAGACAACAGGGTAAGAACTTCCCTGAGAGTTCATGACCAAACCAGAGACAGAGAGGATCATGGGAGGTAAAACTGGATAACTGATCACATTAAATTAAAAATATTTTGCACAAATGAAACCAGTGTCATCAAAATTAGAAGGAAAACAGGAAACTCAAGGAGGGGAGATTTATAGCAAGTTTCTCTGATAAAGGTCTAATTTCTCAAACATAGAGGAAACTAGCCTAATTTATAAGAATAAGAGCCATTCTTCAGTTGATAAACGGTCAAAGGATATGAACAGGCAGTTTTCACAAGAAAAAATAAAAACTACCAACAATTATTTGAAAAATACTCTAAATCACTATTGATTAGAGAAATGCAAATTTAAAAAACTCAGAGGTACCAACTTACAACTATCAGATTGGCTAATATGACAGAAAAGGAAACTAACAAATATTGCAAGGGATGTGGAAAATTAGGGATACTAATGCCCTGTGGTAAAGTGGTGAACTGTTTCAGCCATTCTGGTGAATAATTTGAAATTATACTTTTCAGAGAGCTACAAAATTGTGCATACCAGAAATGCTACTACTATATCTGTACCCCAGAGAGAACAAAGAAAAAGGAAAGGACCCTTAAGTACAAAAATATTTATAGCTGATCTTTTTGTGGTGGCAAGGAATTGGAAACTGAGGGGATGCCCATCAACTGGGGAATGGCTGAACAAGTTGTAGTATATGATGGTGATGGAATACTACTGTGTATACTGTTGTAAGAAATGACAAAGGGAATGGTTTCAGAAAAACCTAGGAAGACTTATATGAATTGATACAAAGTGAAATGAGCAGAACCAGGAGAACATTGTACATAGTAACAGCAATACTGTAACAATGATCAACTATGAAACAGCTGATTCTGCTCAATTAAAATGATCCATGACATTTCCAAAGGACTCATCATGATGAAAAATGCTATTCACCTCCAGACAGAGAATTTATGCACTCTGAATACAGATTGATCCACATATACATACGTACATACATACACACATACATATATACACATATATACGTAAAACTATTTTTCTTGCTTTTTCCCTTACAACATGGGTAATGTGGAAATATGTTTTACATGACTTCATATGTATAATTGGTATTGTATTTCTTGCCTTCTTAATGGGTGGGGGAGGGATTGGAGGAAGGGAGAGAATTTGAAACTGAAAATTAACAATTAAAAAAAAGAATTTATTCCTTCTTTTGGAGGAAGGTGACCATCATGGTGAGAAACTGGAAACCAAATTATATTAAAAATTGTTTGAAGGAACTGGGGGTTTTTTAGCCATAAGATTTGGGGGCTGGTTGCAATCTTCAGATATTTGAAAGATTCTCAAGAGAAAGTAGACTTGCTTTCGAGTTGCTACGGAGGCCATAAAGAACTAGGATAAGAGAATGGAAGTTACAGACACACATATTTCAGCTCAGCATAGGAATAGCCTAACAGTTAGAGCTTTTTGACATTAGAATAGCCTACTTAAAAAAATTAATGAGCTCCCTACCATTGCATGCGTTTGAGCCCTTGATATGACTAATTCTGGAGAAAAGCTCATCACTCTTACTGGGGAGGAAGGAGACCATCCATTCATATGGGTTTTTGTAATGGTGAGTCAAGAACATCATCCCCGGGTAAAAGACCTAGGATATGTATGATTTTAGCAGCAGATTTCCGATGTTTCTGTTGTATGGAAGGGTCTTACTTTGTGTGAAACTAGTTGAACTTAAAGATCTCATCCAATTTTTAAGGTTTCATGAATCTAAGATTTCTCAAATGTTCCTCTTTAGGATAAGTGCCACCCAAGTGACACCTGAATCAGGCCCCTCCTGATGCAAGCTAGGCTGAGGCTAAGCATGAGTCAGTATGGATTTTCACATGACATGAGTTAATAAGTATTCAATTAAATTTAAATTTCATGTGCAATAATCTTTTTAAAATTACAGTATGTCCTCAGATAGATAAATAAATGGATAATACTATGTTAAGGAAATGCTTGTTTTATTCCAAAAATTAAAATAAACATTTTAAAAAGTAAATTGCCTTAATAGTAAGTGTGACAGTATCATCAACATTGAGTGTTGATCTGCTGTGATGGACTATATTCTTCTCACCAATGCAATGGTACAGAAGAGTTCCAGGGAACTCATGATGGAAGAGGATCTCCAAATCCAGGGAAAAAAAAAGAACTGTGGAGTATAGATGCTGAATGAACCATACTACTTCTTTTGTTTTTGGTGCTTATGCTTTTCTATTTTGAGGTTTTTCATCATTGCTCTGATTTTTCTCTCATAACATGACTAATGCAGAAATATGTTTAATGTTATTATATGTGTATATACATACACACACACACACACACGCACACACACACACACACATATATATATAACCTATATCAGATTACTTGCTGCCTAGGGGAGGGGGGAGAGAGGGAGAAAAATCTGAAATTGAAAAGCTTGTATAAACAAAAGTTGAGAACTATCTTTACATGTAATGGGAAAAAAAATAAAATACTTTATTAATTAAAAAAAATAGTGTGATAGCTGTCCACGTTAAAGATGGATTAAAAAAAAACCTTTCGTATTTGAATAAACTTAACTTAAATTATCAGTTGGTAACTTTATTTAAATTTTTATGTTTCAGTGACATATGGTCCTTGGGATGCATTTTGTATGAACTCTGTACCCTCAAACATCCAGTAAGTATGCCATACAGGATAGAGCTGTCAAACTATTGTTAATTAGACTTTGCTCTGCTTAGGTTTTGTTTTGTTTGTTTTTTGTTTGTTTTTTGTGAGGCAGTTGGGGTTAAGTGACTTGCCCAGAGTCACACAGCTAGTAAGTGTTAAGTGTCTGAGGCCAGATTTGAACTTAGGTCCTCCTGAATCCAGAGCCGGTGCTCTATCCACTGTGCCACCTAGTTGCCTCTCTGCTTAGGTTTTAAGGAATATGCTAAATTGTAATAGGAAGTTTGGTTCCTTGGAGTGGATGGATAAGGAAACCTTTCACATATTTTCATGGCAGGGGGCAGCTACGTGGTTTGCAGACCCCTGAAATGGTCTCAGAGAACTTCCTCAGACCACACTTTGAGAACCTCTGGTTTAGATCATAGAGCTAATAAAGTGAAGTCATTCATTTATTACTTCAGCAAATATTTAGCAAAAGCATCCTATGTGCCAAGTACTGTGTTAGGTACTGCATTTTCAGGGAGTTTACAGTCTAGTAAGAATGCTACAGCTGTACATGCTTAGCTATAATAAATGTGACAGTGTAATAGTGAAGATAAAAAGTGGCATGTTAACATATAAGGAGGGAGAAAATGCTTTGAGAAGGTAGGACTTCATGGAGGTGATGGTATTTGTACAGGGTTATGAAGGATGGCTAAGAATTGGACAGGCAATAAAATAGTGGTGGGGTGGGGATAGGAGTAGAGTATCCTAGGAGGATATAGTAGAGGATACTCTACTATACTCCGCATAAAGTTTATTAGGTTTGCACACAGGAAAATGAATGTTTTATTGCTACTAATTGAAGACTAAAATGCTTCACAAATGTGGGGGCGTTTGAGCCATTGGCATGAGTAATTCTGGAGAAAAGCTCATCACTGTTACTGGGGAGGGAGAAGACCATCCATTCATATGAGTTTTTGTAATGGTGAGTCAGGAACATCATCCCTGGGTAAAAGACCCAGGATCTGTTTGATTTTAGCAGCAGATTTCTGATGGAAAGCCTTGATCTCTCAAACTTAGTTTTTAAATGATTTTAAAAACCTATCAAAGCACGAGTTGTCTGTTTTTTAAGTGAGAATCAAGAACTGTGATGGAGCAAATAATAATTAGAAATCTGTAATATGTTGCCTTTTATTTTCTCTTAATTCATTTTTGATCCTTTGGACATCATAGAAATTCAAATACAGCAACTGATTAGCATAAAGTTCAGAGTCAAAGTGAGTCTGTTCTCTCATAGCCCAGCTCCCAGATTTTTTTTTCTCATTTTACATTTGTTGGGTACACATTTTTCCCTTTTGTTTCATGTTCATATTTGATTATAGAAAAAAAAGGCAAGGCCTAACTATTCTTATCTCTAAAGCATTTTCTATTTCTAAGGAAATTTTTTTAAACCTCAGATAGGTTGATTGTCAAGATGTTCATTCCCTATTTTTACTCCATTAAATAAGAATAGATTTAAACTTTATTTCTGTTCTAAGACACCAAGCTGCATATCTAATTTTCCATTTCTTGGTAAAATTCTGTAGAAATATTTTTAAATTGACTAGCCTAATTTTGGGGGGCTAAAACTGACTGGAGGACTCATGTGGGGAGACTTTGACTATTTGGCTATCTGACTTTGTAATTTTAATGTGGGCCGTTATCAATTTCCACCACACTGCTCCCAAACTGATAGACTAAAGATTAAGAAGCCTCTTAACCAAATAATCAAAGCAGAGTTTACTTATGAGATACTATTTTAAAATTAAGAATACAGGGAAAATAAAATGTACAACCTGACTGCTTCCTGGCAGTCTCTTTCCCCACCTGCTGCGATTTGAACTTCTTGAATACAATACGGGCCTTAGCCGCCTCTGGCCTCAGGGCACATTACACTTTCCCTGGTTTGTATTAAGGCCTGTACCTTGTCAGCCCTTCTCTCTCTTTTCCAAACCGAACTCTCCTCCTATCCTTGTTCCAGGCTCCCTCTAGTCAGCTTATCTAGTCCGTCCTCCTCTAGTCAGCCCCTCTCCTTAATCTTGTCTCTCTATCTAGTCCGTCCTGGCTTCTCCTTTTTTCTCCTAACTCCCAGGTCTATATATACCTTTTCTTCTCTCCACTCAAATCTCGGGGCTTCCTTTGCCCCCACAGACCAAGCTAATCTGCCAGCCAGGGCTGCGGCTGGTTGGGATGGGGAGGGGGGTGCACACTCCAGCTTTCACGTGCTTCAGCACAGGCTATCCGGGATCTTTGAATAGCTCCACTCAGGTCGGAGGGAGCTGGGCTTTCTTGTATAGCCCATGGGGCTTTTTCGCTCAGCTGAAGCTGAGGAGGAGGGGGAGAGACCCTGAGGGCCTAAGGCTTTCTAATCTCAGTCTAAAGGTAGGGTCCCCAAATCAAAATAAATTTCCACAATTCCACACCACACACCAGTTAAGAAGATTTATCTTTTCCAGAATAGTGATTTAAAAACCTGAAAAGTATCATACTTATATGTGTAAATGTGTGTATGCATATTATATATGTGTGTATACACATATCTATCTATATACTTATATATATACATTGTATCTGTATTATATGTATAGAGTGTATATATATATATGTACATATGTATACACATGCTATCAAAAAGAATAAAAGGGGGGCAGCCAGGTGGTGCAGTGGATAGAGTACCTGAGTTCAAATCCGGCCTCTGACACTTAACACTTACTAGCTGTGTGACCCTGGGCAAGTCACTTAACCCCAATTGCCTCACCAAAAAACAAAAACAACCAAAAAAAATGAATAAAAGAAAAATGGGCTAGGAATAGAGGTGAAACTGATGTTGGAGCTGTAGCCTTGTTATTTTAGAGGACATGGTCTGGAAAAGTCATTATTCCTTCTGTGAAGTGGTTCATAAAATCATAACACTTAGAGCCAGTAGGGACCTTAGTGACACTCTGGCCCGTCTTCCCCTCTAGTCCCCATTCTACAGCTGAAGAAACTGAGGCTTAGAGAAATGAAGTGATGACACATAGACTCAAAATGTCATGGAGGGTAAAAAGTATTTAGCGATAAAGATGCTTGTCATTTCCTTTGCTAAATAAATAGTTCATTTCAGTATCTTTGGAAAACAGACAATGTTCTCAGTTAGTCCCTAGAATAGGAAGGGGAAACAAAACGTTTAGTCCAAAGTACCTAATGTATTTAGTATGTGATATATAGAACGTTTTTGTTAAATAGTCCCTGAAATGGGACTTCATTACCTCTATTCTCTGACCAAAGAAGGTAAGAAGAGAGTGGGAAATAGACATAGATGTTTATTTTGGACTGTCCAGAGAATATGAGGAGAACAAAAACTTAGGGTTTTATTCCTCCCTCCCTCCATCCCTCCCTTCCTTCCTTCCCTCCCTTCTTTCATTCCTTCTTTGCTTCCTTCCCTCCCTCCCTTCTTTCATTCCTTCCTTCCCTCCCTTCTTTCCTCCCTTCCTTCCTTCTTTCCCTCCCTTCTTTCCTTCTTTCCTTCACCCATTTATTTATTTATTATTCACTTATGTGTTCATTTAATTGATTGAATGATTAATTTTTAAAGCATCCCTACATATTCCTTTCTATTGAACCATTTGGAGCAAGTCATCAAGTATTAGGATGATGCACGTCTTGGAACTTCTTGTAGATGAGCAGATGGGGTCAGCAGGAACATCTTTTTTTTTTTTTTTTAGTGAGGCAATTGGGGTTAAGTGACTTGCCCAGGGTCACACAGCTAGTAAGTGTTAAGTGTCTGAGGTCGGATTTGAACTCAGGTCCTCCTGAATCCAGGGCAGGTGCTCTATCCACTGCGCCACCTAGCTGCCCCAGGAACATCTTTTAAGTTGTTAAATCACAATAGCCAAGATAGGGTTCAGCCCTTATTTGTTTATCCGCTTATGTTTCCTTTTATTAAAATTCCCTTTGCCTTCTTTTAAGTTCATTTTATGCTATCCACATCCAGGAAAGTCCTGTGGAGTCTGAATATAGTTTGAAGCATACTATTTTTCATTTTCTTTATTTTTGTGTGTGTTTTTTCTCTTGGTCTGTGTCTTCTTCTGTGACATGACTAATATGGAAATGTTTTACATGATTGCACTGTCTAACCTATATGAAATTGCTTACCATCTCTAGGGAGGGGAAAGGGGAATGGAGAGAACTTAGAACTCAAAATTTTAAAATAACAAATGCCAGAAATTGTCTTTACATGTAATTGGGGAAAAAAGAAAATATTATTTTAAAAAATAAAGTTCATTTTCATATCTTAGTTTCAGGCCAATAGTTGGAAAAATCTTATCCTCAAGATATGCAAAGGATACTACACTCCACTCCCATCTCATTACTCCTATGAACTTCACTATCTGATTAAACAAATGTTTAAGAGAAATCCCACCAGTCGTCCTTCAGCTACTACAATTCTCTCTAGAGGCTTGCTAGCAAAGCTTATCCAGAAGTACTTGTCACCAGAGGTGAGCTGTGTTGAAGTTGGACCCATGAGTTGATTTTTTAAAATGTGGTAAATTGATACACTTTTTCAACTTAGAGCACTCGGGTAGATAATTGGTAAATGGCCATCATTATGACAGCATTTAAGGGGCCATGGTTTCTTTGCATTAGAATTTTTAATATTCTATTTCTATTTACAGGTAGTCAAAGAATATGGTGAGCAAATCATAGAGGAAACCAGGAAGTCCAAGAATGATACACTAAGAGAAATGGGTAACCGTTTTAGAATTTTGTTCTTATAAAGAATTTCCTAAAAATGATGGAGTAGTGATTTAATTTGTGTGGCTCCTCCCTCCTACAAAATTACAAAATCAGGCTAAGGCCTGATGAAACTCCCTCATGTGGGCATATGATGACTGAGTGGTAGAGAAGAATATAGAGGACATCAAGGATCACACAGTTAGACCACCCATCTATGTTAATTTAACTGTTGGTGAGAGGTAGCTATATGGTGCAGTGAGTGAATAGAGTGCCAGGTCTGGAGTCGTAAAGATCTGGGTTCAAATGCAGCCTCTGATACTTACCAGCTGTGTGGCCCTGGGTGAGTCACTTAACCCCGTTTACCTTAGTTCATTTTCTGTAAAATGAGCTGGACAGTCTACTTAGTAGAAAGGTATATGGGAACAAAATAGAAGTGTCTTTTTACAGGTTGTTTTATGTTCTTAGGTTGGTAAAAACTTTGCACCACTTGTTCCAACTAATGTTTAAACTTCTTATAAGGCCTTATAAAAATTGAAGTAGGCATTCAGTAATGTGAGTACTTGAATGTATGTTGGTTTTTTCTCCCTCAGGTCCTGCAAGAACAAATATCATCTCAGGAAATGAGGCAGTTACTATGGTAAGCACCTTAAAATCCAATACTGCAAGTGTTTTATTGAATACCTACCTACACTGTACTTTGGGCTGCTAAGGTGGCACAGTGGATAGAGTGCCAAGCCTAGAGTCAGGAAGACTGAGTTCAAATCTGGCCTCGGGGCAGCTAGGTGGCAGGGGCAGCTAGGTGGCACAGTGGATAAAGCACCGGCCCTGGATTCAGGAGGACCTGAGTTTAAATCCAACCTCAGACACTTAACACTTACTAGCTGTGTGACCCTGGGCAAGTCACTTAACCCCAATTGCCTTACCAAAAAAAAAAAAATCTGGCCTCAGATACTTACTAACTGTGTGACCCTGGGCAAGTCACCTAACCTTATTTGCCTCAGTTTCCTCACCTGTAAAATGAGGTGGAAAAGGAAATGGAAAACCACTGCCGTATTATTGTCAAGAAAACCCCAAATAAGGTCATGAAAACAACTGGAAATGAACAGCTCTCTACCCAACTTTGTGTGCTAGACACAGCAAAAGAAAAATTATGTCCCCTCTCCCCTTGAACAGTTTACTACTTTGAGTAGATGAGATTTGAACCCATAAAAGAAATATACCTGCTGGTTCCTGAGCTGTCTTCAGGCTCTCTGTCTTCCATTATACCTTGTGTACCACCGCTAGGTTCTACTTTGTGAAGAATAGTTTAAGCAAAGATTCCTTAGCTAAAAACCCAGCACTGATTCTCCAGTGTCTACTGAGTAAACTCCCTAGCCCAGCATGTCAGGATGTCCCTGATCTGTATCCCAACCTCCTATTTTGGCCTTTATTGACTCAAATCTACAGGGTTGACAATAGACCTAGCCCATGGGCAAAAGCATGACATTCATGTGCTGAGAGCCTGAGTCAGACTAAGAAGAGTTATCTGTTCTCATTTCCTAAATACTCTAGGGCTTGAGGCTTGGGTCAGGGGAAAGAGAATGTGTTTAAAGGGCAGTTGTGGGGGGTAACTGGAAAAAGAGGGTCAGGGCAGTTGGTATTGTATTAGAGAGAGAGGCAGCATAGAAAGCACTTCCTAGCCTATATGCATCCATGTTGTTTGTGCTAAAACTTTTCAACTTGATGTACTTGAATTTTTTTTTGTTCTGTCTTTTATGATCTTCTCTCTTTTTTTTTGGTCAAGAATTCTCCTATAAGAGAGTTCTAAGCCAAGACAAGTGAGAGTGCATTAACGTGGGACCATAGATTTTTGAGCTCGAAGAGCCCTGAGAGGCTATTTAGTACAGCCTTCTTGTTTTAACCCCGTTTACCTTAGTAAACTTGCTTAGGGTCATTTGCCCAGCTAGTAAGATTCTGAATCAGAATATGAACCCAGATCGTTTGGACTTCCAGGTCCTTCACTATACAAACAAACTTCCTCCCAGCATAAGTGTACTGTTTGTAACAAGAATCCATTGGATTCTGCCTTGCCCTTCCCAGGTCCGACCTGTAAACTCCCGTGGCTTTATATGGCCTCTTAGAATCTATTTCCTTTAAAACTCACGTCAAACACCTTCTGCACGAAGCCTTTCTAGAGCTGCCCACCTGTTGTTGCCCCCTCCCAATCATATTGCATTTATTTTGCCTATAATCATAGCACTCTGAATAGAATGTAAGCTCTATGAAAGCAAGGACTTTTTCATTTTCATCTTTGCTTTTCCTGAACCTTATGTAGTGCATGACACAGAGTATGCGTTTAATACATTTATTGATCGATTAATTGTTCTGTCACTGCTTACTGTGTACTAGGAACTATGCTAAGTGCTGGGAATACAAATATAAACAGACAGTCCTTACCCTCAAAGAGCTTATGTTCTTTTTTTTTTTTTTTTTTGGTGAGACAATTGGGGTTAAGTGACTTGCCCGGGGTCACACAGCTAGTAAGTGTCAAGTGTCTGAGGCCAGATTTGAACTCAGGTCCTCCTGTCTCTAGGGCCTGCGCTCTATTCACTGCACCACCTAGCTGCCCAAGGAGCTTATGTTGTAATTGGGGAAGACAACACACAAAAAGAATCTTGAAAGCATTGATAGGGGAAGGGAAAGGGAAGGTGAAAAGATGAAAGTACCTGGCATGGAGGGCATGGCAGAAGAGTGGAGTCAGGATGGTAGGCTGGAGGGGAATGAAAACCTTTGTGGCCTGTACCTCCTTCTTAAAATAGAGGTTCTGAGAGGAACCATCCAATCAGAGGGAGAGGCTGTCATTGTAATTAAAGTCTGGGAGGGCATGTAGGGAAAATCTAGAAGAGCTGGCCCTGGCCTTCTCAGCTTGGTTGGTTAGGCAGGCCATGGTACCACCTCTCTCTGGAATACCATGTTCATTTTGTATTCTAGGATCAAAATTGACAATCTGGAACGTGATCAACATGGTGAAGGGACTCAAGGCACTTAATGTTATATGAAGATTGGGTGAAGGAACCTGGGCTAATTTGCTTAGAATAGAGAAGATTTGGGGAGGATCATGATAGTTGTCAAATATTTTTAAATGTTAAAATGTAGAAGAAAAGATAGATGTATGGCTTGTGGTTAGAGGGCAGAACTAGGACCGCTGGTTAGAAATTACATGAAAGTAGATTTTGACTTGATATAAAGAAAAACTTTTCCATAGTTTGATCTATTAAAAGATAAAATGAGCTGGAGTATAAGACAGTGAGTTTCTCGCCTGTGTACGTCTTCAGGCATATTGACAAAGTGGACTTATAGGGTTCCTCCTAACTCATGATTCTGTGTTTTTCATTTTTTTTCAAAGCAAGGGGAAGAACAAGGTAAAAAGTGCAGCCACACTGACTTAGAGAACATTAATAAAAATTTGGCTGAAAATGCACAGAAGCGAATAAGCAAAGAGGAAAAAGGTAAGCTATTAAAGTTCTAATGCTCTAATTCTATAATTACTATCATCATTCTTCTTGGGAAAGGGAAGGGGAAAATAGAGAGGAAATGTCCACAGATATTTTGCCAGGACAACCAGAAAACAGACTTTCTAATAGTGTATCTTAGTGGTTTTTAATAGATTTACTTATATGTGTGTATATATTTATATATTCATTTTTGTATGTTATATTTTACATACTATATTTTAATATTCATAGTATAAAGAAATAGTAAATATGTTTATATAAAATGTTTATATAAATATAATATTTATATGTAAATATATTATATATTTGTTATATTTGTATATGTACATACACACATATATATGTATATGTGTATTTCTAATTCATGTTTTAGAAGAGTGTTTCCAAGTTAAAACCAATAAATCTGAACTAGAGGTCTTTTGATTTGATTCCATGTAACCTGGAACAAACAATATAATCTTTTCTATATTTGTTTCAAATATAAAAATAACCATACTTTCATATAATTTCAGAGTAATGAGAATTTTCCAAAATGCTTAACATCTTCTGATACAGTTTTTTCTTATTATTTACTATTTATTAACTGCCCACATTTGGTTAAGAGCAACATAGAACAGTTAAGCTTTCTTTGAGTTTAACTTCTGAGGTTACATAAAGTTAATCAAATTGTATTGGTACATATGTATACCGTAAAAATATATCAAACACTTTAACAAGTACCTTATTTTTTATTTTCTTTAACCTTGAGAGGACAAAAACTCTTGCGCCATTCCTTATTTGAGGAAGTCATGATGATATCACAGCATTTTTATTGTGCTATATTAGTTAACTAAATGTATAAACAGAATATTAATATTCCCCCTTTTATCCTATAAATAAGAAAATAAATCAGATGATCTGAGAAAAGGTAGCTCGCCAAGCCCTCAGAGGCGACAGTGGGAGAAGAACAAATCTAATACAGCTGTGAATGCCTTGGAAAATGCATCCATACTTTCCTCCAGTTTAATGTCAGAGGAGGATAGAGGTATGTAAAGATAAGATGTAATTAATTTCATTATGTAGAACTCTCCTTTTTATTTTTAAAAAATTGCATGCAACATATTTGCATGTTAGTCATGTTTAGAAAGAAAACACAGACCAAAACAAACACCAAGAAAATAAAAAAATGTAACCTGCATTCAGACTCCATCAGTTCTTTTCATCATGAGTCCTTTGGGATTGTCTTGGACCAATGTATTGCTGAGAATAGCTAAGTCATTCACAATTGATCATCATACAGTATTGCTGTTACTGTATACAATGTTCTCCTGGTTCTGCTTACTTCACTTTGCATCAGTTTATGTAAGTGTTTCCAGGTTTTTCTAAAAGCATTCTGCTCCTGTTTCCTACAGCACAATAGGATTCCATCACAATCATGTACCACAGTTTGTTCAGCTATTTCCCAATTGATAAATATGCCCTCAATTTCTAGTTCCTTGCCATCAGAAAAAGAGCTGTTATAAATATTTTTGTACATATAGATCCTTTTTCTTTCTTTGTTAAAAATCTCTTTGGGGGGGACAGCTAGGTGGCACAGTGGATAGAGCACTGGCCCTGGATTCAGGAGGACCTGAGTTCAAATCCGACCTCAGACACTTAACACTAGCTGTGTGACCCTGGGCAAATCACTTAACCCCAATTGCCTCACCAAAAAAAAAAAAATCTCTTTGGGAATACAGACTTAGTAGTGCTATTTCTGGGTCAAAGGGTATGCACAGTTTTATAGCCTTTTTGGGGATAGTTCCAAATTGCTCTCCAGAGTGGTTGGATCAGTTCACAAGTCCACCAGCAGTGCATTAGTGTACCTATTTTCACTCATTCCTTCCAACATTTGTCAATTTCCTTTTCTGTCATATTAGCCAATCTGATAGGTGGGAAGTGGTACCTCAGAGTTGTTTTAACTTGCATTTCTCTAATTGATAGTGATTTAGAACATTTTTTCATATGACTATTGATAACTTTAATTTCTTCTGAAAACTTCCTGTTCACATCCTTTGACCATTTATCAGTTGGGGAATGACTTGTATTTTTATTAATTTATTTCACTTCCCTATGTATTTGAGAAATGAGGCTTTTATCAGAGAAACTTGCTGTAAAATCCACCCTCCCCCAGTTTTCTATTTTCTTCTAATCTTGGATGCATTGGTTTTATTCATACAAAAACTTTTCAATTTAATGTAATCAAAATTAACCATTTTTATGTAGAACTTTCTAAGAATTCTTTGGTAACCTTTTCTGATGTCAATGTGTGGATGATATTTAACAGCAGTTCAATTTAAGTAAGACTCATAAAGATGGAATAAGTTTTTAAAAGTGAAGCAAATAAACAGTGCCTTTTTTGGTTTTGAGATATGATTTGAAAGATGCATTTTATGCTGCATGTCAGGCAGTTGTTTTAATGCATACTAATCCTTTGCTCATTCCCTAACTAGGTGGTTCTGTAATAAAGTACAGTGAAAATAATACCAGGAAGCAGTGGCTCAAAGAATCTCCTGAAACTCTGTTGAATCTACTTAAGAATGCTGACCTCAGCTTGGCATTTCAGACATATACGATATATAAATCAGGTAACAAATGACTATTTTTCATATGCTCACATAAATTCTTAGAAACGAAATTTGTTAGAATATTTTTCAATATTTTAAAGTATTCAGGGACTATTTTCCTATTCCAGTTAAAAATGCAGTAAGAGGGGGCAGCTAGGTAGTACAGTGGATAAAGCACTGGCCCTGGATTCAGGAGGACCTGAGTTCAAATCTGACCTCAGACACTTGACACTTACTAGCTGTGTGACCCTGGGCAAGTCACTTAACCCTTGTTGCCCCACAAAAAAAGGCAATAAGAAATTATAGAATTTTCAGGAAAATTTATTAGAGATTTATGTTTATTTTATTAAATTCTTTGCTTATTTGATTAAATGGATCATAAAATTGCTAACCTTTTAAGAGGGATATGTATTAATCCTTATTTTAACCAATAAAAATTTGGTTGCTTTAGGATTGATATTTTACAGATCAGAACAAACTGTGGTAATCTCCAAGGGACAGTCCAATTTATTTTATTTTCCTGGAATTTTGTTTTATTGAATACTGTTTGAAATGGCAAGCCAAAAATAGAAATTTGAAAAAATTTTTAAAATTAGGTTGTGTGTTGGGGAAGCTAGGTGGCACAGTGGATGAAGCACTGGCCCCAGACTCAGGAGGACCTGAGTTCAAATCCAGCCTCAGACACTTGACTCTTACTAGCTGTGTGACCCTGGGCAAGTCACTTAACCTTCATTGCCCCGCAAAACAAACAAGCAAAAAATATGTGTGTGTGTGTGTGTGTGTGTGTGTGTGTGTGTGTGTGTGTGTGTGTGTGTGTTGGTTGGCTGGCTGGCTGTTATAATAATAAGAAGAGCCTTGCTATAATGCTTTTGTTCTTTTAGCTCTGTGCCAAATATGATGTAATTGAAAAAGTCAGGTCAAATTAAGAAATGTTTTACTAGGGGCAGCTAGGTGGCGCAGTGGATAAAGCACCGGCCCTGGATTCAGAAGGGCCTGAGTTCAAATCCGGCCTCAGACATTTGACACTTACTAGCTGTGTGACCCTGGGCAAGTCACTTAACCCCAATTGCCTCACCAAAAAAAAAAAGAAGTGTTTTATTGGGTGTTGGGCACTGAGAATACAAAGGAAGGCAGAAACAGCCAGTTCCTGTTCTCAGAGAGCTCACGGTCCAAAGGAAGACACAGCATGCAATTATCTATGTACAAACATATGTATACAATCAATTGGAGATAAAGGAAGGACCTGGGAAGGCAGGAAGTGAGAGTGAGGAGGGAGAGGTGGCATCAGTGAACATGTCTGCAATGAGAAATTAAGTCTCATGTGTAAGGAATGGCAAGGAGACCAGTGTGGCTGCATTACAGACACCACTGAGGAGAGTAAGGCATAAGAAGACTGGGAAGGTAATAAGAGGCTAGCTTATGAAGGGCTTTAAAAGCCACACGGAGGACTTTAGATTTGATCCTGGATGTAATAGGAAGCCCCTGAAGTTATTTAAATGGGGGAGGGGGTCAACACAGTCAGACCTGAGATCTATTTGACAGCCGAGGGAAGATGAACTGGAATGGGGAGACCTGAGGCAGAGAGACGAACCAGTAGACTGTTTTTGTAAATTTTTTTTTTTTTTGGCGGGGCAATGGGGGTTAAGTGACTTGCCCAGGGTCATACAACTAGTAAGTGTTAAGTGTCTAAGGCTGGATTTGAATTCAGGTCCTCCTGACTCCAGGGCCGGTGCTTTATCCACTGCGCCACCTAGCTGCCCCCAGTAGACTGTTTCAGTTGTCCAGGTGTGAGATGATGAGGGCCCGCACTAGGATGGTGACAGTATCGGAGGAGAGACGGGACTTAGGCAAGAGATTTATAAGGGTAATTTTTTTTTTAAAGTGAGGCAATTGGGGTTAAGTGACTTACCCAGGGTCACACAGCTAGTAAGTGTTAAGTGTCTGAGGCTGGATTTGAACTCAGGTCCTCCTGACTCCAGGGCCAGTGCTCTATCCACTGCGCCACCTAGCTGCCCCTATAAGGGTAATTTTGATAGAATAGATTGGATATGAGGGATCAAAGAGAGTGAGGAGTCAGTGATGACCCCTAGGTTATAAGCATGGGTGACTGGGAGCGGGGTGGTACACTTGATAGTAATAGGGAAGTTATGAAGAGGGGAGGATTTGGGGGGAAAGATAATGAGTTCAGTTTTGGACAGGTTGAGTTTAGGATGCCTATAGGACGTCTAATTCAAGATATCCAGCAAGTTGTTGGAGATTTGGGAGAGGTTAGCAGAGAAGATAGGGCTGGGAAGTAGATTTGAGGATCATCATTGTAGAGGTGATAATTGAATCCTTGGGAGCTGATAAGATCATCAAGTGAAGTAGTTTAGAGGGAGAAGAATCCTGTGGGACACCCACAGTTGATGGCATGACCTGGATGACAATCCAGCAAAGGAGACTAAGAAGCAATCAGGTCAGATAGGTAGAAGAACCATGAAAGACTGCTGTCTCAAAAGTCTAGAGAGAAGATAACCTCAAGGAGAAAAGAGTGATCAACTGTGTCAGAGGCTACAGAGAGGTCTAGAAGGATGAGGATTGATAAAATGCCTTTAGATTGGGCAATTAAGAGATCTTCAAGGGGCAGGTAGGTGGCACAATGAATAGAGCAGCAGGCATGGAATCACATCCAGCCTCAGACACTTAATAGCTGTGTGACCCTGAGCAAATGACCTAACATTATGACTGTAAAATGAGCTAGAGAAGGAAATGGTAAACTACTTCAGTATCTTTGCCAAGAAAACCCCAAATGGGATCATGAGAAATTGAACATGACTGAAATGAATGAACAAGAAGAAGTAAATTTGAAGAGAGCAGTTTCAGTTCTCATCATTCAAGTGATGAGGTTGGAAGCCAGTCTACATGAGGTTAGAAGAGAATGAGAGGAAAGAATGTGAAGACACCATTTGTAAATGGCTTTCTTAATGTGTTTAGCCACAAAATGGAGGAGAGACATAGGATGATAGTTAAAGAGGATGAATGGATCAATTGACAGTTTTTTTTAAGGATTGGGAGACTGGGGCAGCTAGGTGGCGCAGTGGATAAAGCACTGGCCCTGGATTCAGGAGGATCTGAGTTCAAATCTGGCCTCAGACACTTGATACTTGCTAGCTGTGTGACCCTGGGCAAGTTACTTAACCCTGATTGCCCCACCAAAAAAAAAAAAGGATGGGGGAGACATAGGTATTTTTCACATCCTTGCTTTTTTTTTTTTAGTGAGGCAATTGGGGTTAAGTGACTTGCCCAGGGTCACACAGCTAGTAAGTGTCAAGTGTCTGAGACTGGATTTGAACTCAGGTCTTTCTGAATCCAGGGCAGGTGCTCTATCCACTGTACCTAGCTGCCCTGACATAAGTATTTTTGAAGGCAATAGGGGAACAGTCAGTAGACAGGGGTAGATAAGAGATAAATGAGAGAGTGGGAATGATAGAGACGAGTTATTGGAGAAGACAGGGTGGAGCGGTATCACTTGTACGCGTGGAGAAATTTACCTTGGCAAAAAGAAGGGCTATCTCTTGATATGAGTCAGGGGTGAAGGAGGAAATAGTAGCACCTGAATAATGTGAGAGAAGGAAGAGGGGTGAAGAGGGAGCTCTCAGCGAATAGCCTGTTTTTCCAGCAAAATATGAGGCAGGGTTCTCAGCTGAAAGAGTCACGGGGAGAGGGAGCCGTTAGAAGTTTGGGGAGAGATGAAATGGTTTGGAAGATCCAGGATTGCCTTGCTGCAGTGAGGACCCAGTTGAGATTATGTAACATAAATTTGTTGTGGACCAGTGAGCAGTTTCAGGATTTTCTCTAGCTTCATTCATCAGCATGTGAGGAGGAGGGAAGTAATCCAAGGCTGAGATCTGGAAGGACAAAATCTTCATTAGGCTAAGGAGACTAGGATAGCATAGAGTTGAACTGATTCACTCTTGGATCAGTGTGGGGAATGGAAGAGCATGCACATAGTACAAGGGAGGTGACCTGGAAAAGAGAACTGAGGGGTTGAAGGGTTGGCAGTCATGGTGTGGATAAAGACGCATAGAGTTTAAAATCTTAAAGGAGAGAGATGATGGAATAACAGCCTATTGTGGTTAGATAAAGGAATTTCAGCCCTTGATAAGGAGTCAGATATGAGTTGGAGCCTCAGCTTATCTATATGATGGTGAACAAGTCACTTAGCTTGTTCCCTCAACTGTAAGGAAAGATTGGGGGTATTGGACTAAATGATCTTTGAAGCCCCAGTTCTAAAATTCTATAAATTGTTGATTCTATAGGTGAGATGATATTGAGGGGAAGGCGGTTTTTCCTCCTAGTATTTCCAGTAACTAAACCTCCTTGGACAGGGTCCAAGGTAGGTTGTTATTATATCTAGTTCCATGCTAGAGTGGGTAATGACACAGCAGTTCTTTGTTGTATTATTTGTAATAGGATTTGCCTTTTATCAGGCTGGATTTTTGTTATGCAGTAGTTATAAATCTTGAACAAGCAGTTAAGAGCCTGCATTTTTGTTCCTTGTCCCATACTTATACTTTATAATTTAAGGAAATGGATTGAATAGTGTTCTACTTCATCAATTTCATCTTTTCAACAAAGATCCCAGTGCTAATTTAAAAAAAAATTCTTAGTTGAAAGAACTTAGTACCTAACCCTGATTGCCTCCAAAAAGAAATCTAAAACAGTTTTGGCAGCTAGGTGGTGCAGTGGATAAAGCACTGGACCTGAGTTCAAATCCAGCCTCAGACACTTGACACTTACTAGCTGTCAAGCTAGTAAGTAACTTGACAGTTACTAGCAAATCACTTAGCCCTCATTGCCCCCCCCAAAAGGGGGAATGCAGTAAAATTCAACTGTGCCCTGAACACCCCAATTTTGAAGGGAAAAAAAAGAAAGCACTTAGTAAGCCCAAATGATCATTGTAAGTTATGCATGACACACAAGCATTTATGCAATCATTTTCTCATTTTGATACTTGTATAAGCAGAGCTTTGAAAGTGTTAAGGGCTAAAATTCTAGTTAAACTGTCTAAAATAGCTAATGAGTGGTCGCCAATAAATTATAAGCTTTAGCAAGTTAGACTTTTAAGCATTTATTAAGGAGAATAAGAATTTGGTAAAGAGAGAGAAAGGCCTAGACTCTTGTCTATGTCTGAGATGATTTCTACAGTGACCTTCTAGCTGGTCTGCTAAAGCCCTAAAAAGGCAATTTCCGTCTCCTGATACTTTAGGAAGCATTTAACTGATCAGTGGGATTATCAAATGGGAACTGCCTATTTCCTCTGAACTCTCTTTGCTCTCTAACAGTTGCTATCGTTAGGGTTTTTAGCTCTTTAGCGTCTACCTCAGGTCTATCTGAAATCTCTTTACCTATGAATGGTGCAGGCTTTACATGAGAGCAATGAATCCATGAGTCTTTTTCACCAATTTTAATGGCAGTAGGAGTTGTCAATAATACCTGAAAAGGTCCTTCCCAGGCAGGTTGGGTTCCACTGGTTCTCTGAAAATTCTTTACATATATTTTATCTCCTGGGTTGAGGTTGTGCAATGAAAAGTCTAATGGGCCTGCCTGGACCACAGCTCCTGCCTCATGGAGTTCACGTAGCCTGGTCTGTAATTCCTGTATATAGGAGGCAACAGAAGTATCACCTCCCACCAGTGATGTATAAACTGGGGAAAGAGTTTTAGCTTGGATAGGAGGGTGACCAAAAAGCATTTCATAAGGAGATATATGAAGTTCTCCTCTTGGTCTACTTCGTAGATAGAATAATGCCAATGGTAGAACATCAGGCCATTTCAAATGGGTTTCAGTACATAATTTGCCAATCATACTCTTAAGCTCTTTATTCATACGTTCAACTTGGCCTGAACTTTGTGGATGGTAGGGCGTGTGGAATTTTGGAGTCACTCCCAAGAAAGAGTAGATTTGGGATAAAATCGAATCAGTGAAATGTGTGCCTTTGTCAGAATCGATGCGGGCTGGTGGGCCAAAACGAGGTACTATCTCTTTAAGAAGAATTTTGGCAACAAAGGCAGCTGTGGCTCGGGGGCTGGGAAATGCCTCCACCCACCGAGAGAGCTGATCAACTATAACAAGGCAAAATTTATAATGTCCTGCTTTTGGCATCGTAATATAATCAATTTGTAAGTGCTCAAAAGGTGTATATGCTAGGGGACGCCCTCCATAAGCTTTGGCTTTAAAAGCATACTGATTATAAGATTGACATGTGGAGCAGCCCGAGCAGATTCGAGATGCTGTGTTATTCACACCTGGTGCTATCCAGGTTCTCTTAATAGAGTCTACAATGCCTTGTGTACCAAAATGGCCTTTTCTGTGAACAGAGAGGCATACCTGGTGGTAGAATTTCCGGGGAAGAAATGGCTTACCTTCCGGAGACACCCAGACGCCGCTGATCTGTTTTGCCTTAAATTTCTTTTTCCACTTTTCTACTTCAGAATCGTCATAGGTTAGGTTGGAAGGAATATCCTCAGAAGGTGAAAGGTTAAATATATGTTCAGGAGCTTCTAATGCAGCAAGCTTGGCTGCAGAATCAGCTCGTGCATTTCCCTTTGAAACAGGATCACTATTCCCTGTGTGGGCAGGGCAATAATGTACAATGGCTAGGGAAAAAGGCAGTGAGCGAGACTGAGCGCCAGTCTCTTCCTTCCTCCTCCCACTAGCCCGCATCACTTCCTGACGCCAAAGAAAAGACTCCTGGTCTTGCCCTCAAAGACCTTCGCTTCATGGGCGGAACTCTTCTACAGTAAGTCTCCAGCAGGTGGCGTCATTCCAATCGTTACAAAAGGAAACATTGGCTACTTGGAAACTGTCATGGAAACCCAACTGAGTCATTTGTATTTGGGGTGGGGGGGAAATAACATTCCTTAGCCAACCATTAAGTGTTTACTTAAGTACCTACCATGTGTCTAGCACTGTATGTGAGGAATAGAAGTCAAGGACATGATTTTTGTCCTCAAGAATCTTATGGTCTAGTTGGGAATATGTGATATATTGCTATCTCTGTGTATATACACACATACAGATATACATATACACATACACACGTGTATATGCACATACATACACACATATGCATGTGCACGTGTGTATACATGTGTTGCGTGTGTGCACACACATATATACACATGTGTGTGCATGAGACAATTAACCATTCTTTTAAAAGTTTGTATTCTTTTCATTTTTGAAGGCTCAGAGAATTTCCTGAAAGGACCTCTTTCTGATGAAGCAGAAACATCAGATTGTGTAGATGGAGATAATGATATCCCCTTGGACCCTGAGAGACTTGAACCTAGACTAGATGAAGAGGACACGTATGTTCAAATTAATCTAGAAAATTTTAGTTAGCATGTGCTTGCTTTAACAGAATTATTACCTAAGAATTTCATGTTGAATACGAGGATTTTATATTGTTTTTTACCCTGGTTAAATACAGGCATGATATTTTTTTTCTGTAGAAATAAAATAATGCTGAGATACAATATTTCATTCCATTGTTAATTTGGATATATATATATCCAATTTTCCAAATATTGTACTCCTCATATTCTTTTTAAATTTTAGATATTTCAGAATTTTTTAAAAATTATAGTAGAAATAGTAAAAGGAATTACAGTAGAGCTTTCTTATCACCCCTTCCTCCTCAGGACCCATTTAATGGTCAGGAGAGGGGAGAATAAAGGGTGGGAAAGGGGAGAATAAAGCTTTTCTTTAATGGTTGTATTAAGCCAACAAATATTCGAGTGCCTGTGATGAAGACTTCATATTTTCATTTCTCATATGTAGGGATTTCGAAGAAGAAGATGATGACCCAGATTGGGTGTCTGAACTGAAGAAGAGAGCTGAATTACAGTGTGTGGCTCATGAATAATTCCAAGAGAAATGTTTCTTAAGCACATTCAGAAGAATTGTTAAATTAAGTAATCAACACTGTGTAAGTTTACTTTGGCAACAGAATAGATAAAAGCTGTGAATATTTCAAGATGACGTTTTGATGAATATCACCAGAAAATACATCTAGAACCCCTGTGGGTTTTTGAACTGGATGTTAGTTCTGTATTAATCCTCTAATTGGAACAGTGTCATGTAAATTGTTTTCTTTACAGGTCAGAAAGGAAAGTGGTGGCATCCTGGGAAAACATCTTAAGATTTCTTTTCTTAATAATATTCAGTGTACTTTTAATCCTGAAATACTTTGATGGTTGTTGCTGCTTATTAGTAACAAGATTTTGACATATTGTGTGTTTATACTCCATAATATTTTTATGAGAGCGTGATAGGATGTGTTTTTAGTGGTTCATTTATTCTTAAATCGTAAGATCTTTTTCCACTAGTTGACAAAGGAGCCAGCAGGGATGGAACAGAAATAGGAAGATGAGAGTGGGCTGAGTTTCTAGATCATATCAGAGGTCAGGTATGAGTGTTAAGAATAGAGAATTAGTATCACCAATGACGTAGAATAGGGAAGGACAAATCCTTGAGAGGAAAATCAAGCTCTGTTAGTGTCAGTTCTTTAGAGATGAAACATTCTACACATGGACAATTCTTGGACTGCAGTATCCTTTGGTAGAACGTAAGCTATTTGAAGGCAGGAATTAGTCATCTTTGTTTCTATTATCTGCAATTCCCAGCATATTTGTTTTGAATTGCTCACATGGCCTTTCCCTCTGGGGCCTCCAGGGGGTTTGATATGGGGAAATTAATTGATAATGAACAACTGAGGAAGGAATAAGTGACAAAAGTAGAGAGGTTATCAGTGGAATAATTATAGTTCTAATTAATATGATGTAATTTTAAAAATAACTTTATAAAATTTTTGAGGTCTCAATAGAAACACAGAATTTTAGATCTTGGGAATGACCAAGGAGATCTACTCTAGACCTTTTATCTTATAGATCAAGAAACTGTGGCTCAGCCTGGTTGTGACTTGGCCGAGATTATCCAGGGGTAGAGCTAGAATGATAATGTCACCAAGTCAGTCAGTCAGCAAATATTTATTAAGAGTGCTTTGTACAGGCATTGATCTAGGTGCTGGGCATACAAAGAAAAGCAAAAACCATCCCTGCCCGCAAGGAATTCACATGCTCATGGGGAAGACAATGTGAAGAAATAGGTACATATAAGTGTTCTTTCCACTGAAAAAGGCTGTTTCCATCCAGTACTCTCACGATTCTTTTAGAAGGACAAATCATTATGCTACAGTTTTATGTGTAATGGGTGCTGCAAAAGGAATTGCTCCATGAATACATGGCATCAAGGACCCAGTAGGGATAGAACAGAAATAGGGGGATGAGAGTGGGTTTAAGTTCTTTTTTTTTTAGTGAGGCACTTGGGGTTAAGTGACTTGCCCAGGGTCACACAGCTAGTAAGTGTTAAGTGTCTGATGCCGGATTTGAACTCAGGTCCTCCTGAATCCAGGGCTGGTGTTCTATCCACTGCTCCACCTAGCTACCCCTTAAGTTCTTGATCAGATCAGAGGCTGGGTGTGAATGATTAGAAAGAATAGGACATGGGGGCAGCTAGGTGGCGCAGTGGATAAAGCACCGGCCCTGGATTCAGGAGGACCTGAGTTCAAAGCCGGCCTCAGACACTTGACACTTACTAGCTGTGTGACCCTGGGCAAGTCACTTAACCCTCATTGCCCTGCAAAAAAACAAAACAAAACAAAAATGAATAGGACAGAAGAAGGATGCTAGTAGCAATCGGTGCAAAGCAGCTGGTACTAAACTTGGACTTATAAGGGGGAACAAAGCAAGTCTGATCGGGATGGGGAATTGGTTAGGCAAAAACAGTGTTTAACCTGAGATTCAAGGAATTAGGGGAAATGTCCTGCTGAAATTGAAGTGGGTAGGAGATAATTAGGAATTATGGGTATATAATTAGTCTGTGACAGACTATGCAGCCTGTATATTTTTCGGGGGTGGCAGGGTCCTCCTGAATCCAGGGCCAGTGCTTCATTCAAGGCATCACCTAGCTGCCCTCTACTCTGAAATTTTTTAAAATAATAAACACTGTTTAAAAAGTAAACAAAATTTCAGAATAATCTCCTCATTTCATCTGTAACTAGGACCTTTTTCTCTGTTTTGTAATATTAAGGTATCTGATGTCAGGAGTCATACTTCCTTAGAGAAATTATAATTTTCATGATTTTTCTAAAAATATTTGGTCACCTTTTCATACTTTTTTCATAATAAAAGTTGCTATTTCTTGTATTAGAATAATTGTGGAGTCGTTTATTTTTATGTACATTTTATTATTTATTTCCAAAATATTTCAGTAAGATTAAAAAACAAAACAACTCTTGGGGGCATCTAGCTTCCCACTAAGATGGCTGACTGAACAGGAGGCAGACCACCCAATTTTCACATGCCTACTCTAGCAAAACCCTCAGGTTTGGACCAGACCAAGTAATGATGAAAAAACTATAGTAAGTCACACCAAAAGAGTCAGCCAGAAGCCTAAGGCCATAAGAAAGTGGATACCTTTAGCAGAGTGTGGGCTAGCATGAAGAGAGATACATCATATATAGCCTGTAAGATTCTCTGTCAGAAGGAAGCAAGAGTGGAGGGATCCCCTGAGGAAATAAGTGGGAAATAAGCACTTATTAAGCACCCACTATGTGCCAGGCACTCTGCTAAGAACTTTACAAATATCTCATTTGATCCTCAGGACAACTACTATTATTATCTCTATAGTTGAGGGACTGGGGCAGAGAGTAAGCGATTTCCCCAGGGTCACATCATGAGGGCTATTAAAAGGTTAAACTGTTTCCATTCCTACTTGGGAGGGGAGGGAGGAAGAGAAGTTGGAACACAAAGTTTTACAAAATTAATGTCTAAATTTGTTTTTACGTATATTTTGGAAAATAAAATTCTAAACAGAAAAAAAAATTGTCAACCAATCAGTTGATTCCCACCTGTAGGGAATACCCATTCTTCCAAGGATATATAAGCAGCAACAGGCCTCCATGAGGGGGTTTTTTATTTACTAGAGAAAGCCAAATGACCGTCCTTTTATTTATTATTCACTAGCCATAATTAATAAAATGATTAATTACCCAGAAACTGTCTCTCTCAAACATTTTATATGTCACAACTCAGGAAGTACATTTAAGATCATACAATACTTGGCAGCTTTTACTGAAAACCATGTGGCCAGGTCACACAAGGAAATCTGACATCCCAATGACCCATTACATAAGGGGAGGTGTGTGCGCATGCTCATCTTCCAGGCACACTAGCCCATCCTTGACAATCTTGGGGACTTTCTTATCGATAGTTTCCCAGGGAAGTGTATGTGTATACCTGGCCTCTCTCCTGCATGCCTTGCTTGACCCTCCCTATAAAAGGAGCAGCCTTAATATGGGCTAATACAGGGGATCAGGACTGATCCATTTGTTGTCCACCTGTCGTCACAGACCTCTACTACCCAAGTGTGAGTTGCTTATAATAAATCTTTATTATTTGCCGTACTGGCTCTCCAGCATCATTCTTCAGTATCTCTTTTATCTCAGCTTATGGAAGAACTTACTCCCCCAGCCCTTCCTGGGATCCAACAAGATCTTTGAATACAATATTCCAAAAGGCAATAAAGAGAGAGGTGCCACCAAGAATAACTTACCTTGTGGGGTGGCTAGGTGGCGCAGTGGATAAAGCACTGGCCCTGGATTCAGGAGTTCCTGAGATCAAATCCGGCCTCGGACACTTGACACTTACTAGCTGTGTGACCCTGGGCAAGTCACTTAACCCCCATTGCCCCACAAAAAAACCAAAAAAACAACAACAACAAAATGACTTACCTTGCAAAGTTGAGTATAATCCTAGAAGAAGAAAATGGATCTTGAAAGGAACAGAAGATGTTAGAGTTGAGCAGGAACTTTGAAATAGAAACTCAGTAGTCTAGGGGAACCTAGAAAGGTAAACCTATACAAGCAATTGAAAAGAGTAAACAGTCCATTAGTAGGAGAAGAAATAAATGTCTTTTCAGAACCTTAATGTCTTCAAGGGGTATGTATCAGAGTTAAGAAAAACATGTCCTGGAGCTGTATTGATTCCATTCTAAGAGTTTTAAGAGGGGAAAAATAAGGGTGGGTAAAAGGAATTTACTAGAGAAAGGAAGAATTTGCTCTTTCTCATAATTGAGGGGCATGAGAAGATATGCAGACATGGCGGGAAGGAGTGGAAACGTGACATCAGATGAATTTCACTTTTGACTGAACAAAAAAGGGTTAAACACAGAATTTAGTAATGAAATACATCACTCAGTTTAGCAGGGATAGGAAGGGGTGGGGTTAAGACTGACGATAATACTGGGGAGGGAATAAGTCATTCTGTCAGATGCTTTGTGAAAATATGTAAAATCTGGGGATGATAAATCATTCTACTGTTCTATTAGTCAATTAATTATGTGAGAAAAGGCACTAAAAAAAGTGAATTTGTCATGACTTGCCTTTGATAAAGTCAGACTGACTCTCTGATCACTGCTTCATTTTCAAGATCATCACTAATCCTCATTTATTACCTCCTAGAATTTTGCCAGAATTAGGAAATTAAACTCACTGGCCTCTAATTTGCACGCACCATTATCTTTCTTTGTGAATTGGGCTACTTTTTCCTTTTCCATTTCTGTGGGCACCTTTCCCATTCTCTATAGTCTTTCAAAGATCAGTCAGTGACTCAGCAATCATGATATCTGCCAGTTCTTTCAGGACTTCAGGATATGTTCATCATAGCTTGGTGATTTGAATCATCGCGTACAATGCTCCCTGTCAGTTCTAATTCTGAAATGTTTTTTCCTACCTGATTCTGCCTGGCCATGTAACTAGTGCAATGATTTCTATTACTCTCTCTCTCTCCTCTCCTGCTCTCGTAGTCTTCTCTCTCTCTCTCTCTCTCTCGTATCTCTCATCTCTCTCTCTCTACGAGGCATTGGGGTTTGAAGCCCCGACGACTACGTGTCAAGTGTCTGAGGGCCTAGATTTGAACTCAGGTCCTTCCTGATCCAGGGCGGTGCTCTAGGTCCGTCACTGGTGCCACCTAGCTGCCCCTGCAATGATCTCTTAACTATTCTCCTTGTTTCTTGTCTCCTAATCCATCCTACAAACTTCTGCCAAATCAACATTTCCAATGTAGAGATGTCATCACACTGACTCAAGAACCTTCAATAGTTCCCTGTTACCTACTAAAAAAAAAATCCAAATAAGGCATACTTTCAAGGACCTCCACTGTCTGGCTCCCAACTTTCCTTTCTAGTTTTGTCAGGAACTCTGCCCAAATTGGATTAATTATTTGCTCTACCCTAATCTCATCCTGCATTTCCCTACCTCCAAAACAAAGTCAAAATCATCTCTTCTCAACTTCTTCCTCCCTTCTCCACCCCAAGAACTGGCCTTGCTGTACCTTTGTTTATAACTCCTGGTTCACATTTTCTTTAATCCCCCTAGGTAAACATAGTCTTTACTGTCTCTGATTACTTTGTTTATAACTCTCCTATGTATTTTTATTCTGATTTGTATAATAGTTACTGTGCATCTTTTCTTCTTTCCCTTCCTAGATTATAGATTGAAGGGCCTGGAAGGAGTCCTATTTATCTTTATAAACCCTCTAGCATAGTACTTAGTATATAATAATCACTTCATAAATTTTATAGAATTGTTCAATTGAATTGTTTCCCATTTCCCACTACTGCCTCAAAAAAAAAAAAAGAAAAGAAATTGAGCCCTACAATTTATTCTATTAGCTAGCTAGCCACAATTTAACAACAAAATTGATTCCCATTCCACATTGTGTTACAACTAATGGTGATTGAAAAAACCATTAAATTCAAATACTCCAGCACCTCAGATAAAGGGGAGAGAGAGAGAAAGAGAGAGAGAGAGTTGTTTGTGGAAAATCGGGTTGATCATGGAGATATTCATAGTTATATTTATATACTTATATTTAGCCTTTATTTTAACACAGATTTTGATCATTTGAAGGAAATAAGATTTTAGAAGGGAAGTGGTAAATTCTCCTTGCCTTGCTTGGTTGAACCTAGCTAATGATGATGAAATTTAAAATGTGTTTTGGCTACCATATATTACCCATTCCATGCCCCTAGCTGGGAAGGTAAATGGAAGATGCCACAGCCTGTAAGAAAAATTAAAATTAAAAATAGCCCATAATCCAAAGTTGCCTTGTTTTTCTTCTGTAAGTGGTGAAAAATAGGTAAGAAGGTGCTAAAAAAATCACAATTTTTTTTGAGCTGTACAAGTATTGCTTTAATTCATATCTTCCCTAAGTTTCTTATCTAAATATAATCTTTGTCCAAAGACAAGCATGTTGCTAAAACAGCTGAATCACATCCATATTAGCATTTTCACTATAAATGAAACAAGTGACTGGGAAGAGAGAGGCAGGTTGTGTAGTGAGAGGGATAACAGATAGATTCTATCAGTTCATGTTCCCAAGTGATATTGCTGCTGCCTCAGCTCCTGCTGGATTGGATTCTGAAGGTTGCTCCTTGGACATTGATCCCGGACTGATTGTAAAATCCAATGTGAACTTAATTAATTCCTGTATGGCTGACATTCCTGACCTTTCAAAGCTCACTCTAATCCCTTCATCTAAATCTAAAGGACAAATACTGAGCAGGAAAAGAACTGAGGCCGCTATTCATGGGGCCACATTTTGTCTCCAAAGCCTCTCCCTTTATTCCGTTGTCTCTCAGCAGATCATGGAGGAAGCCAAACCAAGAGCTGAGAGAGAGACTGAGGCTGACTAAGGGCAGTCTCAGTTCTACAACTGCAGCCAATCAAAAAGGCTGCTGTCCACTACAAGGTCAGCAGGGCAGGAACCAATTACAGAATGTCTCTACATATCCCAAAAGCTCTCTCAGAAACTTCCATTACTCTTCATCGTGATTCTCTCTCTCTCTTTTTTTTTTTTTGCAGGGCAGTGGGGGTTAAGTGACTTGCCCAGGGTCACACAGCTAGTAAGTGTCAAGTGTCTGAGGCTGGATTTGAACTCAGGTCCTCCTGAATCCAAGGCCAGTGCTTTATCCACTGCGCCACCTAGCTGCCCCACACATGATTCTCTTTTAAGTAGGTTCTCCAGGCTCTTTAACAGGTGAAGAGTAGTATTAAAAGTACTCTACATATGCCAGTCTTCCAATAAATTAATTTGAGGGTGGCTAGAACCCCTTTACCAAAAATATCTTCCTTCATTGCTTGTAAATCACCTTGATTATGGGGAAATGTAAATACAGTGAGGACCAAGTGTCATTATATGTGTAACATTTTTATAAGTGGGGAGGGGGGGGGGTCTTCGGATCCTAGATTTGGAGCTGGAAGAGACCTCAGAAGCCGTCTGGTCCAACACTTTCATTTTACAGATGAGGTAACTGAGGCCTAGCTGTATTGAGTTACTTGCTCGAGGTCTCACAGTGACAGGTTGGATTTGAACCCAGGTTCTCTGACCCCATATGTAGAGCTCTTTTCACCATACTGTGATCCAGAAGAGCCCGACAGGTGTTGGGGGTGGGAGTGGAGGAGGAGAGATACACATTTTGCCTAATTCACTATCTTTCCTGAGGAGTGCTCAGGCGCGGCTTGTCCTAAAAGATGTATTACTGTTGCTTTGCAAAGTCAGGCCCGCAGCAGGTGAGCAAGGCTACTGGATATCGACTGCTTCGTGAGCAGGTACATCATAGCCGGGCCTCTCCTGTGCAGGATGATGCAGGGGCTACAGTCCAAGCCCCGCTTCCGTTCTTGATCCGGCATCACCTCCTCGGACTCCTCCCCACAGCCACACGGGGGCGCTGTGGCGCAAGCCAAGAGGCCGGGGCTCCTCTGTTGCTGCCGCAGCCGCAGCCGCTTAGAAGAGAAGCTGAGCAGGTGAACTAGGGGCGAGCCCGCCGTTTGTATGGGGAGGGGGGTGGGGGGCGGAGACGGGGAGACGCGTGCGCTCTCGTTTGGGTTGAAAAGTGGGGCTATGGCGGGGGTGGGGTGGGGGAGAAATAGGAGAGGTTCTCGCGCGCGAGGGGAAACTGGGCAGCGGAGCTCGGTCTCCATGGCAACGGAAAACAGAGTCCTAAGGCATGCTAGCTCGCTAGAGCTGCCGCGGGGGTCGCCTGGCGCTGGAGGCATCTTCGCTTTCTTGCCCCGGACATCGGGTCCCCCAGATTGATAGGAAAGCTCAAGCTGGCCACCCAGAAGTTTCCTTCTGTGTGTGGGGGGGGGTCCCCAAGAAAACGATTTCCAAGCTGCCACTGCCTTCCCCAGGGAAGATTCCCTGCGAAAGCTTTTGAAGTATTGTAGGTGTGGTTGTGGGTGTGGCTGAGGTGTATTTGTGGTGGGTACTGATGATGCCAGCTCTCCTGGGCTTAGTATCTGTAAACCTTAGCATTGCTTATGGGTTGCCCAGCCACAGCACACAGGTAGCTCAAATAACGATTGTTTAGAAGAATGGAGGAGGACAATAAAAATATTAAACTATCAACCCTAATTCTCTCTGTCTCCCCCACCCATATGTTGTTATTTTCCAGTCCTATCTGACTCTTTGTGACCCCTTTTAGGGTTTACTTGGTGGAGATACTGGAGTGGTTTGCCATTTCCTTTTACAGCTCATTTTATAGATGAGGAACTGAGGCGGGTCAAGTGACTTACCCAGGGTCACATAGCTAATAAGTCTCAAGCTGGATTTTTAACTCAAGCAGATGAGTCTTCCGGACTCCAGGCCTGGCCCCCTATCCACTGTACCAGCCAGCTGCTGTGTGTGTGTACATACATATATGATTATTGCTACCAATCATCAAACTGAGGAATTCTGTTTTATAAGAAACTCAGTGAAGAAAGGGCAGCTAGATGATGCAATGTGGATAGAGTGTGGGCCTGGAGTCAGGAAGACCTGAGGTCAAACAGACACTTACTGCTTCTGTGACCCTTGGCAAGTCCCTTAACCTTCATTTGCCTTAATCCACCAGAGAAGGTAATGGAAAACCACCCGAGTATCTTTGTCAAGGAAACCCCAAAAGGGACCACTAAGAGTTTTACTAAAAACAACTGAACAATAAAGAAAACCTTTCCCAGCCTGACTCTCCCTTTCTAATAAATGACTTGTTTATCATGTACTCATATGTACATATATGTGTGTATATATCACATATATCCATCAATCAATAAACATTTATTAAGCATCTACTATGTGCCAGATGCTTTTGTAAACCCTGGGGATACAAAAAGAGGCAATACACACTTGTGTGTGTGTGTGAATACTAAGCTTCTATAGCTAACTTTCTTTATAGAAATACATTTTTATTTCCATAAAGAAACAAAGTTATCAGGCTAAAACTCAGTTTGGGGAGGAGAGACATTTTAGCAAAATCAATGTTTTTGAGTACAAGCCTAGCCAGGCCATTTTTTTTTTTTAATTTTAGTGAGGCAATTGGGGTTAAGTGACTTGCCCAGGGTCACACAGCTAGTAAGTGTTAAGTGTCTGAGACCGGATTTGAACTCAGGTCCTCCTGACTCCAGGGCCAGTGCTCTGTCCACTGAGCCACCTAGCTGCCCGACCAGGTCATTTTTGAGAGAGGCTGGGAGAGGTTTTCTTCCCTGAGTTTCCCATAAAATAGACTTCCTTGGTTTGCTTGCTAATGGTTCTCATGATGATTACTGCCATAATCATATTAATTTTCTGATTTCTTAATCATTATAGAATATATATGAATTATTTTTAAGGTTTTTAAAATTCCAGACTTTTCTACACCAGAAACCATGGAGAAATATGATGTAATTAAAATGATTGGGGAAGGAGCCTTTGGGAAGGCGTTCTTGGCCAAAGCAAAGGCAGACAACCAGCAGTGTGTTATAAAGGAAATCAATTTAACAAAGGTAAATTTACAAAGTAAAAACCTATTTTTAATTTATATACTGACATCAACAATGTTTAGTAATGTAGCATCAAAAATTTTTTTCCTACATAGTTCAACCCTTAACTGAGAAATATAATGTATGTGCTTTACGTGCAGTAATCATTTTGTTGCAAATCCCACGTTCGTGTGCATAAACAACCTTACTTCCTTTATTCACCTTATCCCAACATTTGAGCCTATTAAAATCTTTTTGGATCCTGATGCTGTAATTCAGGATGTTAACTATGTTTCTAACTTTGTGTCATCTTCAGATATGATAAGCATGCCATTTATATCTTCCTCTAAATCACTGATAAAAATAATGTCTTATGACCAAGTATAGCTCCCTGAGGTGTGTGTGGGGGGACTCTCTAGGAAATTTGATCGTTTACATTGAACCATTTTTTGCATATTCTTTGGGTTCAGTTATTCAATTCATAATCCACTCACCTGTATTACTATTTAGCTTACATTTTTTCTTATCTATCTTAACTACCAAATGCCTTCCAGAAGTTCAGGTTAAACCATATGTACAATATTCGAAAAGGGAAAAAGAGGAGTCTGACATGATCATTTCCTTGTGTGTGTGTTTTTCCTTCACAGTTTAATATAACTGGATCCTTTCATCATGTGAATTATCTTTTAAACATTTTTTCTTATCTTTTATCTTTAAATCACTTTAATTTCCTAATATATACTTTCTTCCCTTCCCTACCTGGTGAGCCATCCCTTGTAACAAAGAATTTTTAAAAAGGAAAGCAGTTCAGCAAAACTGACCAACACACAACTGACCTGTTTGACATCACAACTTCCCTTTCAAGATGTTCACACACAATTTAAAAAATAATAATCCATACAAGGACTTTGACAAAAATTTAAGGAAAGCTTATCAGCTTATTGTATTCCGATTCCATTCTTTCTTTCTTTCATTCTTTCTTTCTTTATTTCAGAAAATTAGTATAACATTTTTCCTTCTTTTTTCCTGAGGCACCTTCTCTTATTCTCCAAAATCTTTTGAAGATAGCTGACAGAGCTTAAGCAATCATATTGGCCAGGTCTTTCAGTACCCTGGGATGTAGTTTGTCTGGGACTGATTAGCTGAACTCATTCTGGGGAGCTAAGTGCTCTCATTATTTACTTAATTATCTTGGGTTTCAGTTTTAATTATCCTGCTGAATAGAATCAAATTTTCCTTTAGCTATTTCTTTTTGTTTGGTCCTTCCCAATCCAAACACCATTCTCCTTGGGCAGGAGAAAATAGAAGCTAAGTAACTTCCGTAGTTTTCCCTAATCTATATCATCTGTTGTCATTGTCCCACTCACCCTAAGCATCAGTTTTTTTCCTGCATTTGTGCCCTTGATCCCCATCCCCTTCCAAGTCCTCCCGGAGCTTGCCTCTTTGATCATTCCCTCCCTTTAATCATACACCACAATAATGTTTTGTTGTATTCATATATCACGATTTCTTTAGCCATTCCCTGATTGAGTGGAGACTAGAAACCCCTTTGGTTTCCAGTTCTTTGCCACTACAAAAGTGTGATCATAAATATTTTTTGTACGTATTGGCCTTTTCTGTCTTTGATCTCTCTGGAGTATACTTCTCTTGGTAATTTTATTAGCTCTCTTGAATTCAACGATCCTGTTTATGCAGATGACTCCCTAAAAACATCCATCCATCCGTCCATCCGTCCATCTATTTATCTAATCTATCTCTATCCATGTATATATCCATATGTATATATATATATATATATCCATCTATTTCTATCTCTATATGTATCTCTATACCTCTATATATCTACAAATATCTATCTCTATACATGTATCTATCTATAGCTATATACATAAACATCTATATTTCTGTCTATATCTAGCTCTAGCCCTATACATAGCTCTATCTATACATACATATCTATTTATACATATGTACATACCTATCTATATCTATGTATATCTATTTACACATGCATATCTATCCATACATATAGATACATATTTATATATCTATGTATATCTATCCTCTCTTTTCTGAATTCCAATCCTGTATTATCAGCTGCCTCCAAAACATCTTCCCTTGGATGCTCTATAGGCATCTGAACGAGCACAAAACACACCTTGCCCCCTAATCTTGTCATTTCTATCCCACAACATCTTTCTCATCCTCTGTTTCCTCACTTGTCCATCACCCTAATTTAGGTCCCCATCATCTCTCACCTAGACTATTTGCCATGATGTCTTAATTGAAACTTCTACCTTCCAGTGCCTTTCTTCTTCACTCCAGCCTCTGGGGAGCTGCCAACATGACCTCCCTCTAATGTAGGCCCCTCCGTTCTGGCCATATTGGTTTTACTTGCTAATCTCCAAATTAACATTCTAGTTCTTTTCCCTCCATGTTTGGTTCAGGTAGTGCCCTCGCATGTGATGCACTCACTTCACCTCTTAGAAATGCTAACTCTCTTGAGGCTCATCTCACATGAGCCTTTGTCCTTTGGGAAGCCTTTTAGCTAGTGTTCAATCCAGCCACCAATTACCAAGTTTTTACTCACTTACTTATTTGCCTATATGAACCTAAAATGTAAACTATTTTAGGGCAGAGATAATTTCTGCAAATAAAACTGTCCTTATAAGTGTTTTTCAATTGAATTTTCCAATATCCTTCAATATAACTAAAAAAAAAAAATCCCTTTGGTTGTCCTCAGCATTCTTTACCGTCCTTAGCTCCTTCGAAGCTGCTCACATCCCTTCTTGGACATATAAATAATTTTATTGATATCTTTTGTTTTTGCATTCTCCTCCACTTCCCAGTGTAACTATTCCTTCCTGTCTCAAAGATACTTTTGGAACCATTTTATTCAGCCTCCCTTACCTGTCCTTATTGTTACTCTTAAGTACTTAAATGAAACAAAAACCCCCACTCTAACTTGGGTTGGTTGATGAGTTTCCTGTGCATCCCACATCTGTTTCGTTATTCTTTTATTCCTTCTCTTCATCAGGATCATTTCTTTTTTACATTTTCAGAATTTCATTCCTGAGAATTTCTTATCACTTCCCAGGCTGTCTTCCCCTACAGAATTTTAGTTCATGAAATCCTATCCTATCTTGGAACCCTTTGAAATTTGTTCTCCCCAAAATCTAAGCTACAGGTAAGGCTTGTGGTTCAGTGGATAAAATGCTGGACCTGGTGTCAGGAAGTCCCAAGTTTAATTCTATCATCAGACACTTACTAGCTATGTGCCTTGGGCAAGTCACTTAACCTTTGTTTGCCTCCATTTCCTCATTTGTAAAATGGGCATAATAATTAGTACCTATTCAAAAATAATAATAATAGCACCTATCTCCCAGGGTTGTTGTGAGCATAAAAATGAGTAATATTTGTAAGGTGCTTTGTAAACCTTAAAGCACTATCTAAATGCTATCATCATCAATCTTCTCTACACAAATTATAAGACAAGAGAGTATTTCTTCCAAGATTCCATTATTTCTACTGCAGTGAATTTCAACTTACTGGCCAGCAATCTAGTCCCTAATACTTTTTCCCCCTCAATGTTTTTTCCCTACTTTTTGAGGATGAAATTTGTATCTCCACTTAAGCAGACAATAATTTATTTGCTACTTTGCTTTTAAAATGCAGAGAAAGTACTGTAGCAGGTGTCCAGATGATTAGGTTTAGAATGACCTCCCAGATCACACCTTCTTTTAGGTTCCTAATCTATTTCTTGCATCCTTCATCTTATTTTCTTCCTTTTGTCCTGTTTGTTAGAAAGCAGACGAAGGCTGGACCCAGTGCATGAATGAGGCTTGTTACTGCAAGGAGAAGTAGGGCTTCCTTCTAACAGTTATGGGAGAGTGTTATTAAAAAGTTTCAGTGAGTGAAGGAGGTACAGGAAACACAGATCATTCACAGAACAGCTCACTTTTGAATTGTTGTCTAGATAAATAATGCCATAATCTCAACCTCTAAAGAGATCTCGGAGGCCATCCAATGTAATCAGAACCTGAACAAGAATTCTCTTCTTGACATACTCTACAAATCTTCCTCCAGCCTCTTCTTGAAGACTTCTTGTTGCAGAGAGGTCACTACCTCATGAGGCAGCTCATTTAGAATATGGATAGCATTAATCGTCACATTTTTCTTTCTTATATTTGAGCTGAAATTTTGCCTCTTCACCAATTTTGCCTCTAGTGGCCACGCCAAAACAAATATCCTTCTTGACATAGACAGTCCTCTATTTGAAAGCAGCTCTTTGTACTATCCAAGTGTCTTTTCTTCTCTTGGCTAAAAACTAATTCTTTCAAACCTTTCAAGTTCCTTCACCATCCTGGTTACATTTTTTGTAAGGGAGAGAACCCCAGTAGCATAATATGCATCCTAAAAACTAAGCTTCATTTTCATTTTTGTATCTGCATTTCCTGACACATAGTAGATGCTTCATAAATGCTGTTAGGGGGGCAACTAGGTGGTGCAGTGGATAAAGCACCACCCCTGGATTCAGGAGGACCTGAGTTCAATCCAGCCTCAGAAATTTGACACCTTACCAGCTGTGTGACCCCGGGCAAGTCACTTAACCCTCATTGTTCTACAAAACAAAGTAATAAAATAATTGTCTGTTGATTGATTGATTGGTAGTTGACTTAAAGTCCTAGGTCTTTTTCACACAAACTGTCATCTAGCCATACCTTCTTCATTCTGTCCCTTGTGTTCTTGGTTTCTTGAATCCAAATTTGGGACTTTGAGCCTTTCCCTTTTAACTCCCCGCTTCAGCCCATCATTCTAGCCAAATGAGATCTTCCCAGACCTCAGTTCTGTCATCAGTATGTGTCCCAGCTTTGCCATCTGCAAACTTGATAACTGCCCAATCTATGACTTCACCCAAGACATTAATAAAAATGTGAAAGTAATAGTAATGGACGAAACTCTTGGGGAACGTTTGTTCAAATAGTTTTGAATCCATTTAACTAGATTAACATCTTATCCAGTTTTCCATCTTGCCTGAAAAGATTACATGTTGACTTGTAAATGCTCTACTGAAATCTAAACTACAGAATATGTGTGGTGTTCTGTGGTTGTCCCAACTGTCAAAAAAGTAAGTGAGTTAGTCTGACTTTTTGCTTGATCAATCCCAGTCTGGTTCATAGTAATTACTGCTTCACTTTTAGGTGCACAACACCATCCCTTTAATAATGAACATCAGGAGGTAAAGAATCATCTGATCTCAGTAGATTTATACTCATAGTGCATTGCTAATTTTTTTCCTGTTGACAACAACAATATTTATTAATCACTTACTGTGTGCCAGGCAGCATGCTACGCAGTGGAGCTACATTCTTAGAAAGGACTATGACTCGGGAGGTGATGTCATGACTTGGCAATGAATTAAATTTAAGTAAAGGAGTGCTGTGCAAAGTCACCAACCACACTCCTCCAGAGCCATCTAGGTCCAGTGGCAAGATATATATCAGGAAGACTGGAGATGGTCCCGGTTGTTTGGAGGTAAACAGAGGGTCACAACTAGTAAGTGTCGAGTGTCTGAGGCTGGATTTGCACTCAGGTCCTCCTGACTCCAGGGCCAGTGCTTTCCTATCCAATGTTGCTGCCTAACTACCCCTATTTCCACATTAGTCATGTTATAAAAGAAGAATCAGAATAAGAGAAAAAACCCACAAGAAAGAAAAAAAACAAAATATAAGTGAGAATAGTATGCCTCAATCTGAATTCAGACTCTATAGTTCTTTTCCTGGACGTGGAGAGCATTTTCACTCATGAGTATTTTGCAATTGTCTGGATCATTTTATTGCTGAGGAAGAGCTAAGTCTGTCTCAGTTGATCACACAATGTTGCTATTATCGTGTACAATTTCAAGTAGTATATTTCTAATGGTGGCAATAACACGCAAATATCTCTGTACTACAGGGTCTATAAAGAGGAGGAAGACAATCCTAGAAGAGAATTTTTGCAGATGGAGAAAGGGAAGGAACCAAGAAAAGGCCCCTGCAGAGGGTGGGATTTGAGCTGAGTCTTGAAAGAAGTCAGAGAAACAGAGGCAGAGGTGACCCAGCATTGTGTTTCCAACATGGGAAATAGCCAGTGAAAAGGCATGGAGTCAGGAGATCAAGTCTTGTGCTTGAGGAAGAGGAATATTTAAGAGCCCAGCATTGTTGGATCAGAGAGGAAATTAAAGTAATTGGGGGGGGGGGGAGTGCAGTGTAAAATGACTGCAAGCTTCAAGTCCCCTAGTATGAAGATAGGAGATGGAAGGACCGAACAACCACAAGCCGTCACTGAGCTCACTGAAGAAGGAAGAGTGTCCTGGGCATTAAGAGATGACAGCCACCAGCATCTGGGTTACTACCTGCACTTTTCTACAATCTTTTTTGTTTTGTATCAATCACTTTTTCCCAAGATATGTTTTTTTTGTTTGTTTGTGCAAGATGAGCAAGTATAGAAAAGCTCAGCAGATGCAATATCTGCTCATTAATATTCATGGAATTATAAAAGGCTTCTCCAAAAATATTAGTGTTCTTCATAATAACTATAACACAATACTTATCCACTTGCCTACTATGGGTTAACTAATATACTGCACAATTAAGAGGAGGACACATCCACAGGGTGCTGACTCAGGGATGTGGCAGGAATAAGCACTTGTAATATATCTAAACCAGGTGTCTTCCCTTTTTTTCCCCCACTTAAAATAAACAAATCAATAAACAAAAAGCCAAACACTGAAAACTTTATTTTTAAAATCTAATTTAGATGCCTCAAAGAGAGAAAGAAGCTTCAAAGAAAGAAGTCATTCTTTTGGCAAAGATGAAGCATCCAAATATGTAAAATTCTTCACATCTCTTCAGGTTGTTTGTCGTTGTTGGTTTTCTTTTTCTGATTTATAGGTGTAATATATATTGTGTGGCTTAGGCAGTAGCTCCTGAAAGCTCTGACTAATCAAGTTTTTATAAGTTGAATAATTTCTCCCACTTACCTTATCATTTCAAGGCTACTTTGTCTTAATTATCAGATTTATTGAACCTCTAGTTGGTAGTAGTTCCTAGTATTATTTTTAATTCTAATTTCTATGCTGGCCTCCTGACTTCCAGTTAAGTACCAAGCACAATGCTTATGCACACAGAAGTCGCTAATAAACATATATTGAGAAAATAATTGAATAACCAACCATCCATCAAGGCTGTTTCCATGGCACAGTAGATAGAACGGTGGGCCTGATTCAAAAAGACAAATTCAAATGAAGCTCAGACGCTAGCTGTGTGATGCTGGGCAAGTCACTTAACTGCTGTCTGCATCAGTTTCCTCATCCTGTAAAATGGGGGATAATAATAGCACCTGTCTCCCAGCACTGTTGTGAGGGATCAAATGGACATAAATCCTTGTGAAAGACTTAGCCCATGCCTGGTAATGGTAACGCCACTATATAATGTTTAGCTATTATTATAAAAACCAAAAATGTGGGGCCGCTAGGTCAGGAGGACCTGAGTTCAAATCCGGCCTCCAGACTACTTACACCTTACCAGCTGTTGACCTTGAGCAAGTCACTAACCCTCATTGCCCAACCAAACCAAACCAAAAAAAAAAAACCAAAACCATATGTTCTATAGGACTGCTATAATTTAAGAAATCGAAAGTTGAATATTATAGGTTTACATAGCTGCTGTATTACTATCATACTATACACTACATTGGGCCACTAGGTGGTATGGTGGTATAAAGCACTGGGCTTAGAATAAGGAAGACTCATCTTCCTGAGTTCAAATCCAGCCTTCAGCTACTTACTAGCTGTGTGACCCTGGGGCAAGTCACTTATCTTTGTTGCCTCAGTTTCCTCATATTGTTTTTTTTTTAATTTAAGTGAGGCAATTGGGGTTAATGTGACTTGCCCAGGGTCACACCAGCTAGTAAGTGTTAAGTGTCTGAGGCTGGATTTGAACTCAGGTACTCCTGACTCCAGGGCCGGTGCTCTATCCACTGTGCCACCTAGCTGCCCCTCCTCATATTGTTAAAAAGCTGGAGAAGGAAATGGCAAACCACTCCTGTATCTTTGCCAAGAAATCCCCAAATGAAATAACTGAACAACAAAAGCATAGAGCTCTTGTGAAACCCTGTCTTTAATTCAAGAAGTAGACTCCCCGAAGGTCCATCCAGGCTGTCCACCCAGCCCAGAAGGCACTCCCTTCCTTACCTCACCTCCTTAGAATCCTTCATTATTTTTCCAGGCTGAGTTTAAGTGCTGCCTCCCACACATGCCCAACTTTCTTTCCACTCTCTATAGTACCTTCTGCCTTGGAATGTGACTATTTGTGTTTGCCTCATCCTCTTCCAAGATAAACTCCTTGAAATCAAAGAAAAATTGTGTCTTACTCATTCTGGTATCCACCACAGTTTCAATCATGGTGTCTTGCATATGCAAGATAATTGATAAATATTGATTGGAATTGTATATCTTTGCATGCCTCCCCATGTACATAGTTTGTGTTCAATAGTAACAGCTTACCTTTTTAGACAGCATGTCCCAGAAGCCTTAGTGTGGCCTTAAGTTCATAAGAGGAGACAAAGAATGCAAGCACACTAGAGCTTAGGGTCACACTAAGACTTGTGGGATACCTTATATTAGTGTCTATTTGGTGAGATCAAATTTGTTTGTTTGTTTTGTTTTGTTTTTCACTGGGCCATGAGGGTTAAGTGACCAGGGTCACACAGCTGGTAAGTGTCAAGTGTCTGAGGCAGGATTTGAACTCAGGTCCTCCTGAATCTAGGGCCAGAGCTTTATCCACTGCACCACCTAGTTGCCCCTGAGAACAAAAAAAAATTTTTTTGTGAGGCAATTGGGGTTAAGTGACTTGCCTAGGGTCACACAGCTAGTAATTGTTAAGTGTCTAAGGCAGATTTGAAACTCAGGTCCTCCTGGCTCCAGGGCCAGTGCTCTCATCCACATGAGCCACCTAGCTTGCCCCGAGAACATATTTTAAGGAGGGGAAAAAAGAGAAACGAAATAGAGTGAGAAGAGAAGAGAAGAAGGTGGTTGTTCAGTTGTTTCAGTCAGGACTGACTCTTTGTGCCCCTTTGAGGTTTTCATGGCAAAGAGACTCTTGATGCTTTGCTATGTCCTTCTCTAGCTCATCTGACAAATGAGGAAACGGGACGCTGGCTGTCTTATTGTTCCTTCTCACAGCCACTCTGCATCACCTGTCTTTGTACCTTTCCACTGATCATCACTCCATGCCTGGGATGTTTTCCCTCCCTTGTCTCTGCCTCATGACTTCCTTTTAAGAATCAGTCAATTCCCGACTATCTCAGGCTCCCCTCCCTTCTAGTGTTTCCCTTCTGGAATTTACTATCCATCTTATCAAGCCTGATGTTAGGACATCACAGCCACCCCATTTCCTCAGTCTAGTAATGGCAGGCCCCTCAGACCTCACACAAAGCTTTAGAAACTTCTCTAATGTATTATCATTTAATAGGGTAAGGGACTGGACTTAGCATTTCAATGATATAGGGAACTCATGGAGGAAGAAAACACCCTTCCCATCAATCCAGGTCCACACCTTCTCTGTGGCTTAGTTATTAGAGTGTTGTCCCCACTTAGAAGTGAAGTGAGTTGCCCAGGTTGGACACAGTCAATACATGTTCAAGGGTAGTCTTTTTTTTTCTTTTCTTTTTCAAAAAGTATTTTATTATTTTCCAGTTACAAGGGTAGTCTTGAAACCAGATCTTCCTGTTTCAAAGCAGACTCAATACTTATGATACCACAAAGATTCTCCATGATTTAAGATGATGTATTAGAGCGATCTGTGTTGCGATCACAATTTAATGAATATTCTAAATTCCTCTCGAAACTGTAGGCTCTTTGAAAATGGGAACTGTTACTATCTAAACTTTTATTTCCCCTAGCACCAAGCACAGTGCTCTGAATACACAAGATACTTTAGAAACATTTGTTTTTCTGAGAGACAGAAAGACAGAGAAGAGAGAGAGCACAGAAATTTCTCCATATCTCTCCAATCTAGTGCTTGTGCAGTAACTTTTTTAGGGGAAGAGGGGACCCAAATATAGGAATTTAACAAATCCCTTTTAAAATTTAATTTATTAGATTTGGCTCATTATTCTAGACTATTGAGATCTTTTTGGATTCCCATTCTTTACTTGATGCATTAGCTGTGCCTCTCTCAGCTTTCACATCATCTGCAAATCTGATGCACATACCAAATATCAATTCCTCTCACTTATCCATTCCCCCAAATAAGCCCAGCTGTTATTTATCAAAATAAGGCACCACTGTTCACCTGATGGGAGCTACTACAGTGGAAACACAGGACCTGGGAAGGAATAACAAGCCTCTTATAGAGGCCTTATCCTCTAACCTCAACCTTTTTTCAATGATAGGTGCATAACTCCATAAATGCAGGAAAAAATGATAGAGGGAGTCATAAATTTAATTATGAACCCTCTACTACATTATTACTGAAATACCTCATTAGGATGTAGAGGTGACCTGATTTCTGGAAGGTTCTGGAAGCAAGCTTTTGCTCTGACAATTCTTACCTATCCAGAAAAGTTTTGAATATGGGCTCAGTGATGGACTGTATGTCTATTAGGTTTAAGGACCAGCTTATCCAAGTTCATAGAAGCTCAGCACTACAAGATCAGCTAATAAGTGTCAGATATTTTTGGCCAAAACACTCTTTAAACCTTTTAATAAGACAAGGAGTGATTTTGAGCCACACCAGTATAGGCAATATATGCATAGAAATTAAATCACTTTTTCTTAAAGTATTGAGAAAATGTGTTTACTTACTTAAAAAAATGGAAATTACATCTTATCTTGGGTATGTGATGTTTAAAATCTAAATTGTGTGCTCGCCTTAGATTAAAAAGCTTCAGTACAGTCTTAGGGCATTAAACATTTATTAAAAGGCATACAGGTATTCACATGGAGTTCAGAAAGTTAAGAAAAAGAAGAGCCTACCTAGTCTAGAGTTCCAGCCTTGTTCTGGTTCCTCCTCAAGTCCTCCGTCACATCCTGCTTCAACCATGAACTCCCTAGCAAACCTGATTGTGGAAGCTTTTTATAGGTCTGGAACAGAGGCGGGCCTTACACACTGCTTCAAGCTGATTGGTTATACGTCCTCCAAATCCATTGGTTCACCGAACTTGAAGGTGTTCTCAAGTTAAGTTCAAAATCTAGCTTCTGAGAACCATACCTCCTTAAGGGCTGGCCAGGTGTGATTACAATCTAGTTAACTTGAAGTAGGCTAATCAGCAGTCAATCACTCTCACTGATACAATCAGTTTAGATTAATCTCCAGGTGCGCCTTTCAGTATCTGCTAAATCCCATTATTTTATCACAGGTATTGTTATGAATTAATTGGGGAGGTAAAATTTCTAACCCCAATATAGGGGACAATATCTTATATAAAGGTCAATGACCTTTTAAAGAATTGATACATATAGGAAAGTCATTCCAGTAAATGACAATGCCCCCTTTTTTTCTTATAGAGATGAATAAATTATACATTGTGATGGAATATTATGATGGAGGAGATCTTATGAAGAGAATCAATAGGCAACATGGAGTGCTCTTTGATGAGGATCAGGTAACGGCTTCTAACTGGTTCTGTAGCAGGTATCTATCAACAGCTGGTATCAGAGAGAGACAGAGAAAGAGACAGATAGAGACAGAGAGAGACAGAGAGAGAGAGGGAGAGAGAGACAGAGAGAGAGTGAGAGAGAGGAGAGACAGAGAGCCACAGAGAGAGACAGAGAAGACAGAGAAAGACAGAGAGAGAGAGGGAGAGAGAGAGAGACGAGAGAGAGAGAGAGAGAGAGAGAGAGAGAGAGATTTTCTTTTATTATTCCAAAACTGGATTACTACATATATCATTTGTGGGTAACCCCGTCAAACTAGAATGTATTGAATTAGTCAGTGTTCCGGACAAATACAGTTTGATCAAGAATACATTCACAGTTATGGCTATAGTGAAACTCCCACTGAAAATGGAGTGATTTTGACTAAAAGGATGTTAGCATTCTCAGAACATCCAGCCTTGCCTTCCTCTGCCCAGGTCTGTATGTACTATTAAGATAAATATTTACAGGGGCAGCTAGGTGGCACAGTGGATAGAGCACTGGCCCTGGAGCCCGGAGGACCTGAGTTCAAATCTGGCCTTAGACACTTAACAATTACTAGCTGTGTGACCCTAGGCAAGTCACTTTAACCCCAATTGCCTCACAAAAAAATTTTTTTTTGTTCTCAGGGGGCAACTAGGTGGTGCAGTGGATAAAGCTCTGGCCCTAGATTCAGGAGGACCTGAGTTCAAATTTGGCCTCAGACACTTGACACTTACTAGCTGTGTGACCCTGGGCAAGTCACTTAACCCTAATTGCCTCACCAAAAAAAAGATAAATATTTACAGGGCAGCTAGATGGCACAGTGGCCTCAGATACTTGACACTTACTAGCTGTGTGACCCTGGGCAAGTCACTTAATCCTCATTGCCCCACAAAAACAACAACAACAACCACAAAACAGATACTTTAAAGATAAATATTTACTTCCCTTTTGAAATCAGAATCTGGAAGCATTTAAAAACAAACCATTCATTATACATGCAACATATTAACCACTTGATTTGGTTTTATTCCTTTTCCCACTGGGGCAACTGCCTTATAATAGCTATGCGACTTGCTAGTGCAGGGAGGAAAATCCTCTTATTTTAGTTTCACTGGTTATTAAGAGAAGATAGAAAGTGAAAAATAATGGCCTCCTTTCTCATCCCACTCTGTGCAACCACATATTTTTAATACAGACAGAGCTTTTGTTGAAGAAGTCCATTTGGGAGCGCTGGTCATGGAAGAGATATGTGCTTCTGTGGAGAAGAATGAGAATCAGGCTCAGGATGATGGGATGGTTAATGTTCTGCATTAAAGCCTCCACCAATAATATTACCTTCATCTTTCCTGAGTTCTTTTTGTTACATTTTTGCTATTTAAGACCATCATGATCCAGTACATTGGCTTCAGTTTTGTTGTTAAATATTTCAAATACAAATAAGCGATCCATAGATCTCAAACCATTGTGAATTTAGTCAGGCATTCTTCCTGGGCTCATGCAGAAGCATATTATTTCTGAATTTTATGGAAAACATGTCTCCTCTCTTCTCTGTGGCCTATTTCTTCTATATTTATATGACTGCCCTTTGCTGTTAAAGTCTGGGCTACATTTCATCTTTGATAAAAGAGCCTCCAGAATTACAATTTACATTTTGTCTCTGGAGCATAGCTGTATATATTTCCCCCCTTTTTTGTATTTAAATATGACAAAGAAAACAAACAAATGCTCGTGAATTAGTAAAATTTGAGTGTCATCTCTTTCGACATAGAGTGCATACTTAAAAGGACTCTGGATTATAGGGAAAGAAACTGCCCAAAAAAGAAACAAAATCGAGGTGATAAAGTGAGATGAAACCAGATTCTAAAACTTCTATTCTTATTCTCCATATTTTCCTCCTACTCCAAAATGAGAAACCACACAGTTATCAGGAAAAAAATAAAAATGTGTGCGGTCCAACATGTATTAGCATTCAAATGTTCATAAGAAAAGCATAATTAGGAACAGTCTCATTCACTTCCTTGCTTCTAACCATTTATCCTTCTAATTATATTGACCTTTCTCACTGGCTTAAAGGGCACAATTGACAGAAGTCTGGACCTGAACGTCAAGAAGATACCAGTATCTAATCCATCCTACAGGCACTGACTAAATGTGGGACCCTGGGCAAGTCCTTTACCTCTGTATGCCTAGTTCCTCAATTGTAAAATGAGGGCAAATAATAGCATTTACCTTCCAGGGTTGTTGTGAGGATCAAATGAGATAATAATTGTAAAGCACTTAGCAGTGTCTGGTATATAGTAAGCGGTATATAGATGTTGGCCATTGATGATGATGAAGAAGAAGAAGTCATTTGGCCCTTCATGCCTCAATTTTCCTTGTTAGAAAATGAATAGAGGGGCAGCTAGGTGGCACACTAGATAGAACACTGGCCCTGGATTCAGAAGGACCTGAGTTCAAATCCAGCCTCAGACACTTAACACTTACTAGCTTGTGTGACCCTGGGCAAGTCACTTAACCCCCAAATGCCTCACCAAAAAAAAAGAAAAAGAAAAAAAAAAGAAATGAATAGAATTAAAGATGAATGTGGTTACTTATATAAATGTATTTGATCTATACAGAAGATAAACATGTAATTTCCTTTGTTTTTGCATCTTGTCACTGGGACATTTCACTGGAATTGCAACTGTCAGGTTGACAGAGTAACTTCTCTTTCATTGTAGATTCTGGGTTGGTTTGTACAGATCTCTCTGGGATTGAAACATATTCACGATAGGAAGATCTTACACAGAGACATAAAAACACAGGTAAATAATCCAGGGAAGGGGACCAAGAAAAAATGGAATCTTTTTCCTGACTTAACTCATATAGCTTTTTCTTTGTTTATAGAACATTTTTCTTAGCAATAATGATATGGTTGCAAAGCTTGGGGATTTTGGCATAGCAAGAGTATTGAACAAGTAAGTAGCTTTTAAATACATTTTCTTTCCTGCTCAAAATGGTCAAAATATATATGTTTAGGCATGAAAACTACTATTGTCTAATATTTTAGGTAAATATTTAGATATACACTCTGAGGTGGCAATTGGTACACTGAGGTACAGCAAACAAATACATTGGAAGAGAAAGAAGGAAGGAAGGAAGGAAGGAAGGAAGGAAGGAAGGAAGGAAGGAAGGAAGGAAGGAAGGAAGGAAGGAAGGAAGGAAGGAAGGAAGGAAGGGAGGAAGGAAGGAAGGAAGGGAGGGAGGGAGGGAGGGAGGGAGGGAGGGAGGGAGGGAGGAAAGGAAAGGAAAGGAGGGAAGAAACAAAACAAGAAAGAAAGAACCCTTTTATCATATAAGCAAACAAAAGAAACTCCACATCGGCCACATCCAAAAATACATTTCTCCATCTACATTAGTCCATCATCTCTTTGTTATGAAATGTTCTGTTACATCAGACCTGTGGAATCATTGTGATAATTTCATTGATCAGAGTTCTTTCTTTTAGAATTGTTTTTACAATATTGATATGATAGTATAAAATTATTCTCCTGGTTCTGCTTATTTCACTCTGCCTCAGTTCATATAATTATTCCCAGGTATTTCTCAAATCATCTCTTCATTTCTTATAGCACAATAATATTCCATTACTTTCATATACCATAATTGGTCAAGCCATGCCTTAATTGATGGATGCTACCTTAGCTTTCCAATTCTTTGCCACTGCACAAAGAACTACTTTAAAGTTGGTGGGGTTTTTGTTTGATTTGGTTTTATGTATGTCTTTTTCCTCTTTCTTTTATCTTTTTAGAGTATAGACCTAATAGTGGTCTTACTGGGTCAAAGGCTATGTACAGTTTGGTGACTTTGGGGGCATAATTCCTAATTGCTTTCCAGGATGACTAAACCAATTCACAGCTCCACATCGATGCACCTGTTTTCCCACAGCCCATCACAAACTTGCCATTTTGTTTTCTTTCTCTCCCCCCCCCCCAACTTTGCCAAATCTGATGGGTATGAGGTAGGCTCTCAGAGTTGCTTTAATTTGCATCTCTCTAATTATTAGTTATTGAAAACGTTTTTTCACATGACTATAGATAGATTAGATTTTCTTCCCTGAGAAGTTCCTCATTCATATCCTTAGAATATATATTAATTGGGGGCGGCTAGATGCGCAGTGAATAAGCAATGGCTCTGGATTCAGGGAGTACCTGAGTTCAAATCCAGGCCTCAGACACCTGACACTTAACTAGCTGTGGTGACCCTGGGTCAAGTCACTTAACCCTCATTGCCCCAGCAAAAAAAAAAAAAAAAAAAAAAAAAAAAAGAATATATATTAATTGGAGAATGCAATCTCAGTTTCAATAAGAGTTAAATGAGGCTTCTGTGATTTTGAGCAAATAACTGTCCTCCTCTCTGGAGCCTCAAGTTGAACTAAATTAGGGTTTCTTAACTTTTCATTGTGTCACATACCCCTTTGGCAGTCTACTTAAACCTCTGGACTCTTAGAATGATGCTTTTGAATGCATGAAATAAAATACATAGGTTTATGAAAAGAAATACTTTTACTGAAATACAATTATTAAAATATTTTTTTAAAATTCAAGGTCCCCAGGTTAACAATTCCTGAACCAGGGGACAGCCTAGATGGCACAATGGATAGAGCAGTGACCCTGGAGTCAGGAGGACCTGAGTTCAAATCTGGCCTTAGACACTTGACACTTACTAGCCGTGTGACCCTGGGAAAGTCACTTAACTCCAATTCCCTCACTACTACTACTACTACTACTACTACTACTACTACTACTACTACTACTACTACTACTACTACTAAATTCCTAAACTACTATTAATTTATAAGGTCCCTTCCCAGCCCTAACATGATACTTTGAAGATTTTGAGAAGTTTGACTTTAGGTTGTTTTTTTTTTTTTTGAGCAGGGCAATGAGGGTTAAGTGACTTGCCCAAGGTCACACAGCTATCACATGTCAAGTGGACTGAGGCCGAATTTGAATATCAGGTTCTCCTGAATCCAATGCCCAGTGCTTTATCCACTGTGCCACCTAGCTGCCCCCTTTTATATTTTTTTTTTTGCAAGGCAATGAGGGTTCAGTGACTTCCCCAGGGTCACACCATCAGTAAGTGTCAAGTGTCTGAGGTCAGATTTGAACTCAGGTCCTCCTGAGTCCAGGGCTGGTGCTTTATCCACTGTGCCACCTAGAAGATTGACTTCTAACAACTCTCTCAATTCTCTCCCCGAAAGCATCTGTGTGTTTGCTGTAAAGGTTACTACTCACCTTTTCCCCCATCCTCCCTCAACCTCTCGTTAGCCTTCTTGGAAGAAACAGCTAATTTTTCTTGATAATTAAGTGCTAAGGTAGGTTTAAATAGCAAGTTGCAGAATGGTCTCCTTTTTGTTGGGGATACATTGGGAGTAGGCAGCCTCCCCAGAGGAAGATTTGTGGTATTCTGGTGTCTCTGGCTCCTGCCATGGGGTAGTGGCCATTTCCCATCTTCCCCTGGGTTGCCTCTTTTGCCACTTGCCCCGAACAGGGTTTGTGCAAAAAATTACTAGCTTTAGCTGTGCTTCTGAGGTCTCTTCCAACTGAGTTTCTCTGATTTTTTATAAATGGTTAAAATTCAATTTAATTCAGCCTAGTTAATATTTATTGCTTATGCATGGTGCTTAACACTACGGGGTGGTAGGTTGAATGGTAATCTGGAGGTAAATACATTGTCTTTGTTTTTTGGGTTTTTTTTTAGTGAGGCAATTGGGGTTAAGTGACTTGCCCAGGGTCACACAGCTAGTAAGTGTTAAGTGTCTGAGGCTGCATTTGAACTCCAGGGCCAGTGCTCTATCCACTGCGCCATCTAGCTGCCCCAATACATTGTCTTTAAAGAATCAGGCAGGTACATGGCCATCATTTCTTCTATGCCAAGCCTATGTCTGTTGCTTTACTTAATTCTTCCAAAAGGAACTATAGACCTCTGGCCACGAAGAATTTGGGGAGAGGTAGGAGGCACAGTGTCGTGCATGGAAATAGTGGTGAATTTGAAGGCAAAGGATCTGGGTTCAAGTCCTGTCTCCACCATTTATTTTCTGTGTGGCCTTGAGTGATTCGCTAACTTCTCCAGGCATCAGCAAACTAGTCCTATCAAAGGTCCCTTTTAATTCTAAGTAAGTGTTCAGTCATGTGATCTGACTTAATAATAGCTAGACTTTATGCAGCACACTAAGGTTTGTAAAGCTCTTTATACACATTAACTCATTTTATCCTAACAACTCTGGGAGATGCTATTATTATCCCCATTTTACACATGAGGAAACCAAGGCATAGAAAAGTTAAGGGACTTACTCAGAAACACACAGCTAGTAAGAGTCTGAGGCAGAATTTAAACTCCGTCTTCCTGACTCTGAGTTCTAAGCCGTATCCAGCGTTTCACCTGGCTGCCTTCAGCCTCAAAATTTAGAGAGGAAACAATAGTCAAAAATTGTTTTCCTTCCTTTTATTATTTTCAAAGTAGTTTTGTTTCCTGTCCTAATGAAATATTTTTCTATGATATAATTACTTTAGAATAGAGTCTATTTTTCTTGTCTCCATGAGAATAAACTAATGTATTATCTTTTTCAAAATATTTTTAGTACAATGGAACTTGCTCGGACTTGTGTTGGGACACCTTACTATCTGTCTCCAGAGATCTGTCAGAATAAGCCCTACAACAACAAAACGTGAGTTCTTGCTGTGGACTGACTCATTTGAAATTTGCTGTCAAGTCTAATTTAGAGAACCCTATAGGAATTCCAGAAAATGTATGTCACCCCTGGCTATGCAGTTGATTAAAGCTTTGTATTTGAATGGATACAGAAAGGGTGAGTCCTTTTGGGATAAAGGTGACAGTCATAGACACGAGATATTCCTATTATATGATGCATATATAGTAACTTGGGGAATTTTGGTCAAGGATGTAAACCTTGGCCTCTGAGCCTGATACTTGGGAATGGACTGTCCTGCAGTTACTTGCTAAAGACTCTATTCATGCTTCTGATCAATCACTCAATCAACCAATCAATCAGTAAACATTTATTACATGTCTACCATGTCACCAGGCATTGTACTAAACTCTGGAGATACAAAAAAAAAAAATGAAATTCAGTCCCTACCGCCAAGGAATTTATAATCTAATGGGAGAGATAGCATGGAAAACAAATATGTACAAAACAGTCATATGCAGGATAAATAAGAAAGTGATTATCAGAGGGAAGGGCCCTAAAATTAAGAGGGATCAGGAAGGTTACCAGCAAAAAGAGGGATTTGAATTGGGATGCCAAGGAAAGTCAGTAGGCAGAGTAGAATTCCAACTCTGTGTCTAAGCACACACATACAGTAGGAATGACCTTGTCATTGTAGAGATTGCACGTACCACCTATTTAATAGTAATAATAATAATAGCTAGCATTTATAGTCTTAAGGTTTGTAAAGCAATTTACAAATTTTAATTGATTCTCACAACACCCTTGGAGGTAAACGAGGAACAAAGACACGCAAAGGGTTTAAATGACTTGCTTGGGTAGTCCCCCCTATTCCCCATCCACAAGATCAAGTTGTTGCCTGTTCTAAGATGATGGTATTTGTTTTGTGATAGTCCTCTGACATAAGGAAGTTCCTTCCAAAAGGACATAGGGCTCCTCTTGTGACATTTAAAAAGGTTTGAGAGGACACCAGCATTCTAATAAAGGATAGTCATTTGGCCGTCTCTCTCTTAAACCAAAGACAATCATGGCGGCAGGCTCATGGCTCATATGCCCTTTTGGAGGAGGTGGCAATCAACACTGATTGGTTAACAGTTTAATGAGATGTGGACTTTACAAAGAAAAGTGAGGTTACTCCAGTGAGGGGCTGAGAGTGACATCATGTCACCCTTGGACAGATAGTATCCCTTTACCCAGACCACCCC